>NW_020664381.1:882892-972256 GCF_002925995.2 Terrapene triunguis
ATACGTCTGTTAGTCTATAAGGTGCCACAGGACTCTTTGTCGCTTTTAATCATTCGGACAAATTACCAAGGGTCATGGTGGATTTTTCATCACTGACATTTTTTAAATCAAGATTGGAGGTTTTGCTGAAAGCTGTGCTCTAGAAATAATTTTGGGGAAATTCTATGGCCTGTGTTACACAAGAGGTCAGACTAGATGATCAGAATGGTCCCTTCTGGTCTTGGAATCTATTAACCATATTATCATTAGAGACAGAGATGCACAGGGAATGTGGTTGTCCCTAGTGGCTGCTATTTCTTTGAAGTCAGGTAGGTTCAGACATAATGGGCTTGTTTCGAGAAGGTGATGTAAATTTTGCATGTGTAGAAACTAAGAACTGTATGCTAATGTGTATAGTGAAGGGATGTCTCCAAGGGTCTGACGATTATGGTACCTTGTGTTTCTGCTGTCTGTTGTATTTGTGTATTGTCTCTACGTTAGCTTGTAACCCATTGTAACCCAGCTCTTTGCTCTACAGTGCCCACCACCACGGGGACCTGACTTTTAGGTCCTACCACAGGATTAGCAATAATAATGAATACACAGGCTACCACAAATGGAACTATATACATACAACACTTTCCCAATCACACATACACATGGGTTCATACACTTGAATCATTGTCTTACCCATTCAAAAATGGAGTTACAAAGACAAATCGCAGGCAATGTTCCTTTAGTCAGATAATGTTAAATAAAATCCTTATGTATTTAAGTAAGCTTGGACTGAAATATGAAAATAAGCTGATTTTCCTCTATTAAGAGAATGAAAAGGGTGGTTGAAAAGGAATTACAAGGTCCCATAAGAGAAATGTGACCCTATCTTGTTCCCATTGACCCCAGTGGAAGGAGGATGGGGGACAGGGAGCATAGCTCATTGACTGTATGTGGTTGGAGAGTGATTTCATGGCACTGAGTTGTTCAAAACCAGGCCTCTTCATTGGCAGCCAACAAAATAGTTTATAGAAGTGTGAATTTGTTGACAGTCTTATGTAGTCACTGATGTGCCCCTAATGTTACTGAACTTTTAGCACTGAATCAGTCTTAACCCTGCAGAAGAAATTGGTCCCACATACCATAGCATTTCAGGGGCACTACTGTAATCATCATCTGGGCACAGATCTATAGTTCAGGTTAAGTGAAAAACAAACTAGAAATTTAGGCCCAGATCCTCAAAGGTATTTAGGAATCTTTGAGGAGCTGGACCTCCGCCTCTTGGTTACGTATGAAAAAAGCCGCATATCTTCCCTGCAAAATCACAGCAATTACTCTGAGTATAGAATTAATTTTCTGAGACTTCAAAATGGCTCCTTTAAGAAAGTCAGATCTTTTTTGTTGTTGTTATTCCATATGATCTTAACAGAATAATGCAAACTCTTCAAACTTTGCATTTAGGTAAAGGTCACTGAACATTTGTGTGTGTTGGCTGCATATAAAGAAGCTTTTTTTCAGGATTAATGGTCACTTTTTGCCATTATTTTTTCTAAATGAAAGTGTTTTCTTCAGCCACTGCTGAATAACATTCTACTTCAAGGGTGGATGGTTACATCATGAGGAGAAAAAGAGAAAAAAAATCTAATGTGTCTTTTAAAAAAAATCAATCTAATCTGGCACCAGAAATACTAATATGCCTTAATAAACATAAATCTAGATATTGTATGTTGTCACAACAGGGAGCGTTAACAACATTGGTTTTCCTGAGTATGTTCCCAGGCTTATGTATTGGATAATCTCACCAGCTGTGTAATGTATTTTACCCTAAATTCCTATTACTTATTTTCAACCATAATTCCATCTTAATGTAATTTTGGTCTGGGAACATCAACAATTTTCAAAACAGCATTGGCCTAGGAGATATATAGAAAGAGCTGTATGCTAGTTGGTTGAAAGATATCCAATATACATTTTCATTGCCAGAGATTTCTTGTGTCTTTGATTAAAAAGGCCAAAGGGGGGCTGTTATGTAAGAAATTCATAATTGCTAATAGTCTCTTCTAAGCATATGCCTACACTGCAATTAGACAGCCACAGCTGGCCTGTGCCAGCTGACCTGGGCTCGTTGGGCTAGGGCTATGGGGCTGTTTAATTGCAGTGTAGATCTCCAGGCTCATGCTGCAGCCTGAGCTCTGGGATATGCCCACCTCACAGGGTCCTACAGCCCATGCTCCAGTCCAAGCTCAAATGTCTACACTGCAAATAAACAGCCCCTTAGCCCAAGCTCAGTGAGCCTGAGTCGGCTGGCACAGGCCAGCTGTGAGTTTTTAATTGCAGTGTAGACATACCCTAAGGGAAGGCAGGCATGAAACAGCAAAGCATCTAATCTGAAGTGTGTTTATTAATCCATCCATTTCAGCATTACATTTCTGCAGACTTATTAGGAGCAGAGTATATGTTAAACTAACTCTTAGCATCAATGCTGAAACCCACTTGTTTTGTCAATGCATTGGAAACCTAATTTTTTGTCCTGCATTTAAATAGGAATTGCAGTCCCAGAATCTTACATCAGCATGTTGTCAAGATAGCAACTCCCTATTTGAGGTTTAGATAATTTTTTTTGTTATGTTTAGAGTATCTATCTTCAGTACCCTAATTCTCCTTTATGACTCAAATCTTTTACATTAATGAGGAAAGGCTTTGTAATGGTCCAGAACAGAAGAAAATTAAGACAAGACATATGGACTTGCATATGGACTTCTTACATTTAAAAAATGTTGGACTGATTTTCAAATGTCATAATCTAGCCAGCAGTTCATGGTGTCTCCTGTGTAATATTTAGATTTACCTGCAACAATGATCCATACTGTGTCCAGGAACTACAAATCATTTAAAAAAATATTTTAATTTTAAAAAGTAATCAAATATCCTTTAAAATATATCCTTTATTTTTTACAGTCCAGGAACAACATTCACACAATCAGTTTCCTGAATACTTTGCCAAGGAAATCCACTTCACTAAGCTAAGCCAAAAATGCTTTTGTTTGGTGCGACTTCTAGCAGGAACAGTAGAAATTTCAGAGAGTTCTCTTGTCTTCAGGGCCGGCTCTGGCTTTTTTGCCGCCCCAGGCAAAAAAGCCTCCGGCTGCGCCCCCCACCCCACGGGGGGGGGGGGGGGAGGGCGGCCAGAGCGCCAGGGGGAGGGCGGCGAGCCCGGCCGTGGCCCCACTCTCCCCGGCGGCCGGAGCGCCGCGCCGCCCCCCTCCAGGTGCCGCCCCAAGCACAAGCTTGGTGGGCTGGTGCCTGGAGCCGGCCCTGCTTGTCTTTCCCCAAATCTGTCAAGTTTCTAGAGACAGAGAAGGTATCTTTGTTTTAAATGCTACATTCTTATCCTAACACCAGATAAGCTTTAGTTGTTCGGCCACAAGATGAAATTATGAGACATTGTTTCTGTTCTGTCCTTTGCAACTGATTTCCTATGTTAAAGATTCCCCGATGGCCCTTCTCACTTAATTTAAAACCAGCCCTGCAAAATTTGTAGTTGCTGATCAAAAATTGTGTCCCATCATGCAAGGCACTCCGGTGCGCCATGAACCCCCAAACCTTCCTCCATTGGCTGGTTTCCAGGATCAGCCTTCTCCTTTTTGAGTGATGTGTGCTTAACACTGGAGGTTCTACAGTGCAAAGATGGAGATTAACCTGGGCCCTTCGGCTTTGGGATGATGAGGGAAAGTCATTTAGGTGAAAGGGTAACAGGTCAGAAACCTTAAGGAGCATGTTAGTCAGACTGTGCAGCTTTGGCAAACAGTTTGGGGTGGTAATTATAAGTGTACTTTCCTCAAGTGGCAGACTGATTTAGGAATACAGTGAAAATGTATTTAGTGAATCAAAAACAAAGCTTTTTGCACCTACACTTCTTCCATATTTGAGAGGACAGCTACAATATGGCTTTATGTAGAAAATAAGAGGAAAAAATACTTTTGAATAAAAACCTTGTTTCTTAATAAAGGATAAGTGGGGGGTAGGGCGGTGTGTGTGTGTGTGTGTGTGTGTGTGTGTGTGTGAGTGTATGAAAGTGTAAAATGCAGGAGTGGCCCCAGGGATAGATGAGATTGGAGAAAATAGAGAGGAGATGGGGAAGATCCATTAGAGGTTGTATGTAAATCCTACCCCTTCAAAATTATCAGATGATCATCTATCCCTAATGCTGAGGTTTGAGGTCCACTAGATGGAAAATGTGCCTCCTTTGGATTACAAGTGTTCATGGGGAGAGTATGGGAGTTTGGGGACTGATTTATATGCTATGTTGGTATTTTATTTCTGGAGTTAAATAAGGGGAATGCCAGAAAGGGGAGGGACGCATGAAGGTTGGGGGAAATGACTACAAGATATGGATATGGAAGCTTATAAACAGAAACTAAGCCATATTCCGGAACACAACGTAATTAGAAATAAGGTAGATATTGACCACTCAGGGGTTCATGCCTTCACACAGCTAAAGAATCACAATAATTTTGAGTTTTTTAATAAGATAAGTAGTTATTCTCAGTGGCTCGTCCTTTTAAATAGGGTTGGAAGGATTTGATTTTTATCCGTAAATGTTGGTAAACACCAATTTCATACTCCCCTCCAAACCCATGAAAAATTATTTCCATTGTGATCATTGAAATTTACAGATAGGCAAAGTAAATATCTTTAAAATCAAACTCTAATAAGTTCTCAAGCAGCATTTGCTTACTTTGCCTATTTTAACATGTGATGTTGACAATTTGTGTTTTAGAGGTTATAAAACTTTAACGTTTTGAATCACAATGTCTATAATTAAATAATTATTGGCTGAGCCTCCCCCCCCCCAATTTCCTGTAACCATGAAAATTTAAATAGCTAAAAATTAAAAATGCCTAAAAATAATCAGTATCCACCAAAATTAGAAAAAAGTTGAATTTTGCCAAGTCTACTTTTAAAATGCCATCTTTGAATGTCAAAGGGCTAAATAACGTCATCAAAAGGGAAAAAAAAGCCCTAGAAGAATTTACAAAACCCACTCTCAGACTATTTCACTCTAAGAAACTGAGAAGTGTCAAATTATGGGCATGAAAATGATTGCTTTCAGTAGACTTTCACTGCTGAATAATGACAAAGCTTTTAGCAAAAATGCTAGGTAGCCAATTGCAGTTCATGCTCTCAGTTTATATAAATCTAGCTCAAACGAAAATTAATTAAGGATAGACAAATGTCAGACAGTATTTGGGGAGTACTTGGTATCATCCATAATGCCAGATCAAACAAACTATTTCTTTTATCACCACTTGAGAGAGAGAAAGCTTTTGATACAATAGAGTGGAGCTTTCTTGTGTCAAGTCCTGTACCGTATGAACTATGGTCCCCAGTTCCTTAAACGGATAACTGCTCTTTACACCAGCCTAAGAGCAGCTGTGTGAGTTAATGGGGTTAAATCTCCTTTTGAATTACTTAGAGGGACTAAGAAGGGATGTCCATGGTCTCCTTTACAGTTTGCACTGGCCCTGGAGCCGTTCACACAGGGTAAGAAACCATGAATCTTTCACAGAAATAAAACTTGAAGGAACACATCAGAAAATAGTATTATAAGCAGATGTAATATTTTTATCTAAACCAAATATTTGCTTAAAATTAGTATCTAAAGCCTTTGGAAAAGCATATGGATTTAGAGTAAATTATGCCAAAGCTGAAATGTTAGCTATAAATTTGCCAGACTCTGAGAAGTCATCCCTTCAGAAAACACTGGGTACAGATGGCAACAAATTTTATAAGATACCCTGGCATTCAAATCTCAAACAACCTAGAAGAGCACTAGGATTTAAAAGATAAAAAACTACTACAGCAAAAAAAAAAAAAAAAAAGATCTTGAGTGCTGGAGGAAGTATGCAATTTCTTGGTTGGGAAGAATAGCTACAGTAAAAATGAACATGTTGCCAAGGATATTTTTCTTGTTACAAAATCTTTCCATGAACATAGCAGGAATACGGAGGATGTTAGAATTTATATAGAAGAAGAAAAGAAAACCAAGAGTGAATATAGATACTATGGACACCCATTAAACAGGGCAGACTGGCTGTTCCAAATACTCTATGGCGGGGGTGGGCAAACTTTTTGGCCTGAGGGCCACATCGGGGAATAGAAATTGTATGGCGGGTCATGAATGCTCACAAAATTGGGGTTGGGGTGCAGGAGGGGGTGAGGGCTCTGGTTGGGAGTGCAGGCTCTGGGGTGTAGGAGGGTGCTTTGGGCTGGGACCAAGGGGTTTGGAGGGCGGGAGGGGGGATCAGGGCTAGGACAGGGGTGCAGGTCCTGGCTGGGGGTGCAGGCTCTGGGGTAGGGCTGAGGATGAGAGGTCTGGGCTGGGATCGAGGGGTTTGGAGAGCAGGAGGGGGATCAGGACTGGGGCAGAGAGTTGGGGAATGGGGAGAGGCTCAGGGGTGCAGGCTCCGAGCGGTGCTTATCTCAAGCATCTCCCAGAAGCAGTAGCATGTCCCTTCTCCAGTTCCTACGCGGAGGCACAGCCAAGTGGCTCTGCACGCTGTCCCATCCATAGGCAACGCCCCTGCAGCTCCCATTGGAGCCCTGGAGGGGGACATTGGAGCACATAGGAGCCAGAGCGGAGCCATGCTACGGTTTCCGGGAGCAGCGTGGCGCGGCCCCCGCCCCAGCACCCCAGCTGGAGTGCCGGAGCAGCCCCCTGACCCAGCGCCCCGGCTGGAGCGCCAAAGAGGGGCAAGCTCCAGCCCCCACTCTCAAGTGGGAGCTCAGGGCTGGCTTAAAATGGCTTGTGGGCCAGATCTGGTCCGTGGGCTGTAGTTTGCCCACCCCTGTTCTATGGTATTATCAAGACAGCCAACTCAAAGCAGTAGTGGACTGGGGGGTGCTCTAACCCAATCAAAATGGATTAATAACAAAATTCACACCCTCCAAACACTTATACACATTGTTTAGCAAAGGCTACTCTGTGGGATAGAACTAGATGCCTTATCTACACAGTTTAATCGACAAAACAGTGGAGGAGTACACACCGAAATGCTCCTCCTGCTGATGTAACTCCCCTGCTATGCAGACATAATAAAACCACGTCGATGAGCAGCATAGAGCTTTTTGCGACGTAGTTAGAGTGACACAGCAACAGTATAGACACCTCGTTTGGTTATATCACCCTAACTGGCCTCCAGGAGGTGTCCCACAATGCCCATCATGACCGCTCTGGTCAGCAGTTTGAACTCTGCTGCCCTGAAGGCACACAGGTATGTGGCCCCTCCCCCCTTCAAAGGCCCAGGAATGTTTGAAATTCCTTTTCCTGTTAGCTTGGCCTACACAGTTCACATAGCACCTTCCCAGCCGACCGTGCCAGCTTTATGCAGCAGACGTGCTCACGTGTAGAGCACACCGGAGGTGTTGATCGCATGAGTATATGGGGAGAGGAGGCTGTGCAGTTGCAGCTTTGCACCAGCCATAGGAATTTTGATATCTATAGGCTGATTGCTAGTGGCTTGCAGGAGAAGGGGCATGAAAGGGACGTGCAGCAGTGTAGTGCTAAAATCAAGGAGGTGAGGCAGGTGTGCCAGAAGACAAGGGAGGCCAAGCATAGCTCTGGTGCAGCGCTGAAGACATGTCGCTTCTATAAGGAGCTGCACGCTATGATCGGAGGCAACCCCACCTCCACCGCCAAGAGCCACATGGATACTTTGGGGGGACTGGAGGCAGCGGCCAGTGGACTCAATCCCGATGAGGAAGTGGTGGCCATCAATTATTTCCTGCACATTACCGAGAGTCAGTTCTAGGGTTACCATCCATCCGGGTTTCCCCGGACATGTCCGGCTTTTGGGTCTTTAAATAGCTGTCCGGGGGGAATTTGTAAAAAGCTAAAAATGTCCGGGATTTCCCCCCGGACGGCTATCTAAAGACCCAAAAGCGGCTGACAGGGCAGCCGCGCCGGATTGAGCCGCTCACTTGGGGCCGCTCCGGCAGCAAAAGCCCCTCCCCCGGTTCCCCCTCCCTCCCCTGCAGCTTCAGCACGCTGGTAGCAAAACGGGAGCAGGAGCTGTTTGTGCCGCTACAGGTGGCCTGTCAGGGGGCAGGGGTGTGGAGAGGGATTGGGGCAGTCAGGGGACAAGGAGCAGGGGGAGGGTTGGATGGGTCAGGGGTTCTGGGGGTGGCCTGTCAGGGGGCAGGGGTGTGGAGAGGGATTGGGGCAGTCAGGGGACAGGGAGGGTTAGATGGGTTGGAGGTTCGGGGGGGGCAGTCAGGGAACAGGCAGCGGTTGGATAGGCGTGGGAGTCCCGGGGATCTGGCGGGGGCAGGGGTGTGGATAGGAGTCAGAACAGTCAGGGGACAGGTAGGGTGGGGGGGTCTCAGGAGGGGGCAGTTGGGGACAAAGATAAGGGAGGCTTAGATAAGGGGTGGGGTCCCGGGGGGTGATTAGGGGCAGGGGTCCCGGGAAGGGGCGATCAGGGGACAAGGAGCAGGGAGGGTTGGATGGGTTGGGGGTTCTGTGGGGGGCAGTCAGGGGGGCGGGAATTGGGAGGGAGTGGCTAGGGGGCGGGGCTACACCCCCCCCCCGGGAGTGTCCTCTTTTTTGAAAGTTCAAATATGGTAACCCTAGTCAGTTCTTTGTAGCAGGAAGCGATTAATGGCCCTGCACACTTACATCACCGAAACCCCCATGGTGGACTTTCCAACTCCAAACTGATTTGCGACTCACTGGTAGCAGTCTGGAGTTGCCAGCTTCCACACAGCAATTGCCATTTGCTTTTCCACAGCGAGGGCAGCTCTCACTCTGGTATCCTTGCAGAGCAGGGCTAGGGTGAGCTCCACACACAGTTCCAGGAAGGTGGATTTGCACATCTGAAAGTTCTGCAGCCACTGCTCGTCATCTCATACATGCATCACGATGTGATCCCACCACTCAGTGCTTGTTTCCCAAGTCCAGTACTGACAGTCCACCATGGCAAGCTGGTCTGAGAAACACCAGCAGCAATCTTCAATTATTTGTTTCCATGGCAGACACCACGGCAGGCACCACCGATTCACTTTCTGTTTCGCAGCTCATGAAATACTGCAAGACCAGCTGTGTTGCGTTCATAACGCGCATCACCAGAATGGTCAGCAGCTCAGGATCCATGCTGTCAGGCAGAGATGGTGGGTGCACAGTTTACAAGGGCTGTTGAAAAACTGCACAAAACGAAGTAGGAAGCCCATGGAATGATGGGATGGAAAGAACTGCATCAGTCCCCATGATGCGCCACTATCAGTTCCCAGAGCTCTCAGAGGCACAGCATGACAAATTGCATAGTGGGATAGCTACCCACGATGCAATGCAATGCAAGCGCAACGACTGTGGACACGCTCAGCTGACACAAGGAGCATTATGTGGATGTGCTCCACTGATGTTATTAAAGAAACTTATGATCGTCGACATAACTGAAATCGACTTAGTCTGTAGCGTAGACACAGCCTAAGAGGAGTTCTCTTCCCTTGCCAATGATACCCATTGCAAATAATCCAGATCTTAACTCAGATCACTAACGAAAGAGCTTTAAAGACTGGGAGAGCTATGGAATATACATGATTGGCCAGCTATTCAGTAAAGAAAGTTTCTAACTTATTTAGAGATCAAAACTGACTTTAACTAGTCCTATTTCCCATAGTATCCATACCTTCAAATTAGACATTTCTCAGCTTTCTAGAAAAGCTGTTTTATACAGAATGCTAATTTTAATAGAAGTGATGGTATTTGCTCAGTTAAGAAACAAAGTAATTATAACTAATTATAACTAATAGTTATAAACTAATTATAACTAGTTATAATTATAACTAATCTTTTCAGACAACTATCCAAAAACAAAAAGCAAACACCCAAAACAAAAAAAATCCATATAATAAAAAATAACCTCCATTATAAAACCCCCAATCATTTCTATTTGTAATTTAACCAATATTTTCTTTACTATCCCTTTACATCAAAACAATTATAAATTTACTTTCACTTTTCAAACACCAACTATGTTTTACAAAAATACCTACAAACCTAATACCGCTATTATTTATCACACCCATATAAACAAAATATAAAATAAAATACCTAAAACAATATAATCTCCTACATAAACATTTTAATTTATACCCAAACCAAGCAAATTTAAAAGTCCTAAACAAAATTACAAAAAAATCCAAAAAACCCCAAAATTCAACAGCCCTTGTAAATTTAAAAACTTAAGCCCCTCAAAAAACCAATTATGCTCACAACAAATGATCTGATTTAAAATTTGAAAAAAAAAGATTCCCCTAACTCCCAGCTCCCACAAATATAACCACTCTCAAATCATTTCTAAAAATAATCTTTCCAAAATTTTATTAAAAACTTTTCAAAACCCCCTCAACCCCACTACATACACTTAAAAATAAATAAAACAACAAAAAGCCATAAGCCAATTAAAACAAGTTTTAGCTCAAGCCCCAGCCTTAACCTATCCAAAAATAAAACAGCCATTTATACTGCAATTAACTACAAAAAAAACAAAACAAAGCTAAATTAAAACCATAATACAGAGCTCCAGTCCATAACTTATGCCTCTAAACTTTAAAATAAAAAGAAATAATTCCCTATTAAAAAAATCTTAGTGCTAATATAAACTCTGCAATGTTAAAAATATCTAATAAAATCATAATCAATATTGCTAAAACCCACCCCGACACCAATAAAATATATACTCACTAGCAAAATCAACAACAATACATTTTTCTTATATCATGACCAACCCCTCCCACCCAAATCCTCATTTCACAGAAAATGTCACTGATGAGACACGTATATCATTTAGCTGCCAGTCAATCAAAACATGAATCAGCCCTCATAGCTGCCCTCCACTTTGAAAGGTCTGCATGGAGAGTCTTGAGATTAGCTAAGTGAAGCTTTAAGCTATTTTAAATCATGTATCTGTGTTGTTTTCTAAGGGTACGTCTTCACTACCCGCCGTATCGGCGGGTAGCAATCGATTTATCTGGGATTGATATATCGCATCTCGTTAAGACGCGATATATCGATCCCCGAACGCGCTCACCGTTGACTCCGGAACTCCACCAGAGCGAGCGGCAGTAGTGCAGTCGACGGGGGAGCTGCAGCCGTCGATCCCGTGCCCTGTGGACCCCAGGTAATTCGATCCAAGATACTTCGACTTCAGCTACGCTATTCACGTAGCTGAAGTTGCGTATCTTAGATCGATCCCCACTCCTAGTGTAGACCAGCCCTAAGAAGAATATGGAGCAGCACTTCAGAGTATGCCAGGGTCTCACTCCAGAGATGATATTATTATATGACATATGACATAAGTAATTAGAAGCAAATTATGGAGCACATAGACAAGACAATGACTCGATGAAAGCTGAGAAATGAAGAAATCCCCCATTTGTTGCAAGGAAAGAGGAATCAGCTCTACCTGGCTCATTCATGAGTTTGTTCCTTCTCCACTGCAGGTGAAGTCAATAGGATTTACTTAAGTAAATATTACTCGCCTGAGTAAAGGTTGTTGGCTTCAGCTCTGAATTGGTCACAGTGGAGCTCTCTGTTAAACAATAGTGCTCAGGAAAGCTGTGGGATATGAAATGGAAGCAGTAAATGAAGTTCTCTCCCTATTAGACAAACCGAATGCAATCAGCAGCAGTGTAAGCGCCCACCTGCTCTCTCTCACTCCTGAGCTAGAGGGACCAGCCCTGAGCTGAGAAGGTATTTAATTCTCCATACCCATTCAATCCTTGGGCCTCCTCCAGAGACTGTCAGCCAGCCTGCCAATTACTCTGGGATATTCTTGTGACACAGCCACCTGTCTTATTCACTAAGTGGTGAGCGGAGTTCCCTATATAACAGGATACTGATTGGAGAGTTAAAGTAACAAAGGCAAAAGGGAAGATTGCAGCCAGCCCCTGAGAAGGATTCAAGGTGATGGCTGTTACTGCAATTCTTGTGCTCTCCTGAGCTGAAAGGCTTGTGCTAGCTACTCAAAAGAGACAGGGAGAAGTCGGTGCTATGGCTGGATGAGGATGGGAGCATACCCTGCACCCCCTTAAGGGATGTTGTGATCACACAGTCATAGGCACCGACTTCCCCTCTTTTCCCTGGGTGCTCGACCCCACTCTCTGCCCCTGGCCCCACCCCCAGTCCACCCCTTCCATGATGCCCCGCCCCCACCCCACCTCTTCCCATCCCTTCCCTGCCCCCATTCCAACCCCTTCCCCAAAGTCCCTGCCCCAACTCCACTCCCTCCCCAAATCCCAGCCCTGGCCCCACCTCCTCCCCTGAGCGCGCCACGTTCCCGCTCCTCCCCCCTCCCTCCCAGAGCTTGCTACAGCTGTTTGGCGGCAGCCAGGTGGGAAACACTGGGAGGTAGGGTGGAGGAGCGGGGATGTGGCGAGCTCAGGGGGGAGGAGGAGGTGGGGCAGAGGGGGAAGGGAGCTTGGCTGCCAATGGGTGCAGAGCACCCACTAATTTTTCCCGGGGTGCTGCAGCCCCGAAGCACACACGGAGTCAGTGCCTATGCACACAGTCTCTCTTGTGAGTCAGTGAGACACAGTGGGAAGTATTCGTCTCTGCATTGCAGCCTCTTTGTGCCAGCTAGAAAATCCCCCCGGGAAGATATTCCTGACAGTAGGATTCCTCATCATAACATTCATCAGCTCTGCACCCTAGCTCCCAACCCTACCCTGAAGCCCTCAGTGCAGAACATATTCTAAGGCAAGTGGAAATGGGAATGATTTGTGTCTATGGCTGTTAACCAGCTGCAGAAGGCTCTTAAGGGCCATGGGCAGGGGGTGCTGGAACAATCTGTATAATTGAGAGCTGAGAGCCATTGACCGAACTGTAAACCCTGTATATAATGGAAACCACTTCAAGCCAGAGGGTGCTGCTGCATCCCCCGCACCCCTAGTTCCAGCACCTCTAGTCATGGGCAGCCCCAGGCACAATTTCTAACTTGTGCTGGTGGCTAGTTTTGTCCCAGAACTGAGTAGATGCCAGCCATTTCCCATCAATCCCAGGACCAGTGCAGGGAAGGGAAGAATCTGGCCCCAGCCTTCCTGGAGCTCCTGCTGGAGCAGTGAATACCGGCATCACCCCCAACTGAGGGCTGTACTTTAACGAGCCCTTAACTTCCAATTGAAGAGACCTGACAAAGAACAAAGGTATGGCCCTGTTATAATACAGTTCTGTCTCTCTCCTCCTCCTCATTGCTATTTGTATAGTAACCACTGATTTCTAGGTCATCTGCTCATTGTCTAGTTAGTTACACCCACACTTACAGGCAAGCTACAGGAGGATCCTTTGTTGGGTGAAATAAAGGAACCACATTTTCACTTCACTGCCCTTTGTTCTGTTTCATTATTAGTTCAGTGTTCTCTGTGCAGCTAATTGAACTGATCATGGCAATAAAAAGCTTAGAGGTTGCACTTGTAATGATCCTATAAAATTCAGTACAAAACATTATTAAAAGTGTTCTTGAAAATAGGTAAATTCAAGGCACAAAATTTGTGGTGGATCCAGTGGGGATATTTGGATTAGAGTTTTGCTCCTTTGAGCAGCAAACAACCAATATATACGAACATGTCTGCTAAATTATCTAGCAGAGCTCTACCAACCAGAAAACAGCTCTATCAGTTATTTAAGCCGGTCAGTGCTGCAGACTGCAATGTTAGGCAGGCAACCGCTCCTCTAACCGCTGGAGATGGAACATGCTGTGACCATCGTTGCCAAAAAGTGAGCCAAACCCTAGTGAAATTCCAGGTGAAAAATTTCAATTGGTTCCAATTGGCAACTAAGTTTTGGAGCAATGCAATAGGTCTTGTAGTCTCGGGTTCCTTAAATGATCAGTTCCTATAACTATCACCACTTCTCTCCTTCATGTCAGTCACCAAATAAACAACGACCACACAACCCCTTCTCTCCACATCCAAATGTAAACAGGCATAATTTGTAGTAAGAATGGAGGAAGAAAAAAACAAATTTACTAATTCAGCATCATCAAGATGCTTGCCTAGTCAGGAAACCACATAATCTTTTACTGTAGCTCTTGTCCTCTCTCTCCTCCTATTGTTTGTTGAACTTATTTGCATGCCATGTCCAGTGAAGCTGCGAGCAATTTGGGGTGGGGACTGTTTTTCTTTATGTTTTCAGAGTGCCTAACAAAACAACCCCTCTCCCACTCATCTTTAGTCCTCATTGAGGACCTTAGGTGTTACCATAAATACATATAATAAGACTGTTCCTCCACTAGAAAGGTACAGAAACAAGTAGAAATCAAGATATCCACTGAGGGGTTCTAATGAAGTCTATTGGAATTTCTGCTTGGAGTCCAAGACAAATCCATTTAGTATATACAGTCTAAGACAGTAACTTTTACCTTCAGAGCCTCTGCCTTCCAGCTGAAGTGTAATTGTTCCTGGGCAAGGCTAGCTATATTCCAAAATACTGTAATAGGCTTCTAGTGAAATGCTACCATTCTATATGTTTATGTAGGTAAATACTGTAGGGCCTGGTCTACACTAGGCTTTTATGTCGACTTTAGCGCCGTTATATCGAATTAACCCTGCACCCGTCCACACCAGGAAGCCATTTAGTTCGACATAAAGCTCTCTTTAAATCGATTTCTGTAATCCTCCCCAACGAGAGGAGTAGCGCTAAATTCGACATGGCCATATCGAATTAGGCTAGGTGTGGATGGAAATCGACGGTAATAGCTCCGGGAGCTATCCCACAGTGCACCACTCTGTTGACGCTCTGGACAGCAGTCAGAGCTCGGATGCTCTGACCAGCCACACCCCCGGGAAAATTTGAATTCATTTTCATTTTCCTGTCTGGGCAGTTTGAATCTCAGTTCCTCTTTGGACATCGAGGGGAGCTCAGCAGCAGTGGCAACTATGCAGAGCTCTCCAGCAGAGATGGCCGTGCAATCTAATAGAAAGAGGGCCCCAGCATGGACTGATCGGGAAGTCTTGGATCTCATCGCAGTGTGGGGCTATGAGTCCGTGCTTTCAGAGCTGCGCTCCAAAAGAAGGAATGCTAAGATCTACGAGAAGATCTCCAAAGCCATGGCAGAGAGAGGCTACAGCCGGGATGCAACGCAGTGCCGCGTGAAAATCAAGGAGCTGAGACAAGGCTACCAAAAAACCAAAGAGGCTAACGGATGATCCGGATCCCAGCCCCACACATCCCGTTTCTACGAGGCACTGCATTCCATCCTGGGAGCGGCCGCCACCACTACCCCACCCCTGACCGTGGACTCCGAGGATGGGATCATGTCCGCGGCCGGTTCCTCGTCGGACATGACAGCGGACGGGGAAGATGAAGAAGGAGATGAGGAGGACGAGGCAGTCGACAGCGCTGGCACCGCAGATTTCCCCGACAGCCAGGAGCTCTTCATCACCCTTACCGAGATCCCGTACCAACCGTCCCCATCCCTTACCCCGGACACAGAATCAGGGGAAGGATCAAGCAGTAAGTGCTGTAAACATGTAAACATTTATTTAAAACAGAACGGTAATATTTATACTATTAACAATGTACATTTATAAAAGTTCTGTAAACTAGTAAAAAAATAATCAGGTACAAAACAGGAATATTTACAAAGGTAACAAATGGGTTTTCATGATTTCTCTGTCTTAGGCTCTTCTCAATTTAGTCCCAAGTGTTTTAAAAAATGTTCACAATGTCCGTTACTACATGATTCCCAGGCCCAAGACGCTCCACTCCAAAGTCCCAGTGCACCTACGCGAAAATCCGGTCAATGTGGCCGGGGATCGACGAGAAATCCTCGTAGGAGAACTCCTCGTAGGTCTCGTGGAGGTAGAGCTCAAGCCTGTTGATCAGGTTCCGGGGTAGGGCGATCTTAGTGGGCCCTCCGTGGTAGCAGACATGTCCCCTCCACGCCACAATCAAGTACTCCGGGATCATCGCACGACATAGCATGGCGGCATACGGCCCCGGTTTCTGCATGCTTTCCCGCAGCATGCGTTCTCTCTGGGTGTCCGGGATCCTCAGGAGGGTGATGTCGCTCATGACGCCCTGCTTTGAATTAGGGAGGGGAATGTTAGTATTGGGACTGCTTGACAGCCACGCGGTGGAGGGAGAGGGGCAGCATACAGGGATCTTTCCCTGGGACAGCCGCGAGGGGGTGGGACAGGGGCAGAGTTGATGCTGTCCTGATTGCTGGCAGCAGAGACTGGCATTGCTTTCAATGTGAAAGGAGGCCAGTGCTACTGCTGGAGTTTTAAGCAGCCACAAGTCTGCGGCTTACCATTATTGCCCGCTCCAGAAGTTCAGGTCTCCAGCCACAGTTCTCTGAACACTCCAAGACCTCCGCAAGTCCACAGGCACTGAAGGCGACGGCCGAAAATTCGACCTTGTCCTGAGTGCGCATGTGAGAGGTTCAGTGCATGGTCTTGTTCACAGAGAAAGACTAGGTTCTTTGTATACAATTTCATTTATCTGTCTCAGGAATTCACTCCCTTTTTACAATTCACACAGACACATCTGCGACTGTCTCCCAACCCAGCCTGTCAGCACACTCCCAGAGGCTAGCGCAGATTAGGCGGAGGAAGAAGAAGACGCGTGAAGACATGTTCTCAGAACTAATGGACTGCTCCCGAGCCCAGGCAGCCCAGCAGACACAGTGGAGGGAGAACTTGTCACAAATGCACCGAGCAGTCATGGAACGGGAGGAGAGGTGGCGTCAGGAGGACCAACAGGCTACTGAAAAGCTGCTTGGACTAATGAGGGAGCAAACGGACACGCTCCGGCGCCTTGTGGATGTTCTGCAAGACCGGAGGCAGGAGGACAGAGCCCCGCTGCAGTCTATCTGTAACCGCCCTCACCCGCCACCAAGTCCCACACCCCCCTCACCCAAAGTCCAAAGAAGGAGGGGCGGCAAGGGCCGTTAAAACTTTCAGTCAACCCCTGCAGACTGCTCTAGCACTAGAAGGCTGACATTCCCCAAAATTTCATAAGCCCTTTCCTACCCACCTCACACAAGCCCCCGTCCAAGTTTCACACCCCACGTTTCATGTCTGGTTCGCAATAAAATGTTTGTTTCTCTCCATTACTGTTTCAGTCAGGTTCTTTTGAGGGAGAGTCTGTCTGGAGGGGGGGAAGGGGCTTGGTAATTGGACAGGACAGTGACCTTTAGCAGGGTACAGAGGCGGTGTCAGGTCCAGCATCAGGACACATACACAGTGCAGTCACTGGTTACCCTGGTCAGTCTGGGAGGTGTTTTTCATGTTCTCCACTGAAATAACCAGTCCACCAGTGCGGAGCCTGTCATTCCGGGAGTTTAGAGGCATCATTTGCATCCGAACACTGAACCCGCCCCCCGCCACAGTCTGCGTCCCCGGTTTAAAATATTCCCGCGAAAACAGCAATACAGACAACGGTGTTCATTAACAAAATCGAAATGATTTTATTTTTTTGGGAAGGGGAAGGGGGTGAAGGGGGTATGTAACTGGAGAGGATAGTCAAAATGAACTGGGTAAAGAAACGGGGGCAGATTCAGCTTTTCTGTCCACAAACTGAAAAGTCACTGGTTGCCCTGCTCACTCAGGAACCTAGCTTTCAAAGCCTCCCGGATGCACAGGGCGTCCCGCTGGGATCTTCTAATGGCCCGGCTGTCTGGCTGGACGTAATCAGCAGCCAGGCTATTTGCCTCTAGCTCCCACCCCGCCATAAAGGTCTCCCCCTTGCTCTCACACAGATTGTGGAGCACACAGCAAGCTGCAATAACGATGGGGATATTGGTTTCACTGAGATCACAGCGAGTGAGTAAGCTTCTCCATCTCCCTTTGAGACGGCCAAAAGCACACTCCACCACCATTCTGCACTTGCTGAGACGGTAGTTGAACAGTTCTTTTTCTGTGTCCAGGGCGCCAGTATAGGGCTTCATGAGCCAGGGCATTAGCGGGTAGGCTGGGTCCCCGAGGATGACTGTAGGCATCTCCACATCCCCAAGAGTTATTTTGTGGTCTGGGAAGTAAATACCTTCCTGCAGCCGTCTAAACAGACCAGAGTTCCTGAACACGCGAGCGTCATGAACCTTGCCCGGCCATCCGACGTAGATGTTTGTAAACCGTCCCCGATGGTCCACCAGTGCTTGCAGCACCATTGAAAAGTAGCCCTTTCGGTTGATGTACTGGCTGGCCTGGTGGTCCGGTCCCAGGATAGGGATGTGAGTCCCATCGATAGCCCCACCGCAGTTTGGGAATCCCATCGCGGCAAAGCCATCTATGATGACCTGCGCGTTTCCCAGGGTCACTACCTTTGGGAGCAGTACCTTCACGATCGCCTTGGCTACTTGCATGACAACAACCCCCACGGTAGATTTGCCCACACCAAAGTGGTTCGCGACTGACCGGTAGCTGTCCGGCGTTGCAAGCTTCCAGAGGGCTATGGCCACTCGCTTCTCAACTGTGAGGGCTGCTCTCATCCTGGTATTCTGGCGCTTCAGGGCAGGGGACAGCAATTCACAAAGTTCGAGGAAAGTCCCCTTCCGCATGCGAAAGTTTCGCAGCCACTGGGATTCATCCCAGACCTGAAGCACTATACGGTCCCACCAGTCCGTGCTTGTTTCCCGGGCCCAGAATCGCCGTTCCACGATATCCACATGACCCATTGCCACCGTGATGTCCTGGGCGCTGGGGCTCGTGGTTTCTGACAGCTCTGTGCTACTCTCCGACTTCAGGCCATCACGGCGGTGTCGTAGCCTCCTCGCCTGATTACTCTTCATCTGCCTCAGGGAAAGGTGTATGATAAGCTGCGAGGTGTTGAGAACGGCCACAAGTGCAGCGATGGTCTCAGCGTGATCCATGATCGCAGTGCTGTGGCGTCCGCGCTCTCACTGACCAGAAAAGTGCGCGAACTGATTTCCCGCCGGCGCTTTCATGGAGGGAGGGAGGGCGTTAGTGACGGACGGATGACGACAAATTTTTTTTACCCAGAAGGCATTGGCGGCTCGACCCAGAATTCCGATGGGCAGCGGGGACTGCGGGAACTGTGGGATAGCTGCCCACAGTGCACCGCTTCCAATATCGACGCTCGCCCGTTAGTGTGGACTCACAAAGTCGAATTACTGTCCTTAGTGTGTCCTTAGTGTGGACACACACGTTCGACTTTGCAATATCGATTCCACATATTCGATTTAAGTAAAATCGAATTACCCTCGTAGTGTAGACATACCCTAGGAGAGTTTGTATTAGAGATAGGCCAAAGAGACAGTGTTTAGCCTAAAATTATTCTAGATCCAGAGTTTGAGCCTGTGACATTTGAGTTCAAGATGGTGGTAATCAGCTACGATCAGCCATTTTAGTGAAATTGTCGCCATCTTCATCTGAATCTGAGTTGGATTCAGAAAATAGGCCTCATCTAGTTTGGGATTCATACCAGAACCAAAATGAATGTCAGGCTTGGATCCAAGGATTTAAAAACTGGGCCCACATGCAGTAGTTATGATTGTAATAGTGTTTAAATCTTGCATGTTTCTGAGGGGAGCTGTGACTGGAAAACCACTAATAATTGAATTCTAATGACTGATGACATGCATTATCTCTGAGAAAATATTCTTGGCAGGGGAGTATATGAGGTGATAAATAGCTTTTGTGATTGTCAAATGCCTGGAAAAGCTCTTTATTGTAAACATAATCCAGTCCCATGAAGGTCATTCCTATTTGGTGACAAAAAAATTAAAAAACCCATAACCCAAGATATTTTGAACCAGGGACTATGAAAGTTTTGTGCTGCTTCCTTCTCTTGCTGTTCACTGATAATTGTTGAACACAGTAGCTGTGTAGTAAGGGGAGTGAGGTAATTGGATGTAGATGATAGCCAATATGGATTTCAATGTCCTTTGTTAGATAATATAATGACCTAGTTAATGCACTGGACTTCTTATATAAGTCCCTTGTATTCATGAGAAGTAAGATACCTAAATATCACTTTTCCATGACATTTTAAACAGTGAGTAACAGACATAAAAAAAATTGTAGGGCCCTGTATTTTGCTTGCTAATAGGTGCTGCTTTCACATAAAATTGAATGCATTTATTCATGCCATTTAGTAAAAAGGATCCTCTGGTGTTGTGTAACAGAGAATAAAAGAACCTTGAAAAGACGAAAAATTGGAGAAGATGAAAGGCTTTCAGATTTGTTGCAGTCTTGCAGCTTCCTTTGGGAATGGATGGGGCCTACACAAGGAGGATGATCTATATATGAACAGAACATTACCACCTCTGAAGATAGAAAAATTGCCTAAAACAGCATGTATTTCTATCAGGACTAAATATCTGCTGCCTTGTATACACTGAGTATTTAATTGGAATCCTTTTGTAGCAAGCAGCACTGGCAGAGGGAACAAGCAAGTTTGCCAGTTATATGTTTTCTTTTCCTTCTCTTCTGTTCCATGCTAATTGACACATCTAATGTTCTTTAGACTTGGAGAATGAATTTTTAAAGGCAAAAAGTTTGGATGCAAATTTAACAGCTAAGAGTATTTCTCAGATGCTATATTGTGACTTCAAAATAGCGTTTAGCCAAGAGTTAGAGTGACCAACTGTTCCTGGTTTTCTGGATTGATTCCTTTCTATTAGCATCTGTTCCTTAATTAGGTGCAATATGTTCCTTACTTTTACTTGCTAGGTTTAAGATGCAATGCTCAGTGACTGACACCAATTTCCTTTCACTCCCTGTCTACCATGGACTCAATTAATTCTGAACAGGGCATGTATGGCTGAACAAACATCCCTTTGGATACACAGTAACACTTCACAAAGCTGATATCCTGTTGCCACATTACTGCAAGTTACAGAGTGCATGGGCACTCACTCACACCTCCCTTTCCTGGGGCACAGCTGTGGAAAACAGGCCTCCACCATCTCCATGGCAGCTTGTAGAGGATGTAAGCTCTTTTGACCTTGCCCAGCAGGTCACCCTACTGTAACCTGGTTATTCTAGAATTCCCAGAGCTTGGTTGTGACTGAGAGAACTTGGTTTAGTTCTGTAGGGCCTTTAGTATCCTAGGTGTTGATGGAAAAGGCCTAAAGATCTAAATAAAATTAAGGACGTGCATTTAACCATGCATTTAACCATGTCAGCTATTTGTTAACCAATTTAATTGGCTCACTTGGCTCACAAGTATATGCAGCTGTTTCCCCATATATCCCCAAGGTATTTAGTGCAAAGGGTCAACAAACGTACCTTGTTCTCCCTTCAAAATGACAAATGTATCCGCAACAGATGTCTCTTGTATCCCCATCCCCAAAATAATATATGTATCCTGTGTAACCTATTATCTATAGGTCAGCATAATGACGCAAAAGGATGAAGGCTAAGTTGTTTGTCACTGATTATAAAAAGGGCCTGTTCGGCCATGTAAGGTGTGTCTCTCCTCTGGCATTAGTCGATGAGAGCACCCGCTCAGCTGATCGATTAATAAAGAACCTGGTACCCATCTTTTTGTCTCTCCGTGCCTCCTTGGTGTAATTAGGTAAGCTCCGGGGGGGGAAAACGGGCCCTATTTGGCTAACAGTGTGACAAATTGTAGGGCAGGGGCATCAGACACATTCTATGGGAGGTCCATATTTCATTTTGAAGGCTAGCACCATGGCTATAAGTTTAGCATAAGATATGGGTCCCAGCACACCAGAACTCACTGATGTCAATGGGAACTTTGCACAAGGACTGAGGGTAGAATGGGGCCTTTATATAGTTACTATAGTTGTTATACAGTGGGCTCTGAGTGGGTGCTCACGTGAGAGGGCGCAAGAAGCTTCTGGGTATAATCCCTCTGGGCACACCAGCATTACACTCTACTATCACCCTGTGGGTGCTAACTACCCAAAAAGGGCCAAGGAAGAGTTCTCCTCCCCAATCTCACCTCAGTGCAGACTCCAATGGGAAATCTTCCACAGAGAGCTGCCCAGACTCTGTGGTGGCTCTACCATAATGAATACTGTTCTCCTCCACCACCTCTCTTAGAGCACTGGCAGGTGGAGCATTTAAAAGGGAGGTGATTGAGAGACAGCTGCTCCTCACCAGCAGACTTCAGTGATTCATAGATTCCAAGGCCAGAAGGGACAATTGTGATAATCCAGTCTGACCTCCTGTGTAACACAGGCACAGAACTTCCCCAAAGTAATTAATTGAGAATAGCTTTTAGAAAAACAGCCAATCTTGATTTTAAAATTGCCAGTGATGAAGAAACCCCCACAGCCCGTGGTAAAGTGTTCCAGTGGTTAATTATCCTCATTGTCAAAAATTTATGCCTTATATCCAGGCTGAATTTGTCTAGCTTCAACTTCTAGTCATTGGATCATGTTATACCTTTCTCGGCTAGATTGAAGAGCCCATTATTAAATATTTGTGTTCCATGTGGATATTTATAGAACGTGATCAAGTCTCCAGAGATTGGTTACAGATGACAAATGACCCGAGCTTAACCTACTCTTTGTTAAGCTAAATAGACTGAGCTTCTTGAATCTATCACTGTAAGGCATATTTCTAATCCTTTAACCATTCTCATGGCTCTTTTCTGAACCCTCTCCAATTTATCAACCTCCTTTTTGAATTGTGGGCTCCAGATGTTCCTTTGCTTCCCTTGTCAGTTTTCTACAATTTTTAACTTCTGATTTATATTCATTACTCTCAACTTCCCCTTTCTTCCATTTATTATATATTATTTTGTTATTTTTTAATAGCTGGCCTTCACTTTCCTTCTAAACCAAGTTGTGTTTTTAACCAGCATAGACTTCTTCCTCAGTTGTGGGATTGTGGATTTTTGGGCATCTAGTAAGGTGTTATTAAATGATTTCTAATTATGATTCACATTTTTCTAATTCAATTCTTCCTCTCAGCTGACTCGGCCCATAATTGTTTGCAGCTTTGTGAAACTGATCCTTTTAAAGTACCAAGTATAGGAATCAGTCATCCTGTTCCCTAGTGTTAGTTGGTGGTCTGTACCCCATCTTATGCTTTATCTGTCAGGACACTGATCTGTAAACATTCAAGATCAATTTATTCTGAGTTATCAGTGACTCAGAAACAGATAATGACATTTCTGATGGGGGTGGGGTGAGGGCGCAGAAGTACAGGAAAAAAATGTTGTTATTTTTATTCTTCCCCTTCTTCTGAACAGGGAGTGGGGAAGTCCAGCAGTAGTTGATTTATCTCCCCCCTGCTCAATCCTCTTGATGAGGACTGAGTCAGAAGGAAGGCGCAGGCACTAAGGATCAGATCCTCAACGTTTTTTAGGTGCCGAACTTCAGTGGGAGTTAGGTGCCTAAATACCTTTGAGGATCTTGGCCTGAGAACCTGGGACAGAAAAGATGGTGCCACGGAGCTAAGCACATTAGCTGGGTGTTTCTGTTAAAATAATCACCAGTTAAACAGTTATCATTGTTGACGTTTATAACATTACCATTAGGCTTCAGAGCTAATGTAATGAACTGAAATGAATGGGGCCAAGTCACCCACTCTTTAGGGTGATTGGTTCAAGATGTCTGTCTGTTGTCTCAGGAAGTCTACATTGCATCACTTCATACTGCAAAGTCTGTCTCTGCAACCAAGTGGGCTAATTTCTATGTTGTTTTTACTGGTGATAGTTTACATTTTACAGAAACCTAAAATGACACAGGGATCAAATTAATACAGTAAGCAAGCTTTTTCCAACTCACAGGCTTAGAACTTGACCTCCACAACATGGAGAGTGAATCATCTCCTGTAACACTGTGAAGAATTCTCCCTCTTTTGTAACAATGGGCAGTCGGTTGTTATTCGCTTTACAGCCTGTAAATACCATTCTTACTCTGCAAACACTGAATTCCTCTTACAAGTCATGCCACAGAATCCCTCTCCCTGTGCAATATGTCTTCAAAGATAACTATTATCTCTCCAGTTAAACTTTAACAACTAGGGATGAGAAGAGACCTTTGTCCCAGAGATAAGTTCGGAGGTGTTATAAGCTTATTACATTGTGAATAATATATTTAACCTCATTTATAAAAGAAGAAGAAGGAAAAAAGTAAGCTCACTGAGGACTCCTCTGCTGTTGATGATTGTTGTTATGGAAAAATAAGAACCTTCTCCCCCAAACTCTTTGATACAAAGGGAAAGGAATAAAACAGAATTTATTTTAATCAAGTTTAATAAATTTTTAATGTGTGTGTAGCATTTACTTTATTTGCATGTATTTAGGTCTAGGGCATATACTGGGCCTGATTGCTGTAAAGGGACTCAGTGCGGATATACAAATGCCTGCAATTCACTGCAGGTGCAAAATGGAGGGGGCCATTATTTGAGGGTGCAACATTTCTCCCACAAAATTAAAGGATGAATTAAGAAATAAAATGACTGGTGTCGTAAAGTTCAAAAGAATAAACAAGGGGGATGCCTGAACTTTTCAACTTACTAAAACGTGCGCTGCAAATGGAGGTTCTCCCTCAATCCATTCCCACTTTCAGATTCCTTCCTTGACAAAAGCTGTGAAGGCAAACCATAACTTATCTGAAACTCTGCTACATTTGTTCAGAACAACTCGGCATTGTCAGTTTATATGTTAAACTGAGCTGGTGAGCTTGGTTCAAATCCTAAAGTGAACACAGATCCGTAGCACAAAAAATATCTCACCACACAGTTGTCACCTTGTTTGACAGTCTCAGCAGAGAGGACCAGACTGAACAGGCGTGGGGAATGAAATAGCCTTTCACACCCAGTAGAGCTGCTTATGTGTCAGTTATGGCAGACTGAAGGGGCAGCGTGTGGGAACAGCGTGTGGGCTCCTTACCTGTTATTTTCATTCTGAAAATTTAAAAAAAGGATCAACTCTTTTTGTTTGTTTCCTACATTTTTCATGATTTTTTTTAACCAACAATTTTTTGTCCCCCCTTTGTCCTTTTTCCATTTTGCCACTGAAAAAGGAGGAGACGGGGGGAAATGGGGAGAGAAATATTTAAAAAAAAGAAAACTTTTCATTTAATCAAATGAATTATCTTGAAAAAAAAATCAATGGGCCTGATTGTCAGCAAATGTAAATCCGTTTATATCCATTGAAGACAACAGAGCTAGGCCTATACCCGCTGAGGATCTGCCCCTTACTGTATAGGGAGTGGCAACTATGACTAGGAAGAACAAAGTCCTTAAAAACAGCCTGGAAGAAGTAACATTTTAATTTACAACATGTGCATATAAACCTAATGACCCTCCTGCAGGTACTTAGTGTTTTAGACTTTTTGTCTTATATGCTCTAGAAACTTATTTCTCTAGCTCTGGATGGGTTACATTGGCCTCTCATTGCCTCATGGGACAGGCACAAAACATTTATGCTCATAAAGGTGCTCTTATCTAGCACTGTTTCTCCACCTTAGTTAACCTTATACACTACTGCAATATTTGTTCTAGCAACCTGAGAGGGGGAACTAACAACTGAAGCTACCCCCATGGGAGAGATCTGAGCAAAAGGTTGCAGAGTCGCCAGGGTCCTCTTAGTTCTGGTGGCTAGTTAAGGCACTGCATGAGTAGAATCGAAAGGAAACCGTGGGCCTAGGGAGAGAGGAGGATTAAGACGAGAGACGATTGATGAGGATTGTCAGGGTCAAGTATTCTCTATAGTGGCTAGAGCGAGGAGCAGAGAGCTAAGGCTCCTGGCTTCTATTCCAGGCTCTGCATTTGAATGGATCTGCAGCCTTGGGGAAGTCCCTTAATTTTTCTGTCAGTTTACCGGTCTGTAAAAGAGCGGTGATAAGCTTTCCCCAACTCACGGGGTATTGTGAGTTTTACGTAATGTTTGTAGAGCCCTCTGAGATTCGGAGATGGAAAGGGCTGTATAAGGGCAAAGTATGCGTGTGAAGGATGACACAATAAACAGAATTGTAAATCATTGGGAGAAAATTAAATCAGAGATTAGTTTTAACTGGTCAATCTTAACTGGAACATACTGTATAAATACCTGTCATCTCACAGCAATACACACTTCATCACAGAGCGGCCTTAACTGCTCAACAGTCAAATCACCCATGAAAATACAAAGTAGTTATCGCCTTGGCTTCGTGAAAAGACTGTTGCAACTTCAGCTGAGCCTGGATGCTGATCGTGGTCCACAAAGCCTCCTTCAGGAAGTGAAAAATGAGCCATTTCTTCCCACTGACCTGAACAAATGGCTCAGAGATCAAAGGCCAGATCTTGCCAGTCTTCTGTGAGCCGAACTCCTATTGAAAGCAATGGGAGTTCTGAACATGGAGGGTTGGCGGGATCAGGACCCAATTTAGCCATCCTGAGCAAAACATAGTCGGCAATGATATCGACACAATTTTCAGAGATGCTGAGTATCCTCAGCTCCTACTGACTTCAACTCAGCTCCTCTGTCAATCAGGCCCTTAGAGCCAGATCTGGTGGCAGCCCCAGTGCAGAGCACTCGGAGGAGAATAGATGGAGCTAGTTCTCATAGGACCGATGCTGATTTTTTCCCATTAATTTATAAAAGTCTTAACTCTGTTGCCCTCCCCCTTATTAGTCTAACCATCCTGTCGTTGGGCTTCCTGAGCGTGTCAACAATCCAGTAGAGGCAGCCGCAGCGACATCTGTTGTGAGCCAGCGCAAGAAAACGTTGGTAGTGTAAGAACCACAACTCTAAAGGTGGGACGGCGGACGAGCTCTTCAAGGCAGGATCCATGGGCAGCTGCCCTAGAAAGTTGCTCGTGTCCTTGGAAGTTAGAAGGACCCATTCACATGGGAATTAAATTGATAGGTGTAGGACTTGAGTAGCAGAGAGGTGTTGGGTGGGATTAAGGAGCATAGGCAGAGCTGTGTGGGGAAGCTTGCACAACAGCTGATCATGCTATGCCCTGTTCAAACCAAAGCTGTTAGTCACCACTTAGTGGCTACTAGATTTTTATTTGTTAGTTCAGTAGCACTATACGGGAAGTGTACATGCCAGTTTACAGTAATTGAACTGTGCTAACCAAATAATAATATCCCTTGAGGACTGTCACCTTATAATTGTTAAACCTTGTTCCTCAGTGGCTGATCCTACACTCTGGAAGCTAATGGGAGTTTTGCCGTTGACTTCAGTGAGGGCAGGACCAAGCTCTAAGGCCCAGATTTTCAAAGGCATTTTGGCACTGAGATGCTCAGCGTGGCAGCGATTTTGAAGTCTCAATCTTATTTTCAAAAGAGATTTAGGTCCTGACTGTCCAGGGCATATTGGCTCATAAGTGCCTAAATCCCTTTTGAAAATGTGATTTAGGCACGTACATCAGTTAGGTGTTGCAATGTTGAGTGCTGCAACATCTAAACACCTTTACAAATCTGGGCATCAGTCATCAGATGTTTCTTGTGCGTCCAGAGGCCCACAGCTCTGCCTACAATAGCCCTGGTCGGAGACGACCCTTTAGTCCATGCCCTTTTCACCATGCATCCTTATTGGGCCACCCCCTGACCTTTCTTTCCTTACCTCTTCTTCAGTGTCAAAGGTTTCTTTCACTTCGTGAGGACACTTTGGTGAAATTTCCAAACATCAGTTTAGAACCACAGCGTCTAGTAGAACAAGCCTGATTAGCAATAAGCAGCCAAAAAGCAGATAACCAATATGGGAAGCAGAATGTATCAGCTGATCAGAGTCAGATGACACAGAAATAAAAATGCCTGAGTCTTGCTGACACAACAGCTTCCATCATTCCTAATGCCGGCGGAGGTGCAATGGTGAAGAATTGCAGCTATGGAGACAGCAAAGCCTAGGTGTGTGAGACAGGCTGAAAGACCATAGGGACTGTGGAGTGGGAAAGGGTGCACCAGGAGTGAGCAGGAGAAGCGAATGGATGGGAAGTAAGGAGTGAGGGGGGCTGTGGGAGAGAAATTTTATTTTTTTTAAAAGCGATTACGCGAAGGGTTTCAGGTTAGTTGCATTCAAAATTTAATTTTAAGAAAGAATTGCAATCTTACATGATCCTTTCCACAGCCTGAGTTATAAAGTCCCACTACAAGGCTTTTTACAATGGAAAGGCAGACAGACCCGCCAGCACTAATGTTAGCAGGATCCAAACACTGCCACTAGACTAGGTTGTCAGCCTGATGATTTGAAAAGCAGATTGAACTCTTTCTATAGCCAGCTGGAAGTTTGTTTAAAACACAACAAAAGAATTGGAAATATTGGAATGAGCAAAACAAGTTTCAGAACCAAGATGGGAAAGGGAAATGTTAGCGGCTTTCATGCTGCATTGACTTGGCAATTTATTTGCATGTGCTTAGAACCCTTCCTACTGCCTGCTATTCAGCTTAGTGATATCTGCTGAGCACCACAGCCAGAGTGACCTGAACTTGGTCCATCAGGCATTTATTATGTATCCCCATGTCACTTTTCATCATGTGGGACTTTTTAACTGCTCTCTAGCTAATGTTAGTTAAGTCCAAACAGGAAATGTTAGGCAGGCTAACAGCAGATAAACAGTTGGCCAGTGTGCCTGGCTATGAACTATCCAGAGCCCCAAAACTGTGGTTTGCAGTGGATCAGCCTGTCAGATGGAGGATGTGTGTCTAACAGGGCACCGTAGCTCAGCATTAGTTAAGGGCACTTTGAAAGCACCCCTCACTCCGCTGCTGTGGCTGGCAGGCTTTGCAGGTCTCTGCTGGAATGAGTACTACGGTGTGGAGCAATATGGCTGGAGCAGCTGACCCCGTATGACCTGGTTGCCTGGGAAAGTATTCTGTTGTTAGCAGCTGTGCTCTGAGCACACAGACTAGGGTACATATATTTTACTTTGATTTTATTTTTGCATTTTTCTGACTGCAGAAATGCCCCAGCTATCTTAATAGCAGAATTACCACTGATGGTCTGACAGCCGGGGGCGGCTCTATGTATTTTGGTGCCCCAAGCACGGCAATCAGGAGGCTTTCGGCGGAATGCCTGCAGGAGGTCTGCCAGTCCCGCGGCTTCGGCGTACCGGCCGCAGAATTGTCGCCGAAGCCGCGGGACCGGTGGACCTGGCGCAGGCATGCCGCCGAAGGCTCCCTCACTGCCACCCCCACAGCAACCGGCAGGCTGCCCCCCGCGGCTTGCCGCCCCAGGCATGCGCTTGGTGCGCTGGTGCCTGGAGCCGCCCCTGCTGACAGCAAATTGATTTACTCAAGAAAGAAATATAGCTATTCCAAATTCCTACTATTGAGCAGCTCCCCTTCGGGGAAGATCTGCCGTCTCTATCAGACAGGGCAGGGAGCATGGAGCAACAACATTTGGAAGGGGAAGATTTTTCCTCAAAAGAAGAATTATAGCGAGTTTTGGCTGAGACAGAATCAGTTCATATTTGCCAAACCCTCCCGATTCTAAGTTTCCCTTGTAACAGAGAAAGTCCAGCATTATAAAAACATCTACAGATAGCAAGAGTGTGTGTGAGGCCTGTACACCCGCCAGTACAAGCATCACAGGTCCAGGTCCAGCTGGGAATATAACCCGGAGACCCTGATATCCAGCCCCCAACTAGAACCACAAGCCTCCCATCTAGGAATTATGCCTTTTCACTCAAACTTTATATATTTTTTTCAGATATGTAATAGGATTATTAGGCTATTCTTAATTATAAATAGGATACATGATATATACATACAGTAATATATTATTAATATTAATGTGAGTGTATATAATTAGAAAGAACATAAATAAAACAAGGCATGACATAAGTTATACAAAATAACAACGGGCATAAAAATGGTAAACCAGGCATTACTGTTTACCCTCCACAAGAATGAGGGGCCAATCAATGAAAATGAAAGGCAGCAAAGGTGCTAAAAGGTAATATATTTTCACAGAACATATAACTCACCTGGGGTACTCAACGAGGACAAGGTGCTAGGGAAGTACAGGGACTGACCCTGGAGTCACAAGACATCCCAGAAATGCCAGGGAGGAGATGGGAGCATGGTCTCCTCCCCTCACTCCCAGTGTACTGGCCTGCTGAGCTGACAGGTCAAGGTGACTCGAGCATGCTGACAGGACGGTGCATCATCCACTGTCCCTGTGTGGCTGGGTGCTCCATCCCACAGCTCCCCTGGGGCAGGGGATCAGGACTTGGACTTAACAAAACAATTGAGCCCATGACACTTATTGGATACTAGTTGGGAAGAATTTCACTCCCATGCCACCCCATGCAAAGAAAACCACTGGGAAAGGCAGTGAGGTGAGAATGTAAGTCAGACTCCTGTGCATAACTGCACCACATGCCAACACCCGTTTCTTGCATTCAGTTTAGTCGGGGCAGAATGCAATGTGACAGGAAGCTATACTGACACTATTGCAGCTCTGATTTTTGAAGGTTTTTGGTAAACTTTTAATTTTTGCTAAATGAGGGGTGCAGAGGAACGTTATAAATGTAACTATATTTTAAGGAAGGGGAGGGCACATTTTGGGCTCACCATGTTTATGGCTGTTGGCCTTTCTCCTGTGATAGGTGCACTTATTGTCTGCTTTCTAGTGCAGTTCTTCAGAGCCCAGTCACTAACTTTTACTCTGTGCTTACCTGGGGAATTGAGAAGAACAGACCTTCCCACTCACTTCTTTGTTGCCTGGGAAAACATTAACAATGTTTTAAACACAGCAGGCCTTGATTCGTCAGTATGTGGAGAAGACTGCATCACTTTGGCAGCAAAAAACAGCCCTACCCAGCAGATCTAGACACTGGAGTATTCCCCATGCACAGGGGAATCTTTAGGTGATATAGAGCCTTGTATGCCACCCTTTCTGGATTTGGCCAGATAACAGGTGGGGGGAGGGGCACACCATGTGGCCAAGGTTATCTTATTCCTGCCCGATTCCCAGTTGCGCAAACAGCCCCTGGGGGCCTCTAGAAACCAGTGTTTATTTTGAGGACCAGTCCGCCCACAAGGGCCCCAGGATCAGAGGTGTAAAATTCTTGCAGTCTCCCTCCAGCCTTGCATTAAGTGCCTCTAATGTTACACCAGGGAATCAGTGGCAGCTAGCTTCATTCTGCCCAATCTTACCCCCCCATCCAACCCCAATGAAGTCAATGAGATGACACGGGGTATAAGCAAGCTAGGGAAGATTTTGCCCAACTCTATGAAAAATTTGTTCCAGAATTAGGGTATTTCTCCTGAAACCTTTTATTATTTTGATTATTTATTAATTATTGTTATTATTGTAACAAAACAATGAGATTAGGAGAGTAATAAAAAGTGTATGAATTTTTAATATTTCAACTCAGGCACAAAGACTTTCTCTAGCTTCCAATGTTTCTGGAGCAGAGAGGCAGGTTGGAACAATAGCCCATGATTTAAATGGGAAAATTAAATACTGTCTGACATTTCTTTTCACGATGGGTTCATCCTCAGTACCCAGTATTGTGCTTCACTGCCATAGGGAACAGATGCTATTATTATTACACCGCAGAGGCAGCTCTGATATTAGCAATTTCCACGTACAGATATTTATTTGGCATTACATAGTCCATGTATTTAACATGCACTAAACTTTCCTTTAAAATTGACTGCTGTGGAGTATTCAAGTTTTTAAAGCTGTCTCTTTCCCAGCTATGTAGTTATGATATATGACCTTACTTTGATCTGATTAGAAATATTCTGCGCAAGAGTGAAGTGTGTACAGGACTCGGGGGAAATCTCTCTATTTAAAAACAAAACGGAGCCCTAGCTTGGTTTCCCAAGCCAAAAATGTGGAACAGATATAAATTCTTTTGTATTTGCCTGTGCTCTAAGGATAATGGTAAAAATACCAGGCTGGAATGCATTCAGGATAATAATGATGCTCAAAGGATATGAGCACTAGACAGTGTAACATTTTGTAAGGCACATATCACAGAGTCAAAAATAATATTACAATATAACATTCATAGATATATACTTGACTGGGTTAGAAAAAAAAAGACTAAATCACAGTTCAGATGCCTGTCTGGATGCCTCCAAAAGCTCCATTTTTATGCTAAGTATAGATTTCAAATGTCAGACTGAAAATGCATGACAATTGAAAGGGCTGATTGCCAGGATTTATCAAATCCATTCATTTACATATGAATCACAATATCAAATATTATGGAAAGACAGGTGAAAACTAGAATTAAGAGAGGATGCCTTCCAATCCCCATGTTTAAACATAAATTGGACAGGGACTGCTTGGAAAACACTACAAATACCGAGGGGGCAAAATAAGTGGTGGGGCCTTCCAGTTTATATCAGTAGCTGGTTAATAAAACAAGGGGTCTTGTTTGCATTTTGTCTAAACAGCTGCCTGCACTTTGAATGTTCCTTTAGTTAACTGCAGTATATGTTACAAGATAGAGAGAGTTGGATACTCTCTTCACCATCATACCCAAAGGGAAAAATGACTCTGTCAACAGAAAGATCACCTAAATGAGAGTGCATGGAAGAGGAAAAAGAATTTGAGATCACACAACACACACACATATATTATATATTATGTATATTATATATTATAGGTATTAGCATATGCTTGAGTAAGTAAGAGCCAAATTCTCCTCTCAGTAATACTGATGCACCTACATTAAAGCCAGAAGCGTTGCACCAGTGTCCTTTATAGTGATCTCCCTTCAGAAGTAAATCCGAGATTTCAGGCTACCCTTAAACGCGATGGGGAATTAGCTTGGTCCCACTTAAGTCAATTACAAAACTCTCATTGATTTCAATGGGAGAAGGCTCAAGCTCATGATGAGCCCTGATCCTGAAAACGCTTATGCACACGCTTAACTTTATGCATGTGTGGAGTTACAGTAATGTCTATGAGACTATCATGTGTGTAAAGTTAAGCAAATGCTTGGAGAGTCAGAGCTTTGGTTTGCTGAAGAGCCTTTAAGTTGAAATGAAATCTCTGAGGTAACACAACATAATAATAAACACTTAAAAATCTTTATTATGAGTTGGGTGAGGTGGTCTTATTACAAGAGATTTTCTCATTTAATGCTCTGGTTGAATGCAGGACTTGGTATATCCTAAAGCAATTGTTTGTAATTACTACACAGCACATCTACTTTGGGGGCTGATTTGTGGAGGAAATCCACTTAACTGGAGATGGTAAATTTGATTCCCTTGTGAAAAGAAACCAGGAACTCCACAGCAAAATGAATCTGGTTCATCATGAACTCTGGAGTATAATATTTACTAAAGACAGGTAGCTGCAAAATTCAGATTCAGTTCTCAAACATCACAGAGTTCAGGGGTATTTGGATCATTATATTATGAAGGTATTTGTATAACTTGCATCTGAATCTGGGTTTAGAACCTTTCCTTGTCGGGGTGTTCAAATCCAGGCTTTGCTTCTGGCTATCATCCAATTTACAACAGAAAAAGTCAGCACCACCCACTGTGGTTCTGCTAGTGGGGTAGCCAAGCAGGAAGACGGGAAAGAATTGGAAATTTCAAGGAGGTGTCCAGACTGTGGAGGACTGGAGAGCAGATCACAATACTGGGATATCCACCTCGGGAGAAACAATGTTAAGCTGAGAATTAACAAAAACAAACTAGAGAAGAATAAAGGCTTTGAAATGCCAAAGCACTGTACAAAAAGGAGGTAAGGATTATTATTCAATGCTGAAAAGAGCAAGTGTTAGTCACTTGGTACTCCTAGAAAGGAAAGCCTGAGATTCCCAAAGTGTTGCCTGTATCATGAGGAAGAAGGACTAGCCACCCACCTTCTTCTTTCTTTTTAAAATGAGCTAAGACTTCACATGCAGCTTTGGAGCTTGCAGACATATGGCTTCAGTGTGTGTGCCCTTCAAAGAGAAACACGAACATTCGTGGGCACCATGCCTTCCTTATGTGCTACTCTGCATATTTATAGCACAACCACAGAATAACCTAGGAGACAAAGCACAGAAATGGCAGCCTGTTTTCTTCCACCAAAACAGTCTGATTAAAAGCATACCTATGTGAAAGCTACAGTGCAATACTTCTTACACTTCTGTCATGTGAAGATTTAAAAAGCTAGGGCCAAATTCTGCCCTCGGTAATACATGTGGAACCCCGTTCCAGGCTCCATTGAGGCTTCTAGCCATGAACCTTCATTGGGGGTGGAATGGAGGAGCACCACTCCAGCACTGGCACTATTGCGCATGCCGCTTGGAATTCCCTTGTGTGCAGATGTAACCCTGGGTGAACATGTGCTACATCTGCCCCTCTGTGTTGATACACAGAGGATAGGAGTTGTTGCAGTCCCTAACTACAGAGCTTTGGCTATTTAGCTCAAGCTGTAGCAGCTCATGTTTTTAGTTTGGACATCTCCTGTTCAGTTCCCCATGTGTCAGCCAAGAGGGCCGTTGTCACACAGACAGAGCACAACCATGGATACACCCCAGCAGGGGGACTCCATTGTGCAGTGGCCAACTCTGGCAGCTAGTGTCCCAGCCAGTGCTAGCAGGGACCAGTTCCTGCACTCAGGATTGCTCCAGGACTACGATTGTGGCTAACCCCTGCAGCAGGGGCACAAGAAACAATGGTTCCTTACCCCTCCTCCTCCTCCCTTGTACTCCTGCACAGGGATCAGTCACAATCTGGCCCTCAGTAGGGTGGCAGGGGCGGGAGGGACTAGGCCTTGTAAATAAACCTGCCTCTCCCACATGTCAGTGCATATCAACACTACTAGACCACCAGAGTCAAACTTTTTCTCCCTTTCCTTTAGTAACCATGTGAGGGTTAGTGTCCTGTGGGTATACACCAGGGCAGGATTTGGCTCCTAATATTTACATAACCATACATGAATAATAAAGCATTTTTCTGTTCTTACTGTTATGACACACACTATACCACACACAAATGTTTATAAAATGGCTCCTTTAAAAAGTCCAACACCCAACCCCTTCCTCCATATACATATTATGAAAACATTTTTCTTTGGGAACAGGAGCAGTTCTTTATAGACACATCTATGAAAGGAAATAATTACAGCACCCAAGTTTGTATAAGAATATATTATTTAGAAGAGCAGTTGAAAAATTAAAAAAATCTATACATCAAAGTTTCCTTTTTTTGCGTCCATGAGGATAGCAACAGTTCTTAGAAAATATGTTCTTGCCATGGTCTCGGCGGCTTTCTACCATCTTTCCTCCGGGCTGAAGGATCCCATGATACTTAGCTGCATCAATCCACTCCGTGAACAAACACAACAGACCTTTAAGGTCTCATCAGTTCTGTTCTGGTACAGAAGGGAAATTCAGATCAAATATATTAAATGTCAACTAAACATAATAAAATTCAGATGATTATATAAATACACTGTTAGGTCATAATCTCTGGAATATTGCTAGGTAAACAAAGCATGTGCTGCTACACCCACTGACCCATAAATATTAGGATACAAAGATTAGTTAGATTATGCTGTAATTGTCATATGGCTGCCTACAGGTATTTAGTACTTTAATCAGAATTACTTTTTTGGGGGGGACGGCTGTGAATCATTTTCCAGAAAAGGGTGGTTGTTAAAACTTCATCATATGTCTATGGACTTCCAGCCAAATTCTCTATGGGCACAAGAAGGGAAAAGTTCACTGAAGTCAGTTGAGCTGCACCATCTTCTGTCCATGTGTGTCTACTTTTAAAATATTTAAAAAACAAACAAACTCACCTTGTGACTTTTGTGTAGCTCAGAGTGTTTTTCTTTTCACTTCTCTGTGCTGTCAGTTGTCAAACTTGTGCTTTTCTTCTTTTGCAACTAGAATAAAAAGCAAAGCAGAACAAATATCACCACTGGCACATCACAGACAGACTGCCACCGCTAGCTGATCACTAATCCTCAATAAGGTATCAGCTGAATCGCTAATGCAATTGTATACACCAATTTGGTCATCAAAGGCCCCATTCCATCCAAAATAACTATGGTACTTGTCTGGAGAAAGTGCACCTCAGTATTTCTCATTATCTGTTGAGTTAATATCTGAGATCATTCGCTACCTGCTATTGTTTGATGGCATTTCTGAGTTTACACAGTTCTCATTATACCAGCGTTCCTGTGCCGATATACCGTAATTAAGGCTCTATTTGTTTCCATAGAAACTCTGTTTTTGACAGCTTTACATTTCAGGTATAAAAATTCACTTCAGCTTGAAACTTCTCAAAGTGTCAACAAGCCCCCACTATCATCTTGAACTTATTTTTGGTTTCGTTAAGGAATGTTTCATGTTTCTGTCATAGACTTGAGAATTTCCACAAGATTTTCTTTGCCCTTCTATAACTCCCCCTACAAGGCCCGTCTTCTGTTCCTGTCCACTCTCAATCAGAATTAGAATTGAGCTCCTTGGAGAAGGAATTGTCCTTCCTAAGTGTTTGGAAAGTGCCTATCTCTAGTGGTGCTATGGCAAATAATAACCACCACCACCCAGGGAGTGAGGGACTAGGCCTGGTAAATAAATCTGCATCTCCCACATGTCAGTGTATATCAACGCTACTAGACCACCAGATGCAAACTTTCTCTCACTTTCCTTTAGTAACCATGTGAGGGTTAGTGTCTTGTCTGTGTGATATAAACTGTATGTGCTATGTAAACCCTGGGGAGTGGAATACTGTGCTCTGTATGTTTTGCTATGTAGAAATTAGCCTGCTTGGAAACTAATTTTCATTTGCATGACAATGAAACATTCTCTCAAAGAGCTGTTAAAGGGACTCAATAAGCTAACAAGATGTTATGGGAATGGCCTGCTGGTCACGTTTCCTTATAAGGCTGGTCTACACTGGGGTATTCTGTACTAATGTAACTACAAAGATGACACTGCACACACGCCACACTAGGGTAAACAAGCGATCTGCACTCGTGCAATTTACCTTGTTGTCAAAGCCACGAAAGCTACACTGATGCAATCCTCTTTCTACCCCAGTGCAGGGTGTGTACAGAACATGTTTTCACCAGTGCAACACTAAAGCAATTTTATGTCAGTGTAAAACTCCCCAGTGTAGACAAGCCCTTAGATCCAATGTCTTTGGAGGAAATGAGAAAATGTTTGTATTAAATACAGATCAGTTTCTTATAAACTTTGAAACAGGAAAAGACAAAACCAAACAGAAAAGCTAGCATTTAACCATATAGGAAGATCATTGGTGTTATATGAAAAAGTAACTTGGGTTGTGCAACAGGAAGAATTACACTGTATTACTGGATACTGACTCAGATAATGGTGTAGAGAGTTGGATACTCTTTTCACCATCATACTCAAAGGGAAAAATGACTCTGTCATCAGAAAGATCACTTAAATTAGAGTGAATGGAAGAGGAAAAAGAATTTGAGATCATACACCACACACACACATATATACATATACATATACATATACATACATACAGACTTCCTAAAACAGGGTGACATTAATCTAACACAGTAGGAAAAGAATCTTAAGGCAGACCAAAAAAAGTTTTTCTAACTATATGGTAAGTAACATTTCCATACTTTGTACCATCAGTTTTGTGCCCCTCAATCAGTGCTTTTATCAGAGCATCCACCTAGATGAGCTTAATTTATTTTCGGATTTTTCTCTGTTTTCTCTCCTGTGCCCATAAACTCTGCTTTTATGTAAAGTAACTGGATTTGGATGTAGTGCATTTGGGGTTACCTGCTGTTGGGCATCATTGACAAGACGAAAAGAAACCTAAACTCTGACCTCAGAGGGAGATGACTCAGGAGTAGAGGTCACAGTCTGAGCACTAAGAGCATCATTCTGTATCACTGAAGTCAATGGGAGCTATGTCATTGACTTCAATGGGAGCAGGACCAAGCCACAACACTGTGATTCTCTTGCTTGCACAGTGCTGAAAAGGATTTGGCAAAGGTTAGAGAGAGCTGAAAGACCTGATGCCTGGTTACAGATATCATCGAAGCTCTCAGAGGTCTTACATGCCAAAGGGGGAGACATTTGGTAAACACCATTGATAGATAGTTTAACCTGGGCCATAAAATGAATTAATGTGGTCGTCTGTTTAATCGTATTGTATGGTATGCGTGTGTGTGCAGTATAAGAGAGAGAGCGAGAGCAATTCCTGGTGTAATGCCAATGACATCTGGTAATATCTCTGCAGGCTCTTTTTAATTACTCATTCTGTGCACCCAGAATTTTTTTTGCCATTTTCTTTTCTGTGACTAGGTATCATGACTGCTTCTCTTGCTCTTTCTATTTATTATTATTACTTATCCATAGGTATGTCTGGTGCTTTACAAATATATAGGAAGAAAAAGTGACCATAGATATAATCAAAAGCAATAAATATCATCAAAATGAAGAAGAACTTGAATTGTCTGTTTCACTTCTTAGTACCACCTAGAGCATATGTATAGAGCAGAGAGAATAATTGATTTTTCAGTTCAAATCCACAAAATCAGTTTGTTTTGAACTGAAACTGATTTTTTTTTCTTGATGAAACAAAAAGGCTGAAAAAAATAATTTTGGCTTGAACAAAATATGTAATTTGAGTGAAACAATTGTTTTCATTTTGTTACGTTCTCGGTGTTTTACCCTTTTAAATAAAAATGTGAACAAATGGAGCTAGATTTCAAAAAGAAATGTTTTGACATGAAAAGTCAAAACATTTTGCCTTTAAAAAGCCAAAATAAACCCTTTAGACTTTTTCAACTTTTTAAAGAAAATTTTATTCAGCCAAAACTATTTGCTGAATTCAACCCATATTCACGAATAGTTTTGGTCACTCCTCACTGAATTTTTGAGCAAATTTAATATTTGACTGAAATATGTCACTCAGTTCTGGGTATGTATAGCTTGCCTCTTTCATAGCATCATCTAGTTGCTTTAATTCCTCGTAGCGGTCTCTGGATTCCCAAAGAGGTTGGAGCATCACTTCGTCAACTTCTGGAAAAAGCTAAACAAAAGTGAGAAAAGTCAAACGACCATTTCTTTAAATATTTATTTATCTGTAAATGATAGAAATGGAGCGAGAGCAGGTGTCATTGGCTGACTAAATGTTTATCAAAATCAAAGCTGAAATGTTCTCAGCTCCAGGAGGCATCTTAGAACTATAAAAACTTACCTTTGTTACTGTTTCAAACATTGGGATCAGGACAAACTTAAGGAACCCGATCTGTGCTGTTGGTTTGGTCACTTTATCTCGGTCCATGAAAGGTGCCACTGGAAGTCCCTCAGACTTTTCTCGGTCACTCTGGGACAGATTCAATAGTTAACAAAGATTATTATCAACAGGGAGACTGTGAGAGCAGCAAAACACAAACTGTTTGCAGGCCAGCAACTAGATCACTAATATTCTGTACACATGCCTCAATGGTATATGTGACAACAGCAAATGAAAGGGAAATGGTGTGTTAGACATTTTAGAAGCTGACTCTTATTGTTTTAATAACCTTTGTATTCTTGTTTCTTTTGGTTTTTCACAAATGCTGCATGTACAGAAAAGTATCATATTGTAACACGACCGTGAGAGTATGTATGCAGTCAGGAGCGAGCCTCACAGCCCATGTAGACTGACTCACACTAGTGGGACTCGAGCTAGAGTGCTAAAATAGCTGTGGGGATGTTTCGGCACTGGTGGAGGCCAGCCACCCCACCTCGAACCCAGGGTGGGCTTTTGCTCAAGTGGCTAGCTCAAGCCTCTGGTAATGCAATGTCCACACAGCTATATTTAGCGTAAGCCAGGGGTGAAAGTGAGCCGGTACGGGCCGGTACTCCATACCGGTAAGAACCCGCATCGGCAGCACTTTAATGTCCCTGCCCCTTTTGCCTCCCCTGTCAGCAGCGCAGGGCCGCCGCTGCTGGAGGGTGGGGGATGGGCAGCGATGTTAAAGCTCTGCTACGGCAAAGGGCCCTGCAGCGATTTAATGTCTCTGCCCCTTTGACCCTCCCCTCCCCCGCAGCCTCCGACGGGCGGGGGGGGCAAAGGGAGCAGTTGCCCTGGGGCTGGCGATTTAAAAGGGCCCAGGGCTCCGGATGCCGCTGCCACTAGTGCAGCAGCGGTGTCCGGAGACCTGGGCCCTTTAAATCAACACGGGAGCCCCGGGTGGCATGGGCCAGGTGGCCTGAAAGGGCTGGTTGGGGGATGCTGACCTCCAGCCCCGCCCCTTCCGCCCGAGGCCCCGCCCCTTCCGGGGGCCGGAGCCCCCCTCCCGGCCCGTACCAGTAAGTGGCCTAACTTACTTTCACCCCTGGTGTAAGCCCACTAGCACAAGTCTGTCTGCCTGGCTTAAGAGGCTTGTGTAATGCCAATAGACCTGGTCGTTGTCAGCCAGGATCAAACCTGGGACCTCTGGAGCTTAATGCATGAGCCAAAAGACATGTCTCTTAGCCCAGGCTGTAGCAGATCATCAATCTCTAGCTGCCACTAGAGGGGGACAGAGTGCCACACCAAGTAGGCATGGGTTGCACTTGCTCCCTGCTATAGTGTAGACATACCGTAGGAGGGAGATACTCAGAGACATACAAGGCAGTTAGGCAGCCACCCCAAATCCATTGGACTGCTTGTGGAGTAAAGCACTACTCAGTGTGAGACAAAGTAGCAGAATCTAGCCCTTAGCCATTCTACCTAGGAGGGAAAGGGTCCTTGACTTCCTTCTCCTCTGGAGAATTATTCTTTTAGGTATTAATCTAGGACTAGCCAACCATGGTCAAAAATGGTTTTTGTTTCTAGTCTATCAAGTGGCTCCTAGTACATACAGATTCAGGGACGGATGCATCTCTGCGTTCCAAACTTTGGAAAGATCTTTACAAATAATGGGCCGGATTCTCAGCTAGTATAAATCAGCATAGCTCCATTGACTAAAATGGGTCTACAGTGATTGGAATCAGCTGACCGTCTGAACCATTTTTCCTATAAGTGCATAGTTAGTAAGAAGGGCACAGAATATGCCAAAAACTGACACCCCTTTAACTTCATTGCCAGCATTTACTCTCATCTGTCAGACTTGCTTTAATAATGTGTGCACCGTAGTACCTTGGGTCAGATATTAGGGTGAGGAACACAATAAAGTGCAGAGACAGATCATTTTATTTTGCATAAAAATATTGCAGAGACAATGAGCTAAAGGTGCCTCTAACATTTTGTCATTAAGATTCCCTGTTGTCAAGCCTTCCCCGTTGGATACGTCTAATGTAATTTCTTTGTTAAACTGATTCCTTCAGCACAGGGAAAATGTTAAAAAAAAAAAAATAGAAAGAAGAAAACTCTGGCATCTTGTTCCTCCAATCACAATAAAGCTTTGCATGCTGCCAGCTGCTGTACAGACAGCTTGGCCTGGGTGGGAGAGAGCAGAGGATTGAAGATAGTTTTAATGTTGCTTTATATTTCAAGAAACCAAACTAGAGAGAGATGGGGGAATCCAGAAAGAAGCAACTGTTTTGGGAGCATAAGCTGACTTTTCAGGACTAATGAAGTTGATGGTGTCCTTTGGAAATAATCAGAATGTTTTCATTTTTAAAGCGAATGTTCATCCTATGCAGACTCGGTCATTTCAAATCATCACAGATATAATTTAAACTTGGCCCATTTAATACTGCCCATTTAATTGACCTTTTCTATACCCACGCTTCTTGCCCTTTTGGCTTGACAAGGGTTTAACATGCCATATAAACTCACTAGGCAGCCCTATTAGTAAGAACAAGCTGCAGCCAAATGACATTAGCATTTCTATGTTATTGTCATTTATCTTACAAATTGCAGTCAATTACAGTCACTTTTATTCTGAACATATTGTCTTATGCCACACTTCTGTCACCTTATGCAAAAGAAACCTCCTCATCCTTGTGGCACTGGAATGTCATACAGTATTACCAGTCAGCTGTCAGCTATGTTAAAATAGGAATTACTACTACTATTATGATGATGATGATGATGATGATTGTGTATCTGTGTCTCTGTTTCTCATTCTTACCTGCATAAAATATTCCTCTAATAAGCAGTCTACCCATGGTTCCGCTACTTCCATCGGGCGGACTTCATTCGAGATATCACAACATTTTATAAGTACCATCTTCAACTGAAGGAGGAAAAATATTTTAACACTCTGGTAACATAGAAGCCTGCCTCTTTGTCTTTACAGAAGACATAAAAGCCATGAGTCCTTCATTTTTAGAGAGGCATAGGGGAATGATCTCAGACAAGGATAGTCTTATAGCTAAGGCACAAGACTGATCTGCTTTCTCTTCCTCCTATAATAGTTACCTACTCCATGGGAGGATTATGAGGCTTAATCCATGAATGATTGTAAAAGGCTTTGACATTCTTGGAGGGAAGGCACTATAGGGACACAATCCCACCCTCATTAATGTCAATGGAAAGATTCCCACTGAGTTCAATGGGGATTGGTTTAGGTCTAGAACAAAGTATTGTTATGATGGATGTAATGGAGACTAGAATGAAACTAAGAATTTATATCCTGACAGATACAGTAATTATTTCTTGCTCAGATGACTCTAGGATTTCAAAATCTGAAAGAGGAATCTAGACTTTCTTTATATCAAGTGCTCCCAGACTTATCATTGTTTTTTTGGGGGAAAGCTTTTATAAAAATCTACAAGAAATACTTTGATGTTTCTGTTAACGTTACAGTGCAAACTGTTGTTTTTAGGCACACAATTCCCTGCAGTATTTGGTACCCACTCACAGTGCCACCCAAAAAGGGGAGAAAGGTTGGTTCCATAGTTAGGTAGCTAGGCTGGGACTCGGGAGAGCTGGGCTCAATACCCTGCTCCACCAAGGATCTCCTGTGAGACCTGGGGCAAGTCACTTAGTCTCTCTGGGTCTCACTTCTCCAGCTGTAAAAGAAGTACTTCTCTACCTCACAGGAGTGTTGGAGGCACTTATATACTACACTTTGGGGAGCTATCCAAGTATTCAATTCAAATTGATCCAACCCAAAACAAGCTATTTGGATTTTTTTCTTGTCAAAATCAAAATTTTCCCCACACAAAATTTCAAGTTTGCACAAACTGCACTTTCTATTTAAAAAAAAAAAACGATTTTGACAGAAAAATTCTGACCACTTCTACTCAACACCTTGCATGATCAGGCCAAAACCAAAGTTTAGAATGTAGCAGTATCACTATGAACCATGCTAGGCACTGAAAAATGATAAATACACAGTCTTCTTACACAGGTCACATGTTCCTCATTTGAGTAATCAAAATGATCCATTTTTTCCTTGAAAGAGTCCAGTATTTCTGCATGTCTTGCCATGTCTGTTGCTAGGATTAATGTAATTATCCCCTATTAAAACAAACATAATAATACATTGATTTAACATGTCTCACAAGGCATAGCTATTGCTGTATAAAGAAATGTGCTTAAATTAACATAAATACCTTATAACACAGACAAGAAGAACAGCTGCATCACATCAGCACCAGTGAAAGAGGAACTTTCATACTTGAGGCCACTTGACAAACTAGACCATTAATTTAAAGAATTCACAGTGACATAAGAGAATGACTAACTATGTAAATGGTTTGTGTATAATTATATGCTGCAGAAACTGCTGCTTCTTGTTCTGAGCTTTGTTTGATTTTTAGTATGAATGCAAAGTGCAGAAAGAAATAAACTAAAAGCTCAGTTCTACATGCTGAGGCCCAAGCTTGGTCCCACAGAAGTCAATGGCAGTTTTGCATTTCTGCATTTTCATTTAATATGGATGGGAGTTGCATCCATGAATCTGAGGGCAGAATATGGCCCATAATGCTATGCGAATTACATTTTAGTTTGTTGTCATGGAAAATATTGTGATGTCACAGAATTTATTCTTATGACTTCATTGCCTCACACAACAAAAAAAGAGATGGGCTCCACAGGTTGAAGCTTTTGTATAAACACAAATATTTTTAATAATGATGAAAAATGCAGGGGAAAAAGATGATAAAATGTCTAGAAGGTGAATATTTGTTTATGTCTTTACAAATTTTCTCCAGTTTGAACTGTTTAAGTTCAGCATAATGTTCTTCTAATGGTTAAGTTGTTACCATATGAGCATGTTGGCCTAGTTACAGTCACATCCCAACAACTCCTTTCATAATGTAAGTTTCTACACAGAAGAATATAAGTTTAATAGTCCAACTTTGCTCATTGGTACCCAAGGAAGGTCAGCTCAACAAGAGTTGCTAGAGAAATAGCCCAGGAATCTCTCTGTGTTACTTCAAGTTTGAGATTATTTGAGATCAGTTCTAACCTCTTGATGGAATTATTCTGTACAGAAGGTAGATTTGTGCACACAATCTTCAAGAGCCGTTTGCATGTCATAGCCTCCCTTCTGGATCAACGTTCATACCTGTCTTATTCGTTTGAATTGTTCCTGGGTGACATTGGAGAAAATGTTGCATTCTGGCTGGGCAATGATCTGGAAAGCCACAGCACAGTGATGGTTCTCCAGTGGCGAGATGTCATTGTAGCGCACTGCAAGCTCTGTTCGGGCATTAATCTGGTAGCTGATGTGAAGGAAAATAGTGAGGTCTCACATGTTGCCTACACCCAACACTTAAAAACATACATTACACATTAGACATTGGTTATTTTTATGTATATTGTTGTAAATACCTAATTAATTAATTAATTATGGCAACAGTTAATATTAAATCCAAATATTTTTTTGATAAAATGATCATACTTCCACATAGTTTCAAAGACTCTCATTATTTACTTGTTATTACTGAATTTCTATAACTTAAAAACATATGTGGGAAGGATAGAGGGGACTCTTCTTTTTAGCTCACAGGCTTGACTCCCACTAACTCCCAGTAAAGTCAATGGAAAGATGCTCATGGAGCTCAATGCAAATTGGATCAGGCCCTTATTTAATAGCTGAATACAAGTAAATTAGAGTTTATATATAGTTCACACAAGCACACAGAAGTAATAATGCTTAGCACTTCTAGAGCACCTTCCATCTGAGGCTCATATCGTGCTTTACAGACATTTATGAAGTAACCGTCAGATCACCCCTGCCAGCTAGCCGTTGTTATCTCCATTGTACAGATGGGCAAATGGAGATAGACAGTGGTTAAATGCTTTGCTTAAGGTTTTTGGCAGAGTTGGGAAAAGAACCAAAAACTCTTCCCATGTAATTAAGCCTCAACCATATGACCATTCTTCTGCTACATAGGTTAATGAACAAAAAGAATATGACCTGAGAATGTTTTCTACCTGCCAATTTCCTTTAATGGAAAATACGTAAGTTTTATGAGAAAATTGAAGAGGGAGCCATTTTCCTTTCAGAGTTTAGCACAGTTAGCAGCCTCAGCTCAGGACTGAGTAAGCTAATGGCTAGCGTTGCATATAGCCTAACCAGTGATGGCTCTGTCCTTGTCAGTGTTTGACCATGATAGTAGAGCATTGTGGGTAGATTCCTACTCAGCTGCCCTACTCTCTGCTCTGGGCATGAGAAGAAAATGCTGATCTGCATTGTTTTCCCAATATATTTGAAAGGAACAAAAAATAAAGGGCACACATACGTGTTGTTGTATCCTGGATGATCCAAATCATGGCATACTGCGGCAGTCATTAGAATTAAGATATCAACTTGGGAAAATTTCTCCTGCAATAGAAAAAAATAATAATATAGTGTCTCACAATTTCTATACTTTTTTTCCCCTAACACATTCACATTTCAGAAAAACAAATCATCTGGGTAAAATTAACCATTATTCATTAATTAAATGTACTGCAGATAAGAAAGAAGATTCCACTGTTCACTACAGCAACAAATGACTCAGATTTGGCTTTGACGCAGGAAATAGAAGCAGTATGGAGGAGGCCAGTGGAATTTTGTCTGAGAGTTATTCATATTCATATTATGTTTTAAAGCACAAAGATGTTAATACTCAGGCCTTTAGAAATCATTCCAGTGTCTACACTAGCTGAGGGAGGATGGAGGACAATTTATATACTATTATCTTTCACACTAACTAGAGATGGGAAGAGGGTGAGGAAAATTTTTCATAAACATTTCAGCAACTTCCAAACGGGATGAATGTTTGTGGAAGCAGTTTTGCTCATATGTATATCCACAAGAACACAAATTCTTGCCAGTACCTGGGATTCATTTTACCATGGAACAAAATGTGGTTCATGATGAAATTAAATTTGTTTTGTGTGGAAGTGAAAGCAGTTTAGAAATGTTAGGTCATCCAGTCAGGGAAAAATACTCCAGGCTAAAGTGACCATACAGAATAAATCTGAATCGTGAACATAGAATATGCAAAGCAATATTTTCAGTGAGCGGTTCATGAGGAACCCATAGGCTGAATCTAGTTTGCAGAAAACATTTGTTGAAATATTTTATATAGTGAACGAAGTCCCAATTCATAGACCATGAAAGTCACTTCACTGGGATTTTGACCAGGCCCCAAATTCATACAAATGTCAGACTACCTGCATCCAGGGAAAGGGTTACATTAATACATTGTGAATGGTTCTTCCAGCTTTAATAAGCGCTCTTTCTTTGAGCTGCAGTCTGATTTGGGGATCTTCTGGGGAAGTAGTGACATGGAAGAGACAACTTTAGCTTGATGGCTCTTTCTACTTCTTGGTCAATTTAAATGGGGAGACCTAAATTTGAGATTAAAATCAAAGAGGCCAGCCCTTGGGCTGTTGAAGGTCAGATATACTTCAGTCTCTCTAGTCACTCAATGACAGACCTAACAGTGGCAATTCTTCAACAAAAAAACTTCAAAAACAGACTCCAACGTGAAGCTGCAGAACTGGAATTAATTTGCAAACTGGATACCATCAGATTAGGCCTGAATAAAGACTGGGAGTGGTTGGGTCATTACAAAACCTAAACTTAATTTCCCCAATACTAATTTCTCCCTACTGTTACTCACACCTTCTTGTCAACTGTCTGTAACGGGCCACTCTCTTACCACTTCAGTAGTTATTTTTCCTCCCTTGGTATCCTGCTGTTAATTGATTTATCTCGTTAGACTGACCTCACACTTGGTAAAGCAACCCCCATCCTTTCATGGAATTATACCTCCTCCTGTATTTTTCACTTCATGCATCCGATGAAGTGGGTTCTAGCCCACGAAAGCTTATGCCCAAATAAATTTGTTAGTCTCTAAGGTGCCACAAGGACTCCTCGTTGTTTTTGCTGATACAGACTAACATGGCTACCCCTCTGAAAGATATACTTCACTCACAACTACTGTCTGGAAATCTGGCATATTACTGCATCCCTGGATCACTGATATCTTTGACAGGATGAGAGAAGGAGATGTTTTCTAGTCTTCCTATTTGTAGGATTCTATTATATTATAACTAAAGCTTAATTCATTCCATGGGGCATGCCAGTCAGCCAGCTGTCTTGTTGATTTTCAGAGGTGTTGAGTGCTCACAAATCCCAAAGAAGTTAGTGAGAGCTCTAGGGTGCAGCACCTTGGACTATCCCTTGTCTCCATGGGATTACTCTGTCACTGTCCTACTGTTAAGCATGTGCTTAAGTGCTTTGCTGATTCAGGCCTAGATGACTAAATGAAAGTCTCTGAAATGACTGAGCATTTTATTCAGTGATTTAAATAATGACTTTTCATATAATCTAGGGCTATAGGTTCTCATTATAATTAGACATAGATGAACCAATCGGGGTGAAATAAGAACTCACTGGAAACATTTTTTATTTCAGAACAAAACACAACCTCCTTTTCATGGCTCGATCTGTTCGATAAGTCTCTTCCTGTGAACAGCCCAACCACTTATCTACAGTGGCAGATCCTCTTTTGAGGAAGACTGTAAAACTCCTTCCTTCCTTGGGTGGCAGCTTAGCCTCTGTACTGGCCACTGCTGCTGCAGCTCTTGTCAAGCTTCCAGAGAGTCTAGAGTTTCCCTGGTACATGCTCCCCAGAGTGCCCTGTTGGAGCACAGGCAGGCACAAGGTTTAATTGGCTCAGGGGCTTCAGAAGGTGATGGTGTAGTCTGGGACACAAGTACTGGGGAGGAGCCAGAATGAATGGAGTGTGAAGGAGCACTCAGTGGAGACACTACTGGGTCCTGTCCTCAGCTGCTGCTTCTGGTGAAAGGGCGAGAGAGAGGAGAGGGCTGCTGCATGGCTTTCCACTGAAGAGAGTACCACACAGGAGGAGTGGAGAAGTCCTCTTCCCTTGAAGAGCAGCAAAGAGGAAGGAGCATTGATCAGCAAAGATAGAGGAGCTGGGACTTGTTTCATGGGGAGGGAGCCAGCAGGGGACTATCCAAGGCTGAGAGTTTCCAGAAGTTTAGGTCATTTCTGGTAAAGCTCTTACGCTTATGGTATCTAAACTTTTGAGACCCATCCTAGGTACTTACATAGCCCCCATTACTGTCATCTCCCAATCTTAATGTATTTATCTTCACAACACCCCTGTGAGGTAGGGCAGTGCTATTATCTCCATTTTACAGGCGGAGAACTGAGGCACAGAGAGGGTAAGGGACTTGCTCAAGGTCACACAGGAAATCTGCGGCAGAACAGGGACTTGAACCCAGGTCTCCCAAGCCCTAGGCTAGTTCCCCAACCATTGACCAGCCTTTCTTTCCACTATAACTAATTGTAGTTAGGTTTCCTAAAGTTTCTTGCTTGCTTTCAATAAATTAATGAGTCATGTACAAACAAAATCATGGTCCTTTTTGGAAGGAAAATGTCCTGGGTTTTATGACCCTTAGTGGATGAATACTTATCTGGCGATAGAAGCAGAAATACAGATAGCTATGTGGACAAACTAGAGACACACCTGGAGATTGCAGAGTGAGATCATACTGTACATCATCTGAGTCACACAGAAGCAGTGTCGGAAATTATGGAACGGGTTGTTTCTGTAATTGTCATGAATACATAGCTACAAAAAGAGGGAGTAAAACAGTTAATGACTGTAGAGTTGTTTCTGAATGGAAAGATCTGAGTCCATGCTATTCCCGCTCTCCCTCGAGGCACTGCACGTCGCTATGTGAGACATATGGAGCCCCACATCATTCTCCACTTTTGCCCCTTCAAAATCACAATCCACAGCCCTGCAACAGCACCCTCCTCCTTTTGGCTGAGGAGAACTAGATATGGCTCCCTATGAAGATTTCATTAACAGAATCCCTGAACCATCTAATGAAGTCACTGAAAAGCACCAGGGGGCATTCCTTCTCCAGCCACATGAGCAATATGAGGCCAGAGATTGTCAGTAGTCCCTCTCTGTTATCTGCCTCACCCAGTAGAATAGGCAGGCAACAGCAAGTTTTCCCAGTCCTGATGCACAACACGTGCTCTGGTCTTGCATCTCTCCTGAGCAGACACCACCAAGTCTGCCAAACTGTGCTGGGGACAAAGGCCCACTTAGGAATATACAGAGGCCACATAACTCATTTCTGACATAATTTGAATGTCAACCCTGAGGTCTTCAAAGGCAAGAATGTCATATTTATTTAATTTACAAATATATACTGAAGACATCTTATCAGACAGCCAATCATCCCCAGCTCTACTGAGCTCCACACACTTAGGGCTTGATTTTGCAAGGTGCTCAGCACTCTGGTCTCCAGCATGTGCTTAACTTTAAGCATGGGACTAGCCCCATTGCGCCACATGTGGGATTACATACATTCTTAAAGTTAAACTGAGTCTAAGTGCATTGCTGGATCAGGACCAGAGTCCTCAGCACCCTGCAGGATCAAGCCGCTTGTTCTTGGGCTTGATTTTCAGATGTTCTAAGCATCCAAACCTCCAGCCTGAGTCAATGGGAGCTGGGAAAGCTCAGCACTTCGGAAAAACCAGGCCTGTGTTGTTTGGGTTCTATTTCAGTAGAGAAGAACTTTTGAAAATAACTTTAAAAATTATACGTTGATGATCTCCTCAAATGTTATAAACATCATCTCATACAACTTCAGCACTGAAATGTGGGTCATACACATTCGTTGTGCAAGGTAACGTGATTGTAATGCATGCATTGATCAGTGGAAGTCAGAAAATTAAATGTGATTCCTGATTCAGAAGTTGTATCAGCCCTTTATGTTGAGCTATTAAAAATATTTGGTTGCAATAGTCATCTTGTTCCTCAGTTTCTCGGTGGTCTTTTTAAGGCAGGTGAATGTGGGACTGAGAAAGGAAATGTTCAAGTAAAGTGAGGTAGCTCTTTCTTGTCTACCTGAGTTCAACCCTAAGCACATTGTAGGCTTTGGGAAAATATCAGCACCTGGAAGTAGGGACTGTGGGTCTCTTTTTATCATCCCTTTTGGAAAAGCCAATATTTGCAAAGGAATTTTTGTAACACTCCGATTTTTATAGAATAAATAAGGAGCCGCACACATAGTTCAGAATGAGATTGTATTAACTATTAATGGTAGCACTTTGAATTACTCAGGGAAATTTGAACTGATGTGAATGCATCTCTACACATATTGTAGGTGGCACAGATTCATAGTTTTTAATGTCAAAAGGGACCACTGTGATCATCTAATCTGACCTGCTGTATAACACAGGCCATAGAATATCACCCCGTAATTCCTGAATTTTGCTCAACAATTTGTGGTTGAACAAGAGTGTATCTTAAAAAGACAGCCAATCCTGTCTTAAAGATTTCAAGTGATGGAGAATCCACCACATTGCTAGGTAAGTTGTTCCAATGATTAAATACCCTCACTCTTAAAAATCTGCACTTTATTTCCAGTTTGAATTTCTAACTTCACCTTTCAGCCGCAGACTCTTGTTATGTTTTTCTCTAATAGTTTAAAGACCTACCTACTACCAGAAATCTTCCCCCTGTTTAGATTCTTATAGATCACACTCAAGTCACGTCTTGAATTTTTTTTTCAGTAAGATAACTAAATTCATCTCCTTAAGTCTCTCACAGTAAAGCATGTTTTCCAGTCCTTGAATCATTCTTGCAGCAAGTGCCATTTTACCGACATTTACTACTTTTGGCCACAGAAAGAGCAATCCAATAGTTTTCATTGCATCCTCTGGACAAAAATGATATAATCCTGCAGAGCAACATGCTACGTGACATACACTTAAAAGACAGTACATTTTCCACTGTGCATAGAAGTGCAGGGGAATGCCGTGTTTGTGAAAAACAGTCAAACAACCTACACACAGAGGTATCGTGAGTCACATCACTTCCAGTACTAGTAATTTCAGGCTAAACCAATGTATAATATAGGAACACAGAAAATGCCATACTTGACATAGGCGTAGGAAGTAGGGGTGCGGGGGGTGCTGCCAGTCCCAGGCTCCTGGCCACCGGCCCCACATGCAGGGTTCCGGCCGCCAGCCCCACGCCCGGGGCTTCGCCCTCGCCCCTATCTGTGGCCCTAGCCTCTGCCGCCTTACCTCTGTCCGCGTCCTCCCCCTCCCGGAGCCATGGCCCTGCTCTTGGCCCCAGCTCTGGGGGCGGTGAGGGGCGCAGACGGAAAAGAGGGGTGCAGCTCAGCACCCCCACTCCAAAAACTGTTCCAGCACCACTGATACTGGATCAAACCCAACATCCATCTAGTACCAGATGCTTCAGAGGAAAATGTAAGAACCTCACAGGGAAATGTGGGATAATCTGCCCCCCCCCATTAGGTCTACCTCATCTATAATGTTAGAGATTGGCTTAAGCCCTGAAACATGAGATTTAATGTCTCTTCCAAAAAAAATGTATTAGCATTTATCATGATAACTCTGGGTATTCTTGATATCTATATAAGTGTCTAATCTCTTTCTGAATCTTGTTAAATTCTTGGTCTCAACAACTTCCTGTGGCAATGAGTTCCAGAGTCTAATTATGCATTGCATTTTCTATTTTGAATTTACCACCTTTTAATTTCATAGAATGTACTCTAATCATTCCGGTGACCCTTCTCTGAAACCTCTCTAATTCTGCAATATCCTTTTTGAGATATAGTGACCAGTACTACACAAGGTATTCCAAATGAGGTCACATCATTGATTCACATAATGGCACCATACTATTTTCTGTGTTATTCTCCATCCCAATCCTTAGGAATTCTTATATCTTGTTAACTTTTTTGACCACAGCAGCACATTTTGCAGAGGTCTTCATTGAACTGTCTGCAATAACGGCCAGGGTGTTTTCCTAAGGTGACAATCTAATTTAGAACCTTTTAAAGTGTACAGTAGCTTAATTTTTTCCCTCCAATGTGTATTACTTTGAATTTATTGACACTGAATTTCATTTGCCAATTCATTTATTTAGGTCTCTCTGAAGTTCTTCAGTGTACCCAGTCTTGACTAATTTATATAACTTTGTCTCATCTGTAAATTTTGTCACCTCATTACTCACTTCCCTTTTCGGATCATTAATATTAAACACTGTACCTAGTATCTAGCCTTGAAGCATCCTGTGTTAATCCATTTTTTCCATGTTAACAATTGAGTTACTCCAGGAATAAATTTGGCCACAGTGAGTCCAGAGAAGGCTCAGAATCAAGAATTAAGTAAACAAATACAGAGCTATTCTAAAACATGTCATCTGTGACCCTGATCATGCAAACATTGGGACAAGTGCTTAACTTTAAACATGTGAGTAGTTCCACTGCCTTTAGTGGAATTACTCATCTGAATAAAGTAATGTCATGAGGAAGTGTTTGCAGGATTCGAGGCTGTATTTTAAAAATTACAAATACTGGGAACTTTAAAGAAATACTTACCAACCATCTCTTCAGCGTGATGGGGTTGATATTAAAGTCTTTCACCAATCCGAGATCATGGTACATATGTTCCAAACAACTCAGCATCTGTAATGATGAATAGACCGGATATTGTTTTAATCACTGTTGTTTATAAAGCACAAAGTACAATGTAATGTAAATCTTCACATTACAAACACTGATGTCTAATGGAGCCCTATTGTTAATCATGAAACAAAGCTGTTCAAAGATTGCAAGATCAAAACCAGTTTACTAAGGACCAGATCCAAAGCCCACTGAAGACAAAATAAAACCTTCTATTGACTTCAATATGATTTGGATTGGGCCCTAATTCACCCCAGAGCTCCTTAGTGATCATTGCTCATGAAAATCAAAACTATATCACCTCATGAAGAAGTAATTTGATTTTGCTAATGGAACTGGTTTATGGGCCTGATTCAAAGCCCATTGAAGTCAATGGTGGCCTTTCCATTGACTTCAATGGACTTTGTATTAGGACCCAAGTGCACAGAAATATGACAACAGAAGATAAGAGTGGCTGGAGGTAGAGTGCATTCTAGATAAGTGGGCACATCTAATTCATGTGTGACTTCCTGGAATTTTTTAAAAATCAAGTATCCTCAATAGACTAAACAGATAAAAAAACCCTTAGACTGTAAAATTACAAAATTAGAGCAGGTTTGTGCATATTCCCTCCCATAACTGTGTATCTATGAATCTATGAATACCAAAACACAAAGGCAAAATATTGTTTAAGACAACAGCATATGACATTCATTCATGTTTTCGGAACAGAACACAACTAGATCAGCTATGCCATTCCAAGTCTAGATTTTGTTATGTCTGGAAATATTATAGAAAATAACTTATTTATATGCTACTTAGGTCTTGGTTTAAGACTACCTGACCCAGTTTTTGCATCTCAATTATAGTGACATTGGAATAATGTTATAAACATGTCCTAGGAGATATTTGAATTTTAAAGCCCTATTTTTTAGGCACACGTAGCTTCCTGGAAAAATTGCTTCCTTTAGTGAAATTTCCTATGTTCGTCAGCTCATATTTAATTTAATAACATGTTTAGTAAAATTCCATTATGGCTGGCTTTGGGTCATTCCAATGTGAATTAAAAAGGTTTCCTCGCAAAACTGCAAGAAAAATCTCAGAATACTGATGGATGCTCAGATAATACCATCACAATTTTGCTTTACAGCATTATGCTTCGTTCCCTGGTACCCAAGGCCAGAACATATTGTTGATACATTAAAAAACAAACAGACAAAACAAAGCCTGTTACTGAAACAAAGATTTAGGCCTGGTCTAGACTGAAAAGTTGTACTGGTATAATTTTGTTAGTTAGGGTTGTGATTTATTACCAAAATAGTTATACCTGTACAGCTGCTAGTGTAGATGCAGTTATAATGGAATAAAGTGCAGCTTATTTCCCTTCCCATACTGGTATAGCTATACCAGCATAAATCATCAGTATGACTGCACTCATGCTAGGATTTTAGTTAACAAGGTAGAACATTTTATGCGAAGACGAGAGGATGTTGTGAAGGCCAAGACTAGAACAGGGTTCAAAAAAGAACTAGATAAATTCATGGAGGATAGGTCCATCAATGGCTATTAGCCAGGATGGGCAGGGATGGTGTCCCTACCCTCTGTTTGCCAGAAGCTGGGAACAGGCGACAGGGGATTGATCATTTGATGATTACCTGTTCTGTTCATTCACTCTGGGGCAACTGGCATTGGCCACTGTCAGAAGACAGGATACTGGGCTAGATGGACCTTTGGTCTGACCCAGTATGGCTGTTCTTATGTTCTTAAGAAATTGAAAGCAGGGCATCATTATCAGTAGAACTGGAGTCAGAGGTCCCATGTTCCCTGGAGGGACTGTTACAGATGAGATACCAGTAGAACAGACAATGCAGGGAGGTTGGCTGGAAGCTGCTCAGCCACATGGACAGAGCAGGGCACAAGGTTTAATAAAGTTCAATTTATTCAACTTGACCTGCATTCCACTTCACTCTTTGCTAATGAAACAAGCAGCATACTTCACATTTGCTGAGCTTTATTTTCCTTAATGATTTAACTGCATCTTGTGCAACTATTCAGCAGGCGTATATTTGGATCTTGGCAAATTAAATCTTATGGTTCAGTATAGGATCCCCATCATTTTTTCTTATATTTCCTTTTCTATTTTGTATGAATAATAATAAAATAAGGGAAATATAATGCAAAATGACAACATTGTGGTTGAAATTCTGCAGATACAAAATTCAGAACATTCAAACTTTTAGTACCAACAGAAAAATTTTAATTTATAAATACTGCACATCTATTATATATTTTATGTCTGCCTGTCACAGTTTGGGACTGGATGATGACATTATGGAGATGCTGCACAACCTGTCCCCACCGCTGCCTAACCAATTTGCCAATTTACAGGTTATTATAATTGGGCCAGATTTTCAAGTGCTCAGCTTCAATTGAGGCACCTAAATGAAGTGGCCAGATCTGCAAATATATGCCCAGTAGCTCCATTAAGGTTAATGACAAGCTCCCTTGAGGAGCTGCTGGATGCGGAGTACTTTTGAAAAGCTGGCACATTATTTAGGTTCAATTACTCATTATGATAGCACCCGGAGGCCAAATATGGATCAGAGTTCCACTGTACAAGGGACTGTACAAACACAGATGTAGACACACACCTTGTCCTGCAGAGTTTACAGGCTAAGGCCCTGATTTTGCTAGCTGGTAAACGGGGGGTGGGGTGGCGGAAGGAACACAGTGATGCTGGCACAGAGCCCCATTGAAGTCATTGGGCACAGGGGTTTGCCAGCATGGAATAGTTTGCAGGACTGGGATCAAAGAAGACAAGTGGCAAACAAAATGTGGGTGAGAAGGAAATACTAAAATACAGTGTTGACTACTCTTTGTGATTTTATTGTGAGTCTCACAATATTTGGAGTTTTTCTTAAAGCCCCAGCTCCTGGAATCAGGTGAAAACATGAGAATCTTGGGGAGGGAAGTTAAGCCAGAAGGAAAATAACATCCCTCCTCCCCCATTTATTAATTTAAAAATCTCATGATTTGGGAGGGCCTTATGTTTTTTGAACATTTGGGGTTGGCAACACTGAAAATATATACAATTTTCACATATGATATGTTAATGTATAGGTATATGGTAAGCTTCTTTCCTTCCTTTCTTTCTCTTCAGGGCTGAGCTTAGGCATCATCTGTTGGCAGATACATTGTAAGCACTGTGGAAGAGGTGGCTTTTGAGGAGGGATTTGAAAAAGATACTGACCTTTATGGACCAGTTCAAGGATGTAAGGAGTAACATGGGTTTAAAAATATATATGCAGCATGGTACCCCTCTCCAAAGACATGGGCCATTAAAGGCTTGGAGTGAGGAGCCATTCTGGTTCCTCTCAATCTCCATGGGGAAGCTCCTTGTGAGGTATTTGCAGCCCTATGGCTGCAGTAACTTCTGCTAGTCTGCTAGCCCTGTCTGGAGAGAGATGGGACAACAGATGCACAGAGATACTCAATGTGAGGAGAAAGTGGGGCAGGAAGTCAATTTATGAGTGCGCCCTATCTCCTGAGCAGCTCCATAAATCCAAACAGAAAGTGGTCACCTTGTTTCTTTGTCCTCCTTCTGCACGTAGCTCGACTGTACTCAGGACTGATCAGGTAAGCTGCTTTAGAAGGGAACAAGGGACTAACACCCCACTTACTACTGCATAAGAGAAGGTTAGGTTTTAGCCCCAGTGGACAAAATAGGATTATATTGTCATACATTCCTCAGGGAGCAAGAGATTCTCCAGGTGGGTTGATGAAATACTGTAGAGCAAACCATTACGTTATTGCCTTACGCACTGGTTACACTCTAGCATGGTTATTTATAACCCACTTGCTCGAAATCAGCCACATAAACCACCATTTACTGTTAAGTAAGTGTTAACATAATTGAAATGGTTCATGTAAACTTAAAACAGAGTCAAAAGGGTGAAAATGTCAACAGACATTACCATATGGTATTGTGCTCACAATGGTTTGTGTGAGTGTTTCTGAGCCTAAGTCCCACATATGGTATGTTCCTAATCTCCATATCCTCATGCTATCAGTGTGCATGCCACAATGTAATGGTTCCCATTACGATGAATGAGTTAGGCTGTTAAAATACTGTGCTTCAGTGTACAAAAATCCATGGATAATGCTTTTTTCCCTAGTCCTACTCTTTATTAATGGTCTGCTAAACAATCTGCCAACATTTTTATGATCCACCTGGCACGCTGTATTTCTTAGAGCAGTAAAGACATCACAGGCTAGATATCTGAAAGATGGTGGGTAAGTCGTTTTGCCTGACTAGTAAATGACTTTGATGCTTAACTACGGGTGCCTGGAAAAAAAATAACCATAAAGAATCTCCCTCAAACTGGCAAGAAGCGTGCGGTGAAAATTCTGTTACCTTCTATGTGAATGTGCATGGCCATATATTCTAACAACCAACAGGAGACTGAACTCTGAACCACATAAAAGTCCTCCAGTTAGTCCTACCAACTGGAAGTATGTTAACAAATAAACTGAATGAAGAACATTATTCATGTTGGGGTTTTTTAATCTTTGGAAATTTGCTTCATCATGGAATATGTTCATCTAGTGATTTTGAAGCAGAATGGCTCCTGTTCGCATAACACTTTTCTGAAGATGTAATTTGTGCTGCTGGTTTGCAACTCCACTCTCTCTCCTTTTTTTTGTTGCTATTGTACTGATCTAGTTACGTCCTTCTTCTCCCTTTCTGTGCTATCATTTGTTACATCCATTTGTTGAATCATGTTTCACATTATAACTTTCCACAAAAGGGGCATCCTCTTCCTTTGTGTTTCTACAGCAGCTGGCACAATGGGGCCCCTGGGAGCTTCCATAACATAGATGATGATTAATAATTAATAATTAATAAATAATAATTAATAAATAATAATAATAATAATAATAATATGCTGTGCACTTAGATTTGCATCTCCTCTGAATGTATTGCACACCAATATCCCTGTACAGGAACATACAAATCAATGTCTGCACCCAGGCCCTGATTCAGCAAAGCACCTAAATACTTGTTTAATATTGAGCAGGTAAGTAGTGCCATTGATTTCAGTGGGATTGATCACTTGCTTAAAGTTAAGCATGTGCTTAAGTGCTTTGCTGAATAGGCATAGACTCACTCATACTAGATGGCATGAAAAAACACAGGCTGGCATTAACTTTGTTGCACTTGTCCTTGAATGACATTACCAATATTTGGACTATGAAGAAATAAACAAGGAGTTCCATAATAAGGACAATCTATTTGGCACCTTTAGGGAACAAAAATTATTGTACTCCAGAATGATTCACTCAGTAAAGAATTAGATTTCAGGCATATTACCTGGATCCACCAATTCCGTGTTTAAAACAGCAAGTTTCAACTTAAAAGCTGAGGAATCATGAAAATATATATTAGATAAGAGGATCTGAAAAGGAAAAAACAAAACTTTCTTGAATGGATATTTTTGGCCTCATCTACCTTTGGGAATAGCACTGATCCAGCAATTGGTGTAGCCAGCCAGGTGCTGACCTCTAAGGATATGTCTACACTGCAATTAGATGCTCATGCCTGGCCAGTGCCAGCTGACTCGGGCTCAGAGGGCTCAGGCTAAGGGGCTGTTTAATTGCGATGTAGACATTTGGGCTCTGGCTGGAGCTTGAGCTCTGGGACCCTTCAACCTCGCTGAGTCCTAGAGCCCGGGCTCATGCCCGAGCCTGAATGTCTACACCACAATTAAACAGTCCCTAAGCCCTGTGAGCCTGAGTCAGCTGGCACGGGCCAACCTTGGGTTTTTAATTGCAGTGTAGACATACTCAAAAGCTATATCTTCATTGCAAAAAAGGTATGTTTATCTTGCTGTAAAATCCTAGTGGAGTGAAGGCACAGGCAGTGTTTACCTCTGTCTAGCTAGATGAGGTCATCCCTATGCCCTCCACCTGGGGTCTATCTTGACTAACTGCATCAAGGTAAGAACTATGGTGCCTTGTCTCCACTAGGATTATAGCTAGGTCGAGTTAGCTATTGCCATGTAAAAACACCCCCTTTTAAGCAGTGAAGGCATAGCCTTAGTGTAGAGAAGGGCATGCCGGGGTTTGTACCGACTGAGCGAATGAGGCGCACCCCTACCTGTAAGTGGGGTAAAGCACGATTTGCTCAGACAGTGCAATCCCTTGCATGTTCATTTCTACACTTTGGGGTCAGCACCCAGGTGGCCTCATTGACTTGTGGCTGCCAGTCGATGAACAGAGGGTATTCCTGAGTGTAGGCCAGGTCTTTGTTCCGCATTGCCTTCGTTAGGCTTCCATTGCTAGATACTGAAGACGGCTTTCCTGACCGTCTCAGTGCTGTCATGGGATAAGCCACAAGTACCAACAACTTGTTTACTCATTGCCTCATTACCTCATTGGGCTCCCACAGCCAGACGTCAAACGTTGGTTTCCGAAGTGCTTCTATGGTCTCCTGAGACAGCATGTACTGTAGACAAAAAGACAGTGTCTATTATTAACCACTACTGAGTTCCCCTCATGTCTTTGTGGGAGCTGCATTCTGCCCTCATCAGAAGTTCTCCAGCGTGCCATTAATTAATTTTCCAAAATGTAGTGCCTCAGCCATGATTGGGTAAAATGCATTGTCTTTTGTTGGTTTTAATCTTAAATTCTTCATATTTTGGGGGATGAAATACTTAACTGCAGGTGATTTATATTGTTATTTTGAACAGCTGTTTTTCTAAAGGGTTCCCACATTTCAATCAGGTGCCAGACAGCAAAGCGATTGTTTATTGTTTACTCAGAGCTCCAAAACAAAATCCAACTCAACCTCCAGCAGGACTTAAAGTGTGCTGGGCTGGCACAGGACACAGACCCTGGAAATAACATTTCTAAAAAGCGAGCTGGGTCACCGAGGAGGCACATTTTTAGTACCCCTGGGTGTAAAGCCCCTCTGATTACTTGCTTTCCCTGCTTGCCTGCATCCTGCGGAAGTGCAGCCAATCAGAGCTTCTGCAGGAAGCAGGCAAGGCTCTTTCCCCCTCCCCTCAGAAGCTGACACTGTTCTCAGAGAAGGGGAAGAGAAGGAGGGAGTAGAAAGAGACCAGCCGCTCAGGGCTGGTGGTCGTGGTGGTGGGGCTGGGGAGACAGGATTGATTTGGAGGTTGAGGGCAGGGGATGGGCAGATGTGGAGGGGATCACAGACCTCTCCCCCCCTACACACATTTTTTTCACAGCACTTTAAGCGTTTGACCCCCAGTGTTCTGGGTTGTTACTGGGTTGGTAACAATCGCTGGCAATTTGTAAAAAATTCTAGAGTATTAGAAGATGTGTAAGGTATCTAACCACTATTGAACTGTGTTTTTGAGACCACGTGATCAAAATATTCTTGGAATACGTAAACCTAGTAGCTTAATTGGTCCACTTACCAAAGTTGGCTGTAATTAGTTTTGGTATACTATACTGAGAATATAAATGAAATTATCTGAGCCACTACATTGTTATTTAATTCAAGCAAGAATTACATTTGAGGATTAATTCTCCATCTCCGGAAGGCAGTAATCTTGTATTTGCATGATACTTTATTTGTAGTATAGAGTTTTGCTAGACAGCTTTAAATTAGCAATATTGATGTATTAATTAATAACAGCACTGTAATTACCAAATCTGTTTCAAGTGAACTGCCACCTCCTAACACGCCTGAGGTCACACAAATCCAGTATTTAAAGCCGTAACAAATGTCACACACAGAGCAAACAAAACTGAAACTTCTCCTAAAACCAAGCAATTAAAAGCCTTTGGCCCTAGGCAGAAAGGAACAACATCTTACCACTGTGTTCAGTTAGTGCAGCTCTCAACTGTAATAGTTAATCTCAGAAGCCAAGCATTCTAGCAGTGGGTAAAAGGTTAAGGTATAGTTGCCGTCTACATATCGTGGAACAAAGGAATGTAGAGCAGTTTGAAAAAGCATGTGTTAGTAGTGTCAACAACACATAAATTTAAGCAAAGCCAAAATGGAAATGACATTTTATAGCTCATTAAATCCATTTTCAAGAGACAGATGCCAGGACTACATAAATTACTTTAACTGAAAAATAATTCACTGAGAGGAAAAAAAGTAGAGGCGCCATTACAGAATAGAGAATAAAGTTATAGACTATAATAAATCTTGCTCTGAGCCGGCAGACTAAGTATCATTAGATAAAACAGAACACTAAATGTTCGACAAATTTCAGGAATTCAGTGACATTTTCAGCATTAATGAGATTCCGAATATTAAAGGTTATTGAGGGTCGGATTTCCAACCCACTGAAATCAATGGGAGTCTTTCTATTGGCTTCCAGGGTCTTTGGATTAGGCCCTCCATCTACACCAGTGGTTCCCAAAGTGGTGTCCCCGGACTCTGGGGGATTTGCTGTGGGTCATGTGGGGGTCTGTCCCTTGAGCCAGGGCCGGAACATGCTGGAACAGCATTCTGGTATTTTTGCTGCATGGAGGATGCTATTTTGTATTCAAAATGACATCCTCAGCACAGCGTGACCTTTCGCACACTGTGCGTGAGAGGTCATGTTGGCAGGGGTGTTCCCACGCTGGTGGGGTTGTTCCAATAGTACAGGAAATGAAAGGGGTCCCAGACAGTTAGTCAGATGCCAAAGGAGTCCTTGGTGGGAAAAAGCTTGGGAATCCGTGATCTAAACAATTAAGCTATAGATTGATGGGAAGTCATGCATTGTATTCCAGCTCCTCATGGGAAGGCATGCTCTATAAATTAATATCCTGATAACAAAGTGCATCTTATGGTACCTTTGGATAGGATGGTACGTCTCTTCGGGGTGTCAACTTCTTGTTTTCATCTATGAAGCTGTACTTACAGGGACAGCTGGTCCTGCAAATGAAAAATTCAGCCCTCAACATTGGGACAACAGCAGGTGCATTCTCTTGAGTAGCACTGACTATATTAAAATATCTTGGTATGAGGTCACATAGAGGGTATGTCTACACTGCATCTTAAGCCTGAGTTCTAACTCAGGTTGAGCCCAAGCCCTACTTCCATTCACACACAAATCAGTCTATCTCGGGTTAGCAAGCACTCGGTGCCTGGGTTTTAGGACCCACTAGGGCAGGGGTTCTCAAACTAGGGGTCGGGACCCCTCAGAGGGTCGTGAGGTTATTACATGAGGGGTCACAAGCTGTCAGCCTCCACCCCAAACCCCGCTTTGCCTCCAGCATTTATAATGGTGTTAAATCTATTAAAAAGTGTTTTTCATTAATAAGGGGGGTCGCACTCAGAGGCTTGCTATGTGAAAGGGGTCACCAGTACAAAAGTTAGAGAACCACTGCACTAGGGGGTGGCTCCGAGCCGAAGTCCTGCTGTGACTGAGGTCCAAGCCCTGTGATTTTGCACTGTGGATGAAGCTCAAGCTGCAGACTCAAGTCAGAAGGTCTGTGTGGTGCCGTATGGATGCATTAGCATGTCTGTGAGACCTGGGTCCAGCAATGTAAACCCAGGTTTACAATGCAGTGTGGAAGCTGAAGCGTAGGCTTGGAAACACCAAACCCACAAGACAAGGTCCCAAAGACCTGGGTTTACAATGCAGTGTAGACATACCCTTAGAGTTACACTGCTTCTCAATCTCTCCTAACAATCTCATTTTCTCTAATCATAAGAAACAATCAGGGCCAAGTCATTCTTACCCCTGTATGAGACAATATATAATTGAGGCCACCATAATATCCAAGAAACTCTCTGGAAATAAATGTAGGTGTATCTGAAATTCATTCATACTCTTTAATTTAATCATCTTTCCATTCAACTGATTTGATACGTTTATTATCTTTTGTGTAAAATAGTTCTGCTTGAGTTTAGCATTCATTCCTAGAGTCCTAATGTTTAGATTATCCCCCTTTATTTTAAAAACACCCAATAGTCAAACAAAAAGCAAAAAACAAAGAAAACTAAGAAACCCAAACCCAACAAAATCAAAACAACCTATCAACTTTATTTCCTCCTTTCATAATTTTGGAAATTTCTATTATGTCACAACGTTTCCTCTATTCCAGTGTGAATATCCCAACCCTCTAATTTCTTCCTTGTAACTTTGATGTTTGCTTTCATCTCTGTTGCTGTATTTTGTATTCTTTGCAAAGCAATTTTGGCTTTTGGTTGAAGGTGATCAGTACTGAACACCGTCTAACAAGGGCTTTATGCATTAGCAGTATCACTGGTGAGGTCAGAGATTGTCCAAAACAGTCCTAAGAAATCAATCAGTTCATGAACAGTAATAGTATTACTCTTTGTATTGCAGTAGCTCATAGAGGTCCCAGCTGAGACTGAGACTCCATGGTGATGGCATTGTACGGACATTGAATAAGACAGTCTTTGCTCCAAAGAGTTTACAATCTAAATACACAAGACGGACAAAGTACGGAAAAAAGGAACTATTATCCCAGTTTAAAAGGCAGGGTGCTGAGGCGCAGATAAACCAATGGCTAGATCCACAAAGGGGATTTAGGCTTAGCATTGCATCTCCTAAGTTCAGGTGCTCTGCCTCCTACTGGAACCCACAGCTCCGAGTCAGGCGCTCAGGCTCCCTATACAATACATGAGGAGAGTTAGGTGCCCAGAAATGGGATCTACAAAAGCCAGCACATTGAATAGGGAGCTGCCTAAGCTAGCCAATAGGAAATACCAAGGAGAGGGGTGTGGCCTCAATCCTACCCCTCTCAGGGATTTAGGTACCTAACTCTGGTCCAGAGGTGGTACCTATCTCCACTTGGAACTCACAGCTGTGATCCTGCTCCCACAGGTGCTGGCTTCCTCCGGGCCCCAGGGGTGCTCAACCCCCTGCTCCGCCTCCATCCACCCCTTCCCTCAAGCCCCCACCCCTTCCCCACCCCCACTCCGGCCCAGGCTCCACCCCACCCCTTCCCCCAAGGCCCTACCTCCACCCTGCCTCTTCCCACTCCTGCTCCACCCCCCTTCCCGCCCAGTTCCACCTCCTCATCTGTGCACACCCCATCCCTGCTCCTCCCCCTCCCCCCAATGCCTCCTGCATGCCATGAAACAGCTGATCATAGCAGGCAGAAGGCGCTGGGAGGGAGGGGGAAGAGTTGATAGGCGGGGTCGCCGGTGGGCGGGAGGCACTGGGAGGAGCTTGGCTGCCGGTGGGTGCTAAGCACCCACTAATTTTTTTCCATCGGTGCTCCAGCCCTGGAGCACCCATGGAGTCGGCACCTATGCCTGCTCCTGGAGTTAGGTACCTAAGCCAGGTCAGCCCTTCCTTGCAAAAAATTGAGGAGGAAGTTCTGCCAGCCCCCTTCTACCCAATTGCCCAGTCATTAGAACTGTAGGCTGGTGGCCCTAGTCACCAGCTGGGGATAGACAGCCAACCACACCCAGGTTAGGTTTCTGTCCTTTTCTTCAGGGCTCTGTTTATTGTCTTTCCAAACAAAGCAAGAAAAGTATACAAAAAGCAACAGCAATAACAGTCTGCTTAAGGGTTCGGACGGGGGTCCTCTGGCCTCCAGTGGCTATAGGGTAGGGCCCTTTCTGACCCCAGCAGCGTTCCAAAGGGCCAGCTGGCCCACCTGCTCTGTTCGCCGGAGAATATCCTCTCTCACCCCCCACCCTGTTCATGGCTTGAGCTCTCCTTTATATTCCAGACAAGAGTATGGGCTAATCCTAAGGTGCTGATCGGCTGTGTCAGCTTGACCCCACCACATGTCTGCTGGGCTTCTCTCTGGGGTAGGGATGGCTGCTCCCTCTTCCCCCCACCACCCTGGGCTATTAAACGGGCAGATCACCTGTTACATGAACACTCGCCCCAGGTGTAGGAAACCCGAGTTCAAATCCTCCATCTGCCTGAGAAGAGCAAGAAATTGAACCCAGGCCCTCAACTCTCCCAGGTGAGTGCCTGTGCCACTGGGCTATGAGGTATTTCTGAAAGGGGGGGGCGAGTGTGTGTGTCTATCAGTCATCTTTGCTGGGCCAGAGAGAGCCCAGTGGCTAGGGCACTCAGCGGGGATGTGGCAGAGTCAGGTGCCAGTTCCGGCTTCAATGGATATTAAGTATTTTTTATAAAGTGGAACAGCTTCAATGACAGAGACTGAGAAAGTCCAACCCCAGAATGCCCCATAACCCAGTGGTTAGGGCACTGAAGTGGGAGACCTGGGCTCACGTCCCTGCTCTTCTGAGGTAGAATGGGGATTGAAACCCAAGTCTCCTACTCCCAGGTGTCCCAACCATTGGGCTATTGTCTATAAATTGTGTTTTGTGCAGGGCCTGACCTGTAGGAGCATTGCCAGCGGATCGAGGGAAGTGATTATTCCCCTCTATTTGGCACTGGTGAGGCCACATCTGGAGTATTGCGTCCAGTTTCGGGCTCCCCACTACAGAACGAAAATGATCAGGGGGCTGGGGCAGATGACTTACGAGAAGAGGCTGAGGGAACTGGGCTTGTTTAGTCTGCAGAAGAGAAGAGCAAGGGGGGATTTGATAGCAGCCTTCAACTACCTGAAATGAGGTTCCAAAGAAGATGGAGCTAGGCTGTTCTCAGTGGTGGCAGATGACAGAACAAGGAGCAATGGTCTCAAGTTGCAGTGGGGGAGGTTTAGGTTGGATATTAGGAAAAACTATTTCACTAGGAGGGTGGTGAAGCACTGGAATGGGTTACCTAAGGAGGTGCTGGAATCTCCTTCCTTAGAGGTTTTTAAGGCCCGGCTTGACAAAGCCCTGGCTGGGATGATTTAATTGGTGTTGGTCCTGCTTTGAGCAGCAGGTTGGACTAGGTGACCTCCTGAGGTCTCTTCCAACCCTAATCTTCTATGATTCTATGGTAGGCCAGCTCCGAGGCACCATCTGAGCACATCTACAGGGTTGGGCTCCATAGGCAAGATAGTGGGGGACACCTGGTTTGAGGATCCCATCAGGGTTTAAGTGTGAGTGAGGTGTCAGAACTTCAGCAGCGGTGCACATGCCCGCTGCCAGATTTTTAGGCACTTTGGAAATTGAGGTACCTACAGGGTTAAGCAGTAGCTAAGTGCGGGTTTTGAGGATCTAAATTTTGGACTTAAGCACCTGAAGTAGCAGTTAGGTGCCTAAATTCCTTTGTGGAGCTAACCTTAAGTGACTTGCCAAAGGTCACAGAGAAAGCCTGTGGCAGAACGTGGAACTGACCCCACATCTCTTGAGATGCAGTCCAATGCATTAACCACAAGAACAGCCTTCCTCATTATCAGAGCCTGCTAGAGAAAAGGGAATCTCTGGGCCAGATTCATCACTAGCCCACAGCTGATTTATGCTGCTTTGAGGGGGAGGGGTACTAAACTCTGTACACTCAGCTCAACCAGTCAGTTTCTCCTGTCTAGTGTAGGGGGAATCACCAGGTGGAGGACAGGCACATTAATGGCTCATAAGCCACACTCCTCCAAGCCCCTGTGCTAGGGGTGGTATGAAAGGAGAAAAGGTGGTGTGGCCAGGTCATCCCTGCACCTGGCTGAAACTAGCTACTGTGGGCGGAGGGCAGAGCAGCATGGAGCAGCCTTCATGTTGCTGTAACTTGCACCAGTGCCAGGACGTAATCAGGCACTTACATATGTGCATTACCTAAATTATATCCCACAAGCACCCTCATGTTATTAGCCTCTACAAGCTGCAGGTGCAAAAAATAGAGGCCAGCATTAACAATCTGATCCTTAATGTGTGGGTAAGGGGAAGGAAGCTTTGCTCCTCCTCTTTGAAGAAGCTGATGTGCTTCTAACTGTGATGTGATGACACTCCAAAAGGGGCATTTTAAAAACATATACTTTGAGCATTACTATTCTATTCTATACCATTCAAATATTACAGTATGTCTATATACTTTTTAATAAGCTGTGTAGTGAATGAAATACTGTGGTACGAAGGCTGGATGAAGTGCAAAGAAAACCACTAAGTTGCTCTTGGATGTCTTTTTTAGACCCCTCATGCAGTGGGGAGGGCTTGTTTGCTTAGCAACTCAAGGATGAAGCTCCTCTTGCATTGAGTCAACACTCCTTCATGCCATTGCTCAAGCTGAGCCATGGTTTCTAGGGAAACCGGTAGCTACTTGTAATTACTCAACAACTTCAATGGGGGTCCTTCTTAAGGACAATGCCACACAAGGAGCAGACTTTCCTTGCTTTAGAAAACCAAAGCAATTCACTGGGATCTTTGATTATATTCTGCATGGCTCAGCTCCAGCTGCTGATGCAAGAGCCATCTGTTTAGGCTGACTACAGTGGGTGGCTTATTATGAACGCTTTTAGGTCATTCGGCTTGGACCTCAGTCTTTACTTTAAAAATAAGAATGAATAAGCTGATACTTTTCTTTTACCTTGATAATGTGGGAGAGGGAGTATGTGTGTTTGTGGGATTCCTGGCTGCAGCCGTAAGTTTAATGGAGAATCTGAGATGTAAGCGGTCTCAATTAAAGTAAAATCAATTAATAAATACAAAGAATTAATTTTCCACGTTTACAGTGTTTTTCTCCTGAAGATGTCAAAGTGGTCAACTCCACTCATCAGGTCTCATAATACTCATGTAAGGTAAGTAAGTATTATGGTAGGAAGGATGATCTTGTGGTTAAAGTACAAGATGGAGAATCAGGAGACCTGGATTCTAATCCTGGCCCTGCCACTGCACGTATGTCTACACTGCAAAGAAAAACCTGTGGCTGGCCCGTGCCAGCCAATTCAGGCTTGCAGGGCTCAGGCTGTGGGCCTGTTTCATTGCTGCATAGGCTTCCAGGCTCGGGTTGTGGTCTGGCTCTAGAACACTGAGAGGTGGAAGGGTCCTAGAGCACGGGCTCCAGCCAGAGCCTGGCAGTCTATACAGCAATGAAACAGCCCTGCAGCCCTAGCCCTGCATGCCTGAGTTGACTGGCATGGGCAAGCCATGGGTTTTTCTTTGCTGTGTAGACATACCCAGATTAACTACAGGGAGGGGGGCAGGGATAGCTCAGTGGTGTGAGCATTGGCCTGCTAAACCCAGGGTTGTGAGTTCAATCCTTGAGGGGGCCATTTAGGGAACTGGGGTAAAAATCTGTCTGGGGATTGGTCCTGCTTTGAGCAGGGGGTTGGACTAGATGACCTCCTGAGGTCCCTTCCAATCCTGATATTCTATGATTCTATGACCCTGGCAGATTGTCTCTCAACCTCATCTTCCTCATCTGTAAAATGGGGATAACAGTGCAGTGAATTGGCTAGGAGCCCATGCTTTTGAAGCAGAGGGCTTCAAGTTTAGATGTAACTGGAATTTGTCAATAACCAGGTAATTAAAGCTGCTGCCTACACCTCGCTGGGAATAAAGACTCCTCTACCCGTGTGGGAGAAAAAAGAATCATCTGGGATTAGCCCAAGATCGACCAAAAAGAACTCAAGAAGAGCAACAGTCGCTGACTATAGTTACCACTATCTCTGAACAGTGGCTTCTGTGGCACAGGTCCCTCTGATCTTAGGGGAACCAGGGTGGCTTGACCAACCACAATCAATCAGCAATTTTATTTTATTCACCTTTCACACTCTTTAACACATTGATTTCAATGGCATCACATCAACATAAAACTGGAATTTTGCAGTGGTGAGGCAGGTCCCAAGTTTCTATCTTTTTCCACTGCAAAGATGCAGCTATTACAGTGTAAACAGATCCGCAGCCTTGTAGAACAACCGCAGCAGCAAAGATGGGATCTCACTTCTCCAGTGCACCACTGACCTCGAGGAGGTGTGAACTCCACATTCTAATTGGATGCATTTAAATGGTCACATTATTAAGCACAGGCAAGTTCATTCTCTCTTATAAAGCCTAGTTACTTAAATGCAAAAAACCTGTGTTAAATCAACCTTATGACTGCCCAGGTAAAACCACAAAAATACAACATTTCGGTCCCACAGCAATGTTAACTTGACTACATTGAATGTATGTAGTATTTTCTATTTCTGATTTTCTGGATAAATGGATAGCTTACTATATTGCTACTCATATTACAAAATATAGACCACAAATCAACAGGATGTGCAGCACGAACGAGTCAAGGCTGGGGTTAGAACAATGCGTTTTGCATTTCCTAATTTTGGTGTGATATTAACTGTGCAATCTTAATGTAGTATTAACATAATTTTTTGTTCTGTCTCTCTCTGTTTCTCTATGCATGCCTGCATGCACACACTCACATATTCTACAAAAAGTCAAGAATCAAACCTCCTCTGCCCTCCCACCCCCCAGTATGCAAATTGAATCTAACATATATTAGAATACAATTTTTTTATTTTGCTGTCAAATTCATTCCTAGCCAGGCTAATGAAATTCCCTCAGCTGCCTTAACAAGTCACTATGTAACCGGCAGGGCAAATCTGTGTCTGTCACGCTGCTGTAAATCTGGAGTAGTTCCACTGAGGTTAATGGGTTACTCCAGATTTACACCAGAATGACAGGGCAGAATTTGGCCCTAAGACTGTATCAATACAAATGTGTTTTTTGAATTCTTGCATCACATTCATCTGGATAATCAAAACATTATAAAACCAAATTATTATATAGCCAGGTTCCATGGTGTTTAAACAAATCTCCCATCTACTTCAATGAAAGATTTGTCTGCTTAAGGACCAAAAAGTGTGACCCTATAGAACAAACCCTATAGAAAGATTTTCAAGACAACACACATAGTTAACTTCGCTTAGGAGCAGGGCTTTGGAGCGGAGCCCGGAGCTGGAGCGCAGACCAGTAGGTTTTTGCCCGGAGCTGGAGCGGAGCCGGAGCGGAGCAATTCAAATTTTTGAATTGCTCCAAAATCCCTGCTTAGGAGATACCTTTTTTAGCAAAAGTCTGAATTGCCTGATGTATTTCTCTTTAATAACTCTACCAGCAGTGTTAATAATCTCTTAGTTGCCGATATGTTTATCTTAATGATGTATTTCGGAGACATAAAGGTCCAACTCTAAAGCTGATTCAGTGTACTACAACAAGATACAATTACCTCTGCTGTTGTTTTAATTACAGCAAGTCTAAACTTTGTAATAGCTGATCAGTAGGGTGACTCCTTGAATTTAAAAGGAAATCCCTCATTGCTAGTTGAAATTGGAAGTCAACATTTTGCAGAAGTGTGAGATCATAATTAGAAGAACTGTTATGTATTTATTGTGATATTTTCCCAACTTACATTTTAAAACTTAGTGGCGCTAATTAGAACACTAGCCTCTTACAAAAGAAATGTTTTCTTTGACAGAAGTTTCTCTTGCTGCATAAAACTTGGTGCAAAATTCCTATGACTGGATGGCTGAACACAGAAAAAACAAGACATTAATCTCTGTCGGCAAGAAGATTTTTCTTTCAGTCATCTGGAACCAGCTTTTTTAACTACTGAATTTCCATAAATTCTTAAATGAAACCACAGTCTTTGCAAATGAAGCCAATGCCTTGCGCAGCACTGAGATGCTGCTTTGCTTCTGTGTTTAAAAAACCAGAATGACTAAATTCAACGGAATTACTTCACCAGAGTTTGAATCCAGAAATCCTGCTGGATTTTTCTTTTCCCCAATGGTAACTGAAGCAGAACTTACCTGGTGCTTCTTGCTGCCATTTCCTCCCTCATCTTTTTAATGTCACTCTTGCATTTCTCGATCTCTACTACTTTCAGTCCTTCCACTGTCAACAAAGCAAAAACAACAGGAGTGTTACCATGGAGAAACATGAAGGATCTTATTTCATTAATTGTGCAGAATTTCAAAAGGCTTGTAACAGTGGGGTTATCCAGTGAGTCAACAGGTTCTTACATGCTGCACCAGTTCCCATATGTGCAGGAGCTACTGACACCATGTAGCTTTAAAATCCGTAGGAATTTTCTGTTGCCAATTTTTGAAGTGAGCTCAAGTGTTTTAATTCACAAAATGGCCATAGCATCTGATCTTTTCAGAATAGTTAGCAACAGTCTACAGCTCTGTTACCTTTTTCACCCCCTCTTCCTTAGAACACTAATCAAAGGAACTAGTTGGCAAAGAAATGCTCCAGTGATATAAGATTCCCGGACAGCACAGTCACAAAAGTGTCCTGCTAGAATTCAAATTCCCATTAAGATAAAAGGTTTTAATTTAAAAAGTTCCCCAAGGAGCAATAGGAGACTTTGAGATGCATGCCTGGATACAGAGAAACCAAAAATAGACATTTTAAAAATGTCTTGGCACTTAGAAATAATTTTATTTCAGTTAAGTACCTAAAATATGTCATAATTCCTTGTGGATAAATTGTTGTGCAATCCAGGGTTATTGTTGCATACAGCACAGGAAATACTATACTCTCATCTGTATGTATTATAAGTGCCACAAGGCAGAAAGTTTGTCCTTATGTTGCAGCTTGTTTCATTCCATGCAGCCTTGAGAGCCTCACACAGGTCCAGATGCGTGGCTCTTCCTCTCTTCTCACTCTCAGGCTACCAACATACTCAAGGACATAATACCAAACCATTTATTAAGTGCATATCATTCACAGTGTGATCATGCCACAGCTCATTTATTTACTGTACTCACTGCTTACGTAGACGAGCTGATGTGCAGGAAACTCAAGGGAACTTTTAACTGTAGAATCAGTATTCATTCACTCTCTCTTAAAATAGTCATCATCCTACCCACCCATAGCATAACATGCAAGTGATGAAAAATTGCTTGGGAGAGACATAACCCTGTAGATCAGCAGAGAACTCAGATTTCATCTAATTGCTAGTAACTACAGTTATTGCTTTTGGGTGTGGGAAGGGGAAAAACACAAGGGATACACAAACTCAATCCAGACTATTACATATGAGAAGAGGAAAAGGAGAGGGTTCTGAAAATAATTCACGTTTGACGAAAGGGACTTGAAAATCACATTTCCATCTGAACATTTTGTACTTAATATTGTTAGGAGTAACCCTTAAGACGATTAGAGCTGAAAGGGATGAGAGGAAAAGGTTTATTTATTCAGTGTTTTTTTTATGTGCTTTTGACAACACTTGGTGTATGCTCAATTTTACTGCTTTGTTGGTAGTCAGTTGCACTTCCTCTCTCATACACTGGTATGATGACCTCTGTGATGCATGACTGGAAAGGGTTAAGCATCCTGCAGGATAAAGGACTCAAATTCAACCCTTAACAACATATGGGGAGATAGTGTTTGTGTTTTTACATATATATTGGTAGAGGTCAACAATGTAATCAAACAGTCCCTGTCTATGCTGTATTCTGTTAATTCAGAGATCAAAAGGACATCTTAACATTTAAATGAACTGTAAACATAGGATATCGCTGTATTCATCTTTCTTTGAAATGTATAGCAACTTATCTGCGAATGGTGGAAAAACAGGAAATTGCCTTATGTTAATCTGTGTGGATAATTCCAGTGATGCTTAGGAACTGGGTCCACTTCAAAGTCCCCATGAGTGCCTATTGTTCGCCTAAGGATTCTGAGCTGTCACAAGAAGGCCTGAAACTATATAAAGATATTTGGGTCCCAATCCTTTTTATCTCAGATCTGCTTGAGGCTTCATGCAGGAGAAGCCTAAGCCATAAGGACTGAAATCCCAGTTGTGACTGGACAGCCCTGAATATAAACACTGGATTATAACTTGTGAACTAATTCTGAAAGAACTCTTTGCAACTACAAAGCTCACCATCTCTGCTATGAATCTGAATCTCAAGAATTGTACTCATGTCTGTTTGTATACTGATCTTTTAACCAATACTCTCTCTCTTTTCTTTTTTAATAATTTTAGTTTAGTTAATAAGAATTGGCTGGAAGTGTGTATTTGGGTAAGATCTGGAATATTCATTAACCTGGGAGGTAATGTGTCTGATCCTTTGGGATTGGTAGAACTTTTTTATATGATGAATAAGATTTTCAGTAACCCTCATCGTACTTGACTTGGGTATCTGGGTGGAGCCCGAGGCTGGGTTACTATAAGGGAACTGCGTTGTTGGCTTCTGGGTAACCAGCAAGGTATTATAGGAGCTGTTTTGTGCTGGCTGGGTAAATCTAAGTATTGAATTATCCACCAGCTTTGCGGATTGTCTGCCCCATTCTTTGCAGTTCACCCTAATTGAGTGACCTCAGTTGGCTCCCCTGGGACCCCAGTCACAGTTGCTCTTCAGCTTTCCTCAGACCTGCTCACCATCAACACTGGAGCAGAAAACTAATATAATTATTTTTTAAAAGAGTGTTTTTAAAATTAAAAAAAATTAAGTGTTCTTCTCCTTCCTTACAGAGGTTTAGGAAGAACATTTGGACAGGCCTGAAACGGTCATGAAATTAATTTGTGGTCATGAAATTAATGTTGTTAGCATTGTACAATCGCATGTAACAATGGTTTAAGTTGAGAGGCAGGGCCAGATTCTGCCCTCACTTTACATTTGTGAAATACTTTGTGGTCCCTAAATGTAATGCCATCAACCATGCACCAATGAAAGATAGATAGGTAAAGTGGTTTGAGCTCACTCATGGCCTTAGATGTCATTCCTTTAGGTGTCCTTTTCAGATAATGAATTTCAGCTATGGTTGCCTACCTGTCTAATAACTACTGTGACATGATAGACCTTTGAGCAGGGGAGGAGGACATTGACAAAAGGGTCATTTTTCTTCCTCCTGGCAAGATGTGGTTGTGTATTTTGTTCAGGTGCACCCTGGGTCATGCTCCTTTGGGATTCACAGTTGCACCCTTGTTACACCCCTCGTTTAAGGCCATTTATTCTACTGCAGGATGCTTTGCTGTCTTAACTAAGCACTTATCTACACGGGGAAGTTTTACAGGTATAATTTTAGAGATATTACTCCCCACTTTTATTTCAGCATAAAAATGGCTTCGGGGTGGAGAGTGGGGGTTAGCTGTAAACCCTTCCCAAGCAATGTAAGAAAAGGAAAAGTCACTCTTATACCAGAATAAGAGTGTCCCAGTGAGGGTTGCCCAAGTATAAATACATTGGATTATACTGAGAAAATTTTCCTGTGTAGACAAGGCCTTACACACTTCAGTTAGTTACACTCTGTAGGTGTCCACTTGGTACTCATTGATACATTTCACATCCCTTGTATGCCAGCACCTGGTCTCCATTGCAGAAGTCAAGATCAAAGGAAACAGCTGAAAAAAAGTGTAATACACTACTTGTATATGATAAACTGCCTTGTTTATGCACATAGATCAAGGCCCTTAACATTAATTTGCAGCAACAAATACATTTTTAAAAGACCCAGTAGTTTAAAAAGGCATTGGGCCAAATCCTGAATTCTGCACTGGATCATAACTCTTATCGAACTCAGTGGGAGTTTGCCTAAATAAGGAGTTCAGGATCCAGCTCATTGCACTTATACACTTAAAACATGAAGACCTGGAATTATTTCAAAATGTTGCATACTTGGCACAGTTGCAAGATCTTGAGGTCAAATTCTGAGCAGATGTGTGCACTCGTAGACAGGAAAAAATGAGCACCTCTTCACCAACACTGGTTGTTGGAGATGCGATCTGATCCATTCAGGCAGAAATAGCCCTGGATAGCCACATCTGTTGTTATTTCTATCAGTAGCGAGACCCAGTTTAAGGAGGAGCCTTGTTTGGGGAAAATTTGTCAGCTCTGTGAATGCTGGCTTCCCAAATCCAACTACCAAGCCCCATGTATTGCAGATATGTAACTTATTTCACCATGTAGCTGAAATAATACAGTTTGCAACTGTGACCCTAAAAGCATCCCAGTGTCAGAGGAAAAGGGACTCGCTGGTATCAGGTAATGAGTTTCAGCTGACACAACCAATTCAGTGTGCCCCAACTCACTATGGTTATAATCTGTATCTAAAAGGTATCATGCAATACGTCATTGGAAAACTAATAACTCACTGATCATTAATATTCTGTCATGGTGTATGCAAAGGGTGTGGACACAAAGTTATGAGTATGTGCTAGAATTATATTCTTAACATGTGTTTGGTGCGTGTTGGCATCCTTTCGTCTGCGAGAGATGGTGGGAATTGTAGCCTACGTTGTAGCGGTTTGCAATATCTCATGTGACTGAACAGTCCAATCCGAGATTTGCATGATCTTTGGCAGTTATTGCAAATGTATGTATCTTGGTTGGGAGCTGCTTGCTTCCTATGGGGTCTTTTCTCTTCAAGCTGTAGGAGCCAGCTTCTGTCATGGACTTTGATACCCCGATGGAGACAATGCCGCCACTTGTTACGATCACTTGCCAAGATTTCCCATTGGTCAATACCATGTGTTTGGTAAAAAATGCATAAGCACAGGCTGCCTCAGACAAAGGAATGTGTATTTGATTCTCTGACCAGACAGGTCTTCAGGCAAAGACCGTGAAAGTCCATAGTTACATATTAGGTAAACAGGGCTATTGAGCCGAGTAATGGGGGAGGAGATAGGATGGTGTCTATGCCCCAGCAGGAGAGAGAAGCTTGGTCCGGGTTTTACTTTTCAAAGAACACATTGTAAAGTTTTACTTGTCTATAAAGACAGGGGGGCTGAACCTCAAGTCATAAGCAATTGAATCAACTGATTATATAGAATATTACTGTATTATAAAAGTGTATAGAGTAAAGTCTTTTCTGAAAGCTAATGACACTGGTGATTAATATCATCGTGAAATGTATATATTTACAATATATGAGGAAATTTGGATATTTAATGATATTATGCTTTACAGTCTGTGGCCAAACAGGGAGAAACAGGTACTCACCCCCCGCCCCCCGGACAGGAGAGAAGACAGCTATTTACCTGTGTCCTATGTAAATTAAGCACGGTGAAAGCAAAACAACGGAAGTCCCATTTACATACAGAGGGATGGGAAGCCCACAGGAAGGGAAGAACAGCATGAAGCCATCCTTCCTCTTGAAACAAATTCATTGAACTTTGCAAGATATAAGCAAAGACAGAAGCCATCTTTGGCACCCATCACTAGACAGGCACAAGAAGCCAGAGCTCTTGCAAGCTGAGAAAGATGGGTCCTTCAACCAAGATGGTGGGGTTTGAAGTCTCTGGAAACTGAATACAGGTTAGAAACCTGCTTAGGCAAAGTTGTTTTACCTAGGAAGACAAGGGAAGCCAGCATCTTATACTTTTGTGGAAGGTCCTGACTGAGGGAAAATCAGTCATGAATGGGGAGAAGAATGTCTGGTGAGAGAAATGTTGCTAGATTAAGTTTTAGACTTTCAGATGCGTGTTTTCACTTTTATTTGCTTGTAACCCTTTTTAACTTTATTCCTTTTACTTGGCATCACTTAACCTATGTCCTGTTGTTAATAAAGTTGATTTATTTTTCAAGGGCCAAAGTCCATTTGCTGTGCATGTAAAATCTTAACTACAGTTTCTTCTAAGAACTTTTCATAGAGGCCCGGATGAGGACTAGCTAACAAAGAACAATACATGGCTGAGAGAAAGCTGGGGTAAACAGATAACCTTGTGTGTTTCAAGTCAATGAGTGAAGTCAGCATAACTCCGAATGTAATTGGGCGTCCTTATCATGAGTTATAGACACATGAAGTGCTGAGAAAGGCCTCACGGTTACTCCCTAATGCAGGGAGGAGATAGTGGTACAATACCCCTCAGATCCCAGACAGAGTTCAGGGAGAGGCCTAATATAATTGACACCTTCGCCTCACTGATTTATGCCAATTCTAGCCCACAGAAATGCAAGGGTAAACTTATAAACAATTGTTATTGTTAAATACTAATTTCTGCTTTTTTTTGCTTTAAATCTCCAGGAATGTACCTGTTCGTCAACCAGGAGAGCTGCTACCTCATTCCCCTGGGCCCCAAAATTAGGATTTAACCTATACACTTTAATAGACATAGTTTGGGGGTAATTACCTGTGTGTCAGCAATATGTTAATTTGAGCCTTGGGCAGAGCCATTATGTAATCTTTTAGACCATTGGCTTATTGTGCTTATCTTGTCTTGCTGCTAGAACCTATCCAGGGCTTGGGAAAACCCATCCCCGTCACTTCTCTCCACCCAATGAGCACCCTATATAATCTATTGTAATTGATTGTTCTGCAATGTCTCTGAGCCTAATAAGCAAAGTGACACTCCGCCAGCATTGTGCGTAATAAACTCCTGTGCTTGACTCTACACGGTGTGGATTACTGTTACTTCAATTTTTAACTATAAACCAACTCAGATCTGTGTTTAAATGGAAGAGTGCGTTTACCCTCGTTAAATTAATAAGTTGTGATGTGCTTTTGTGTCTTCAGAAGAACACAGAAACCTTATCATTTCTCTGAACTATCCAGGAAAGGATAGATATTGCGGAGCGCACAGTTTTGTGGAAACAAGGCTGGAGGAAGCTAGAGTGGGGCTGTAGACAGGGTGCTGGGGTCGGAGCTGCTGAATCAGGGCTATCTAGCATATAAACACTTCATGGTGTGACCTGCTTGCTTGTAGGCTGCTTGTGAGCATCCCAGGCTGGGAGCTACAGCAGCAAAGCATCGTAAGGCACCCAGTGTGGCAGGGCAAGTGGTGACATAACCCCTCACTGGTCTGGATTGAACCCTGAACCATGTGGTACAGCAACCTTTTGTTATCTCCTCCCATTCCAGCTGGCCTGCCAGTGCTGAAAGGCTGTGCATGCAGAGTGCACACAAAGTAGCTGGGGTTTAGTAAATGCATCTGTAGCTGGGGTTTAGTAAGTGCATCTGTAGCTGGAGTTTAGTAAGTGCATCTGTAGCTGGGGTTTAGTAAGTGCATCTGTAGCTGGGGTTTAGTAAGCCACCTGGGAGAGAGCCAGTGGAAGAAGGAAGCATTTGGCTGGCTGGGATAGTTCAATAGAGCACTCACTCTGGAGCCTGCTCTGTACACCAGTTTGATGGGGAGACCCACCTGATCTGGTCCATGGATTCTGGCAAGCTGCTGGTACTAGCCTAGAGTGAAGAGGCATTGCTGCAGCTGTGGTGTGGCAGAAGGCTCTGTCAATTTCTGTCTTAAATGTGCCTATGCCTGTGGAGCATATAAATGAGAACTTGACCCTGTCAAAACTGTGCTGTATGATAGTGCTTTATGTGTCCTATTGCCCTCTCTTCCGTAGGTCTATTTTATGGACTACACAGGGTGAAAAAATAAAAATCGGATTATATACAGAAAAATGCTGCTTTGAACTTTACTTTCTTGCTGCAGAGTAACTAAGAACAATAATTTTACTGTTAAAACAATAAGGAAGAATAGAAACAATAATAAAGCCTTGCAGTGTTTTAATCTGCAACCAGGAAACAGGGGATGAAAAGCGTGGGTGTTCTATGTTTACAATTCCAGTTTCGGCCGAGATAATTTAAAGCCTCTGCCTCTTTAATAAAAAGCACACGTAGCCTTTGTTGTCTAAACTATGTAGTCTCTTTTATATATGCAGTATATTTATTGGTATGGACAATATAGTATTTTACATTTTACTTACATTACACATTCAGAATCAGTGTGTGTGTTGCAGCTAGAATAGGAACCACAGTAGGTGAAAACTTGCATTGATATTAATGAGGCTTTTTCCTTTGACTTCAGTGAGACCCAGATTTCATCCAGTGTGAGAGTACAGAAAGGGAAGAAGAAAGTGAGATACTTTCACATATATTGGAAATACCTTAAAAACCTAATGCTAATAATGGGGAGTTTAGAGTATTCAATGGTATTCTCTTTAATATATGGTAAATGTATTAATGAAAGAGGTTGACTATAAGGGTAGGGAGTGTAAATGAATACCAAGGGTTCTGATCTGTGCAGATATCCAGCATAATCACATAAGATGGAAGAAGTTAACAACATTATCCTCATTTAATTATTTTTTTTAAAGTACTAAAAAAATTCAAGGAATGAGACTCTATTTTCCAGGACTATCCTCTCTTTATTGAGTGTAGGCACTTACCCTTTGGAATTGTACATCACATAAAAGTGAAAACACCACTATAAATATATATCTATCACAGCCACATCCACACAGCCAACATATTTTAAAAGTACAGTATTAAGGTTGAACAGTCAAGCATTAAAAGATAGGAAATTCCAGAATTAATTCTGCTCCCTTGTGTGTATGCATTATGATACAGTCTTCAATTACATGATCACATACTATTTTTTCCCCAAGCGCTCTTCCTCGTTTAGTGCACAGGATGGGCAGTGCTCATTTAATGAGCAGCTATTCGATATTTTGTTTTCTTTTCATTGTTCAATATGTGGCCCCAGGCCTGATTTACTGCACATTATTCAAACCCTGCTCTGAATATACAATTATTAATTTCCTCATTGGTTTTCACACTCATCACTAGGTTATCTGAGTGCTTCACAAACATTACTTTATCTTCCCAATCCCCTGTAAGGTGAGAGAGTGGGATATTATTATCTCCATTTTACAGATGGAGAACGGAAGCACAGCAAGATTAAGGTAAAAAGTTTCATTAAGGTCCACTAAGTTTCGGTGCCCAGTTTGAGATGCCCAGGACCTCATTTTTCAGAGTGCTTAGCATTCTATACCACTTTATATGTTCACCTCACACCTCCCATTGACTGCTGTTGCAGCTCTGAATTCTCAGCACTTCTGTAAATCAGATCCTGAGGTCTCAAGTCAGGAATCCAGAAAAGGAGGGACACACTATTGGTGACCACCTTTGAAAAGTGTGGTTTAAGGGACTTGCTCAGCATCTCATAGGAGCTCTGTGGCAGAGGCAGGGACAGAATCTAATTCTCCAAGCCAGCATTCAACTACTGTAACCACGAAACCATCCTTCCTCTTCCTGCAGTCCCCTGCCTCATTCACTACACACCTTCCAACTTCTGTAACAAATAAAGCAGAAGTCCAACGGACAACGTTTTCTTTTACTACACAGCCCTGATTCCTCTCCAGAGCAGGTTTATCCCATGTACTAAATGAGGCAGGGGTCCTGCAGAAAAAAAATAAAATGTGATCATGTTATTAAGGACTGTATCATAACGCATACACATAAGGGGGCTGAATTAAGGTAGCACAAGCCACCTTAATTCTGGCATTTCCTAACTTTTGAGTGCTTGACTTTACAACTTTATATTGTTCTGTTAACACAGTATTGTGTGTGTGTAATTTCCTAGGTTTTTAAAAATGCCAAGAGAAAAAACAGAAATTCCATCATGTGGCATCTTATTGACACCAACATGGGTCATTAGCAGGATTGGAACCTTTAGATCCACCTCACAGAACTCTGCCACTTGAGTTGATAGACTAACCAATAGTAGTAGGTTGTCATCTTCCATGTGGACCAGCAGAAGAGGGGGACAGGACACTTTGCCAATGGGTTTCACAGATATTTGCTGACAGAAGAGGAAAGGTGAGACTCAGGAATCCTTGGTTCCATGTCAGGCTCTGGACTGGAGTGTGCTGTGGTGAGCACAGACTTATGTCCGTCCCCCATAAACATTACCCTTCTACCCTATCCCCTCCAACATGTCCCTGTCCCAGCCCTCTCTTCCCCATCCCTTGCTCCTCATTCCCATCCCAGCCTCCACTCCTCCCAGGCCCAGTCTCCTTGCCTAGCGACTCCAAGTCTCAACTCTTTGGACTCCCTGTACCAGTCTCTCCCCTACTCCCGGGGCCACTCCCAGTTCTCCTCCATAGCCCAGTTCATTGTCAGATCTGTCTCCCCTCCTCCCACATCTCCTTAGCCTGGTTCCATTGGTTCTCAGGCCCAGTCTCCTTGTCCATCCAGTCCCAGTCCGCCCCACCCCCTCCAGCTTCTCTTCCAATCTCAGCAGCCCCTAAATCTACTGGCTCCCAGTCCCCTCCTGTTTCCCTCCCTAGCCATCAGTCCCCCCCTCAACTTCCAGTCTCCGTTTCCCTCTCCCTCCTGCCAGTCAACAGCCCCAGTCTTCCCACAGGCTCCTTGTCAACATCTGCTCCCTCTGCCTCCCCTGCAGGTGAGGCTCTTGTCCCCTCTGCATTCAAATTAGGCAGCTTCTTCCTACACGCTACCTTGTCATCAGCAGCAGAAGGGCGTGGAGAGACAAGCTGTCTGCCCTCAGTTTCAATGTCTGGCCCTGCTCTGGCCCATGGCAGCTCAGAACTACAATTGTACAGAAAATCCTGCTAATCACTGGACTGGAGCGTGCTCAGTACAGATGAGATATTTGGGGAATTTAGCAGCTAAAATCAAAGCAGTCTCTACTGAGCATGTGCAAACTGTGATTTTTCAAACGCTTATTACTTGTCCAAATTTGGGCAAATATTCATAGGGACAGAAAAAGGCACATCCTGACATAAAGACCACCTCCCTTGCCAACTTTCAAGTCCCTTCTCCAAAGCATAGGGGCGCCAGAGCTTGTCAAAGAAAAGGTCATCAGAATTTTTTAACGTGGACAAAACACCATATTTTCCCCTAGCCTTCTTCTTGGAAATGGATGAATTTTTTTGGCTAAAATTTTCCAGAACAATCCAGCCTCAGGCAAAGACCCAGCATGGAAAATTTCAGCCCAAATATCTGAAGTTTTGTAAAGTTATAAGTAATTGAAAACAGGGTGATATAATGAGAAGTGTCAGGAGACTTGAATAATGGGCAATGCTACCAGTCCCTTGTATTATAATTAAACAGATGTCGATTTTATATATAGTAATTCCTAATTTTGTTAAAAAATAAAGGACACTTACGTTCAACTTTTTTCTCCAGCATTGCCAAGTGATTTGTTACTTCAGTTTTCAGTTCATTGATTTTAAACACCCTGGGGAAAAAATCAGATATGAAATATACATTTGTATCTATATGTATACAATAAAGAAAAGATTTTGTACTAGAAACCGCACACCAGTTTCAAAGGACCAAGGAATGACATTTAATGTCAAGTAAAGAACAGCAAAATCTGTGCTGAATGTACAACCTTGAAGAAAGATGTGCACATTCAAAGGCTATGGAGAGTCCATGAAAATTAAAAGAGAATGCTATTGTTTTGGCTCTGAGAGAATGAAGTCATCACCCCATCTTTCAGAAGATACTTATCATGCCCCTTAGGGAAGCAAAACTAAAGTGATGGTGCTTCAAGGCCAGCATACAGGTATTTGTACACCTTTGAAGCTCTTTTTTCTTTCAATCATATTGGTGGCTTACAGAGATATAGCAGAATTGATCCCTCTTACTGAAGCCAGTGAGGATAAAATAAGCATCCGTAAAAACATTCAGAATTGTTATCTGAGGGAAGAAAAATGTGCACATTAAAATTGATAAACAAATGCTGAGCCTACAAAACTAAACAAAGATGCACTTTTTTTGCTGCCAATAAGATGATGGAAGCACAATTAAATCAATTAACCTTTCCTTTCTTGTGCAAATACCGTCCAAATTCCATCTTGGCATAAGCCTTGTGCATCTCCTCGTTGCAGTCAATGGGAGTTGTATGGGCTGAGTCCGGCAGTAAGGCTGGAATTGTCAAGAGTTCTAAGGGCATGAGGTGCCCAACTCCCTTTGAATTCCAGTGGAAGTTGGGTGCCTCACTTCTTTAGCTCCCTTTGAAAGCCTCAGCCGGTGTCAATAAAAGAAATAGAACTTTGCATTCATAACAATGATGTAAAGTTTTTACCTTGAGAATTGTTCAGCAACCTGCGTCAATACACTCTGGAACAATTCCTCTTTCTCTAAAAAACAAAATAATGGGAAAACATAGCACACGACACAGAAAGAGAAGGCGGTGAAGTCTGACACTGTTTGCATTACTTCAACTTTAGGGCTTGGCAAATGCCACCCACCTGCTGCAACATGTGGGGGAACTTGATGGAGCCATCAGTGAAGGGGGACAGTCCCAGCAGGGAGGTAAGGAGCTACTCACTGAAGGACCTCTCCCTTGGGAGTCTCTGGCACATATTGGCCAGTTGGAGGGGAAAAGGGTGCTGATTGGCTAGCATTCCCCAGCTCCCAGGATTTAACCTGGAATGGGGAGCCATGGGACTTCATTCCTGCAGCCCCATGCTACCCACCCAGAACTAGGAATGGGAACCTGGCCTGAGAGCTGATCATCTGTTTAGGGGGGTCAGGAAAGATTTTTTTTTCTCCCATGGGCCAACTAGCAGAGGACCAGAGAATTTTTTGCCTTCTTTGCAGCACCTTCAAGCCACAGTGGGTTAAGTAGGAATGCATTTGGTACCTAACAGGGGTACTTTGATTGAGTTGTTGATTCGTCACAATTTGCAGCTGGTTTCCAGCATGGTTACAAGGATAAAACGAACAGTTCCCAGAGATAAGAGACCTAGGATTTTGGCGATGGGTTTTTGGGACAAAGTGAGACTTTGGGGCCCTTGCGGGCAGAGTCCCCACCCTGCTGCACCCTGTGTTCCCCTTGTGGGGGTACATTGTGCTGGGACTCAGAATGAGCTGAGTCCCGGGGGGTAGGCTGAGGAGTGCCTATGCTGAGTTATGAGTGATGTGGTAGGAGCCCTGGAAATCTTGCACTGGAACCAACTAAATGCCTGGTATAGGTGAGCAGGGGTGATGGTGGGTAGCATCCCTCCCCTGTGTTAAAGTTTAATAAGATTTGTAGCCTTCGGCTTAAAATCCAGGCACGTGTCTGTCCTGTTTTCGCTGTGGGTCTGCATCAAAGAAACATATAGCAAAGCAGCTATTCTGGTGCCTTGAATGTAACCATTCGTTTTGGAACGTAGATATGCCAGTGATGGTACCTTTCACTGTACTTGCTATTTCCTTGGTTCTACCACAGTCTCATGTCCCCTGGCTACAGATTACAGCCAAGGTTTTCAAGAAAGGCTGGTCATTTTGGACGCCCAACTTGAGATATCTGAAAAATATCTGATTTCCAGAAAGAATTCTGCACTTATCCTCTGATGATTAGGCCCCTTTCAGGTGTCTCAGGGTGGACACCCAAAACTGGAGGCACCCAAAATCACTAATCGCTTTTGAAAATCGTGGCCCACTTTCCTCCTTCTGGTTCACACAGGTTGCATTTACACTATAAACACACCGTCTGAAAAACCCAGTAACAACATGTTAATGCCCCAACGTGGCTAAAGCACAGCTTGGGATCACGCTGTAGTCCTATCTTTGGCACTGACTGTAAAAAGCAGAAAAGTTCAGTAACTTCTTAAATCTAGGAACTGTCATTCCATAACCGTGTTGTATTCTAGGGTAGGTAATAGTATCAGAAGTGCCTTCTTTACAAGGGCATAACACATCATTGCTAAATAAGGTGATTTTGCAGAGTCGGAGCTGGCTGGTTGACTGTGGAGTCTGTAGTTCATTTCACCCACTGCCTGCAAAAACAGTCCCCAGATATTGGCCTACTCCCTGTCCTCCATTGTGCTTAACTACAATGTGGAAATAAACTGCATTACAGGAAATATAAAATCTTGACCTTTCTGGAGACCTAGGAAACCACTAGATCCTCTAGTTTGTTTGTTTTTTCTTTAAAAATTTTCAGGTAAATTTAGTGCTCATGAAAGTTAGAGACTAGTAGCATGATCTTAAATCAGGTAGAGTGCAAACAGCTGTTGTGAAAATTTCTCCCACACAACACAGTAAATGTACCTCTTGCCTGACCTGCAAATCTCTTTTACTTACTTCCCCAGATACTGCCAGTTCTGCAGTGGTTTTGTTTTTAAACTTGTCTGCAGGAGGAGAGGAGACCACCATATTCATTTGCCTTTGTAATCCAAAGTAGGATTAAAATTCAGGTCCCCAAACAAGAAAGGCCAGTCAGTGTATTAACTTACTCTATTAGCTTTACTCCAAGAATCCCATTTTAATTTTCTAGAGGGCCCGACACATGACATTGAAAAGGAAGTCAAGCTATAAATGATAGGATAGCACTAGGGTTGCCAGGCATCCGGATTTCGACCAGAACGCCTGGTCGAAAAGGGACCCTGGTGGCTCTGGCCAGCACCGCCGACCGGGCCATTAAAAGTCCGGTCGATGGTGCTGCGGGGCTAAGGCAGGTTAGTCCCTACCTGTCCTGGCTCAGTGTTGCACCCCGCAAACGGCCAGCAGGTCCGGCTCCTAGGCAGGTTGGCCAGGGGGCTCAGCGTGCTGCCCCCGCCCTGAACACTAGCTCCGCACTCCCAATGGCTGGGAACCATGGCCAATAGAACGGAGGGGGTGGTGCCTGCAGGCGAGATCAGTGTATGGTGCCTCCTGGCCCTCCCACCTAGGACCCGGACCTCCTGGCTGCTTCTGGGGCACAGCGCAGCATGAAGCCAGGACAGGCAGGGAGCCTGCCTTAGCCCCGCTGCGCCACTGACTGGGAGCCACCTGAGGTAAGCCCGTGCCCCAACCCCGAACCCTAAGCCCCTACCCCAGCCCTAAGCCCCCCCAAACCCACAGCCCCGTCAACCTTCTGCCCCAACACAGAGCCCCCCCACACCCTGAACCCCAACCCCATGCCCCAGCCCAGAGCCCCCTCCCACAGCCTGAACCCCTCATCCCCAGCCCCATCCCAGAGCCTGCACCCCCAGCTGGAGCCATCACCCCCCCTGCACCGCAACCCCCTGCCCCAGCCCAGAGCCCCCTCCCACAACCTGAACCCCTCATCCACGGCCCCACCCCAGAGCCTGCACCCCCAGCCAGAGCCCTCACCCCCTCCTGCACCCCAACCCCTTGCCTCAACCCACAGCCCCCTCCCACACTCCAAATCCCTCGGCCCCAGCCTGGAGCCCCCTCCTGCACCCCAAACCCCTCATCCCCAGCCCCACCCAGAGCTCGCACCCCCCCAGCCAGAGCCTTCACCCCCTCCCACAAACCAACCTCCTGCCCCAGCCCAGTGAAAGTGAGTGAGGGTGGAGGAGAGTGAGCCACTGAGAGAGGGGGAATGTAGTGAGCAGGGGCGGGGCCTGGGGAAGGGGTGGGGCTAGGGTGTTTGGTTTTGTGCGAGTAAAAAGTTGGCAACCCTAGACAGCACTGAGTGATTTGATCAGGTAGCTAGAAAACAGCGAGTAAAATTCCTTGATTTTGTACATATTAAAAAACAGCCTAAAACCTACAGAAGTGGTGTCCATGTTCACAAGTAAAACACATTGCTAATTCTGCAATGGCAGGAAAGCAATACACCAAATGTTGAAACCAATGCTTACTGCAGGAGAGAATTCTAGCCCTTTACTGTTCTTTATGACAAGACAACTACAGCAAGTACACTTTAGACACATAGGAAAGGTTCACACTATACCTTGGCTTTACAATGCTTAGTACTGCGGTGGTTGACATGATAGCAAACCTTAAGACAGATAAGTAAGGAGCAACTTTCCAGGACGCTGATGTTTGACAGAATGAAAGACATTCAGGATGTACTTGCCTTTGACAATTTCCAGTAAATAATCCTTGCAATAACAACTAAGAACTACCATACTGGGGAAGACCCTTGATCCAACTTGTCTAGTATCCTTTTTATTTCTGACAGTGGGTAACTGCTCTAGTTATGAAATGCCATATTATAGGGACATTATTTTTTATTTATACTTATGCCCTGAAGCATGAAAAGTGACAGCCAAATTATATCCTCCCCAGTATAGCTGCAGAAGCTATATCCACCACCTATATCTACACACCTAGATCTATCATTTATCTCTATCATCTATATGTACACCCACACATGCACATATACGTACACAGACATTATATAAATGTCTAAGGCCTGGTCTACACTACCCCCCCACTTCGGACTAAGGTACGCAAATTCAGCTACGTTAATAACGTAGCTGAATTCGAAGTACCTTAGTCCGAACTTACCGCGGGTCCAGACGCGGCAGGAAGGCTCCCCCGTCGATGCCGCGTACTCCTCTCGCCGAGCTGGAGTACCGGCGTCGACGGCGAGCACTTCCGGGATCGATCCCAGAACATCGATTGCCTGCCGCCGGACCCTCCGGTAAGTGTAGACATACCCTAAGGGCAGATCCTCAGCTGATATAAAGTGTCATAGCTCCATAGAAATCCATGGACCTATGACAGTTTACACCAATTGAGGATCTGTCCCAAACCCTTAGTTTTGCGCTATTTAGCCAAATGTAATGTAACCAATAGAGAAGGAATCAGCAATAGACATTTTAAAGTAGAACAGGCCTATAATTCTAAAAGGAAATCTTGGGTAAACATTTTTAAGGCATTTAAATGACTTATGCGTCTAAGCATCATTTTCAAAAGTAACTTAGGTACTATTGTCAGAGGGGTAGCCGTGTTAGTCTGGATCTGTAAAAAGCAACAGAGAGTCCTGTGGCACCTTTAAGACTAACAGATGTATTGGAGCATAAGCTTTCGTGGGTGAATGCCCACTTCGTCAGATGCATGTAATGTGTACTATTAAAAATGGTACCCCTTAACTCTTTTGTCAGAAATGTTATGATCCTCACTGGCCTTGATATCCTTTGCTGGCATTTGGTTTGGTTTTTAGGCTGTATTTACTGACATTCAGTAAAACTATAAATATATATGAAAAAGAAATAACTTTGACTGGATAAGAGTCTGTGGTGCAAATGCAAATTAAAGTAAGATGGAGCATTTGAAATAATATTAAACATAAATGTGTCCAAAGTTTTGGACTAAGTGAGTTAAATCTAAAAAGTAAACATGGAAGATGTATTTGTTGTTGACATTGCTTGGGAGATAACCTACTTCTACATTAGATTTTTCTACTCACGCTTTAATTTTTACCTCTGTGCACATGGCTTATGCCTTCTTCCCCATTCAAGCATGGACTTAAGTGAGAATCATTAACATTTATGCATCCCACCTGCAGTAGAGACCACCTCACTAGTCCGTACATTCTGCTTTACCAATATGCTACAGGCAATAATTTATTCCTTGTATTATCATAGCGCCCAGCAGCCCCAGTCAAGGACCAATCATAGTATCAGTATTTCCAAGTAAAATCCCAGTCACAGAGCTGTGTTCTAAACCATTGATAATGCAGCAGGACAGCAAAGTTGCAGTGAGCAACTTGCCTTGTACTGCACAAACATCCTTAGGATAAAGCAGATAAGTGCATAATCCTGAAGTCTTACTCCTGGGGGCATTCTCTGCCAAAAAATTAAAAATTCTGCACACAATATTTTAAAATTCTGCATATTTTATTTGTCAAAATAACACAATATAATCACGCCAGTTTCAATTATTTTGGTAATTTATTTCAGAATGCCTGTCAGCAAATATGTCTGTAACAATACAGATAACAAAAATTATTCAGGAAATGTTTTCTGACAAATAGATTCATTACTAGGCAAATTAATACAGAACTCTGAGTAATAATTAATTTAAACTACAATACAGAAACATATTTCCCACACTCCTCAGAAGCAGTGCAAAGGTTTGGGGGAGCTGAGGGAGAGGGAAGTAGTTGCTGGAGGAGAAGGAGGCTGGGTGTGAACTTGGAGGGTTGTTGGGTGTGGGTGGGAGAAGTATGAAACAGGTTTTTTTTGTGCGGGAGGGATTGTTAGGGAGCGTTCCCCATGCAGACCCTGGCTGACTCCTATCTTCTCTCATTCATTCAGGCATATCTGCCCCTGTCTGCATGTGTCCCTGCACCCGCACTCAGCCAGCTCCCCCCCCCATGTGTCTCTGCAGCTCTCTCCCTCTGCCCCATATGTTCCTGTACCCCCATCCTTATTCAGCCCCCATCCCAGTCTGTGCCCCCCACTAGCCCTTCTGAACCCCAATCTGTGACCCCCCAGCAGCTCCATGTGCCACACCCTATCCATTCCTCCATACCCCTTGCCTCCTGACCTGGCCCCCTGGACAGCGCACTGTGAGGAACGCAGCCTCTTCTTTTCCCTATCCGCAGTTGGGGCTGCTCCCACCTCAGAGTGGCTGCTCTCTGTTCTGGCACACAGTGGCCCCTAGTGGGTGAAAGGCATAACTGCAGCACTTCTTGGCAGAATGTTTTCTGCTGAAAAAAAAATATTCTGCGCCACACACGAATTCTGTGTGTACGCAGTGGTGCAGAATTCACCCAGGAGTAGTCTCTACACAGGAAAAGCTCCTAATGGAGTAATGGGAATCTTGCCTACATAAGGATGGCAGGATCAGGCCACTAAATTTATATTATATGGTAATATATTAATTGATTTATTTAAAAAAAAACAGTCTTTCTTTAAAAAATCCTCAGTATACTTTAAAAAGTTGCTAACCTTTAAAAAATGTAAGTGCATGAAGTGCTAATATGAAGTGCCAGCTTCACAGCTCTGGAGAACGGAGTCCTCTGAGTATCCATAGGTCAGGGAGAGCATTGGCATTTGCAGTACAAACTTGCCAAGTACTTTCCCCTGAAAATCAAACCTAACCCATCTCTACAGCCTTGTCTACAGTAGGGAATTAAAATGTAAAAATCCCACCATTGCCAGCACTGGTTCAGCTGCACTGTTAGCAACTTTGGAAGTCCTAGTGTAGACAGCTCTCTGTCTCCAGCAGCGGTGTCAATTAAACTTGCTCAGCAGAGTAGTTCAGGTCTTCTTATCTAGTAAATCCCCAGACTCTTTGCTGAGATGAACCACAAGACCATGCAATTACTGTTTGAAACAGCAAGTGCTTCTTAAACAAGAAGCTAGATTTTAAGAAATAGGTTCTTTTAGTTAGTTTTAAAAAAGTAAAATGACAAAACGGTGCTAATATAATTCCCTGTCTTCCACAAATGAAGTCCAGTAGCAATATGCTATATCAGGGGTCGGCAACCTCTGGCACGCGGCTCACCAGGGTAAGCACCCTGGCAGGCCGGGCCAGTTTGTTTACCTGCTGCGTCGGCAGGTTCGTCCGATCGC
>NW_020664381.1:972656-991331 GCF_002925995.2 Terrapene triunguis
CCCCCCAGCCAGAGCCTTCACCCCCTCCCACAAACCAACCTCCTGCCCCAGCCCAGTGAAAGTGAGTGAGGGTGGAGGAGAGTGAGCCACTGAGAGAGGGGGAATGTAGTGAGCAGGGGCGGGGCCTGGGGAAGGGGTGGGGCTAGGGTGTTTGGTTTTGTGCGAGTAAAAAGTTGGCAACCCTAGATAGCACTGAGTGATTTGATCAGGTAGCTAGAAAACAGCAAGTAAAATTCCTTGATTTTGTACATATTAAAAAACAGCCTAAAACCTACAGAAGTGGTGTCCATGTTCACAAGTAAAACACATTGCTAATTCTGCAATGGCAGGAAAGCAATACACCAAATGTTGAAACCAATGCTTACTGCAGGAGAGAATTCTAGCCCTTTACTGTTCTTTATGACAAGACAACTACAGCAAGTACACTTTAGACACATAGGAAAGGTTCACACTATACCTTGGCTTTACAATGCTTAGTACTGCGGTGGTTGACATGATAGCAAACCTTAAGACAGATAAGTAAGGAGCAACTTTCCAGGACGCTGATGTTTGACAGAATGAAAGACATTCAGGATATACTTGCCTTTGACAATTTCCAGTAAATAATCCTTGCAATAACAACTAAGAACTATCATACTGGGGAAGACCCTTGATCCAACTTGTCTAGTATCCTTTTTATTTCTGACAGAGAGTAACTGCTCTAGTTATGAAATGCCATACTATAGGGACATTATTTTTTATTTATACTTATGCCCTGAAGCATGAAAAGTGACAGCCAAATTATATCCTCCCCAGTATAGCTGCAGAAGCTATATCCACCACCTATATCTACACACCTAGATCTATCATTTATCTCTATCATCTATATGTACACCCACACATGCACATATACGTACACAGACATTATATAAATGTCTAAGGCCTGGTCTACACTACCCCCCCACTTCGGACTAAGGTACGCAAATTCAGCTACGTTAATAACGTAGCTGAATTCGAAGTACCTTAGTCCGAACTTACCGCGGGTCCAGACGCGGCAGGAAGGCTCCCCCGTCGATGCCGCGTACTCCTCTCGCCGAGCTGGAGTACCGGCGTCGACGGCGAGCACTTCCGGGATCGATCCCAGAACATCGATTGCCTGCCGCCGGACCCTCCGGTAAGTGTAGACATACCCTAAGGGCAGATCCTCAGCTGATATAAAGTGTCATAGCTCCATAGAAATCCATGGACCTATGACAGTTTACACCAATTGAGGATCTGTCCCAAACCCTTAGTTTTGCGCTATTTAGCCAAATGTAATGTAACCAATAGAGAAGGAATCAGCAATAGACATTTTAAAGTAGAACAGGCCTATAATTCTAAAAGGAAATCTTGGGTAAACATTTTTAAGGCATTTAAATGACTTATGCGTCTAAGCATCATTTTCAAAAGTAACTTAGGTACTATTGTCAGAGGGGTAGCCGTGTTAGTCTGGATCTGTAAAAAGCAACAGAGAGTCCTGTGGCACCTTTAAGACTAACAGATGTATTGGAGCATAAGCTTTCGTGGGTGAATGCCCACTTCGTCAGATGCATGTAATGTGTACTATTAAAAATGGTACCCCTTAACTCTTTTGTCAGAAATGTTATGATCCTCACTGGCCTTGATATCCTTTGCTGGCATTTGGTTTGGTTTTTAGGCTGTATTTACTGACATTCAGTAAAACTATAAATATATATGAAAAAGAAATAACTTTGACTGGATAAGAGTCTGTGGTGCAAATGCAAATTAAAGTAAGATGGAGCATTTGAAATAATATTAAACATAAATGTGTCCAAAGTTTTGGACTAAGTGAGTTAAATCTAAAAAGTAAACATGGAAGATGTATTTGTTGTTGACATTGCTTGGGAGATAACCTACTTCTACATTAGATTTTTCTACTCACGCTTTAATTTTTACCTCTGTGCACATGGCTTATGCCTTCTTCCCCATTCAAGCATGGACTTAAGTGAGAATCATTAACATTTATGCATCCCACCTGCAGTAGAGACCACCTCACTAGTCCGTACATTCTGCTTTACCAATATGCTACAGGCAATAATTTATTCCTTGTATTATCATAGCGCCCAGCAGCCCCAGTCAAGGACCAATCATAGTATCAGTATTTCCAAGTAAAATCCCAGTCACAGAGCTGTGTTCTAAACCATTGATAATGCAGCAGGACAGCAAAGTTGCAGTGAGCAACTTGCCTTGTACTGCACAAACATCCTTAGGATAAAGCAGATAAGTGCATAATCCTGAAGTCTTACTCCTGGGGGCATTCTCTGCCAAAAAATTAAAAATTCTGCACACAATATTTTAAAATTCTGCATATTTTATTTGTCAAAATAACACAATATAATCACGCCAGTTTCAATTATTTTGGTAATTTATTTCAGAATGCCTGTCAGCAAATATGTCTGTAACAATACAGATAACAAAAATTATTCAGGAAATGTTTTCTGACAAATAGATTCATTACTAGGCAAATTAATACAGAACTCTGAGTAATAATTAATTTAAACTACAATACAGAAACATATTTCCCACACTCCTCAGAAGCAGTGCAAAGGTTTGGGGGAGCTGAGGGAGAGGGAAGTAGTTGCTGGAGGAGAAGGAGGCTGGGTGTGAACTTGGAGGGTTGTTGGGTGTGGGTGGGAGAAGTATGAAACAGGTTTTTTTTGTGCGGGAGGGATTGTTAGGGAGCGTTCCCCATGCAGACCCTGGCTGACTCCTATCTTCTCTCATTCATTCAGGCATATCTGCCCCTGTCTGCATGTGTCCCTGCACCCGCACTCAGCCAGCTCCCCCCGCCATGTGTCTCTGCAGCTCTCTCCCTCTGCCCCATATGTTCCTGTACCCCCATCCTTATTCAGCCCCCATCCCAGTCTGTGCCCCCCACTAGCCCTTCTGAACCCCAATCTGTGACCCCCCAGCAGCTCCATGTGCCACACCCTATCCATTCCTCCATACCCCTTGCCTCCTGACCTGGCCCCCTGGACAGCGCACTGTGAGGAACGCAGCCTCTTCTTTTCCCTATCCGCAGTTGGGGCTGCTCCCACCTCGGAGTGGCTGCTCTCTGTTCTGGCACACAGTGGCCCCTAGTGGGTGAAAGGCATAACTGCAGCACTTCTTGGCAGAATGTTTTCTGCTGAAAAAAAAATATTCTGCGCCACACACGAATTCTGTGTGTACGCAGTGGTGCAGAATTCACCCAGGAGTAGTCTCTACACAGGAAAAGCTCCTAATGGAGTAATGGGAATCTTGCCTACATAAGGATGGCAGGATCAGGCCACTAAATTTATATTATATGGTAATATATTAATTGATTTATTTAAAAAAAAACAGTCTTTCTTTAAAAAATCCTCAGTATACTTTAAAAAGTTGCTAACCTTTAAAAAATGTAAGTGCATGAAGTGCTAATATGAAGTGCCAGCTTCACAGCTCTGGAGAACGGAGTCCTCTGAGTATCCATAGGACAGGGAGAGCATTGGCATTTGCAGTACAAACTTGCCAAGTACTTTCCCCTGAAAATCAAACCTAACCCATCTCTACAGCCTTGTCTACAGTAGGGAATTAAAATGTAAAAATCCCACCATTGCCAGCACTGGTTCAGCTGCACTGTTAGCAACTTTGGAAGTCCTAGTGTAGACAGCTCTCTGTCTCCAGCAGCGGTGTCAATTAAACTTGCTCAGCAGAGTAGTTCAGGTCTTCTTATCTAGTAAATCCCCAGACTCTTTGCTGAGATTAACCACAAGACCATGCAATTAGTGTTTGAAACAGCAAGTGCTTCTTAAACAAGAAGCTAGATTTTAAGAAATAGGTTCTTTTAGTTAGTTTTAAAAAAGTAAAATGACAAAACGGTGCTAATATAATTCCCTGTCTTCCACAAATGAAGTCCAGTAGCAATATGCTATATCAGGGGTCGGCAACCTCTGGCACGCGGCTCACCAGGGTAAGCACCCTGGCAGGCCGGGCCAGTTTGTTTACCTGCTGCGTCGGCAGGTTCGTCCGATCGCGGCTCCCACTGGCCACGGTTCGCCGTCCCAGGCCAATGGGGGTGGCGGGAAGCGGTGCGGCTGAGGGATGTGCTGGCTGCGGCTTCCCGCCGCCCCCATTGGCCTAGGATGGCGAACCGCGGCCAGTGGGAGCCGCGATCGGACAAACCTGCCAATGCGGCAGGTAAACAAACCGGCCCGGCCCGCCAGGGTGCTTACCCTAGTGCGTCGTGAGCCAGAGGTTGCCGATCCCTGTGCTATATTTCTCTCAATCTCTCCTGGAAATGCAAGATAAACATTTTATATTCTCTCATATGTTTTAAATATATTTTTTAATATATTGCCACACACACATTTATACCTTAAGCATAAACAACATATTGGCATTTCTAACAGCTGCCTCTTGTACTTTTCTGATATATCAGAATGTATCATGAATATAACACACACAATGCAAAATACGTTTTGGAAAAGAATCAGTTGTATACACATGTAAGAAATAGATACCAAACATTTAAAATATATTTCTTTACAACAGCTTCTGTTTCCTTTGAGAGCACCCATTATTACTAGGCTACTCTTCAAAATATTACAGTTAATTATGAGAGAGATCAGTAATACTTGTCAGGAACATTTGCTTTTATTTTCCAAATGATTTGATTATTACATGATTGTGACTCTAAAATGGGACAAGCACATAGTACTCTGAAAGTCTAGGATCTAATTCATGCTCTGTTGTGTTTTTATTTTATTCGATTCCCAGATTCAGTGACAGTGACCCGAAGAGCAAATAAAAAGATTTGTTCCATTACAGGGAATAGTTTTCAGTTATCTTAGAAAGGGTTTTAACCTGCTTTTGAAAATCAAAGAGCTGAAACAAAACAAATAATACTTATTTAAAATACCAGGAAAGCTTCATCTCTGCTTACCGTATACAATGCCTGGAATGCTACAAGTCCAGCAGTAAGAATAAACACAGAAACCCGTGTACCCTGAATTCAACGCCTCTCAGATCGGTCTCAATGGCTGTAGCATACAAGAGAGTGACAAATTGCTTTTAAAAACCAACTCAGTAACAAAACTAGATGTTCTACTTTCACCCCTTCCGCCTGTCAAAACTCACTAAGTTTCCAGGACATTCTAATCCAGGAAACAGTCAACTACAATGTGATGTTTATAGATGTAATAAATGACTTTCAAAACAAAAATGTATGTTTTTATAACCCTAGAGTGCAGTAAAGATATATGACTAACAACGGCACTTCCTCTCATCTTAAAGAGACAAAGCACCTTTTCTTTTCAACATTTTAATCAAGAATGCTATAACTGCTTGTTGCAAAAAAATTTGAGATTTATGCAGACACCATTTACAATCCTCAAAGGCATTTAGGACCCTAGCTCCCATTGAAATCAATGGGCATTAGATGCCTAAAAACCTTTGAGGATCTGCACTTCTGTGCCTCAGTTTCCCATCTGTAAAATGAGGATAATAATAATCCTTCCATTCTCCTATCCTCTGTTTGTTGTGTCTATTGAGCTCTTTGGGGCAGGGAATGGCTCTTACTATGGGTCAGATTGCAATCTCCCTGCTCATGCTGAGTACTGCTTTATGCCATCAGTAATCTCATTGATTTCATTGCAACTCCTGGTGTAACTCAATGTGCATCAGGATATCACAATCTGACCTTACATGCATGCACACTGCATAGCACAATGGTGTCCCAGGCTTCATTAGGGCCCCTAGCTCCTACTGGAACGCAAACATGAAACGTAATTGTCATCTTCATTCTGAAATTTACATTTACAAAAGTGGATATGGTTTTGCAAGACAAAATAATTTGCAAAGGACTTCAGTTTTGCTCCCCAGCATTTTGCAAGTGAAAATCAGAAGGTTTACACCCACCCAATGATATTGCAGTAAACTAATACTGCACAGTTTACAGGCAAAATTCAACTCTTCCTGCAGCTATCTGTTGCCTATTCTTCACTTGCTCTGTGTAGAACTCTTGGCAAGGTTTCTTGTATGACGACAATGGGAATTCATCCCTAAATGAGGGCATGATATTCAGCAGTGCTTCCACAGCACAGATATTAGATCTGCAATATAAGATCAGAGAGGAGGATTTTGCTCTTTTTCTTTAAAGGCCAAATTCCAGCAGTCTTCAGGTTTGGCCAGAAAACAGGTGCATACCAATGCTGTAAAAGCACTTTCTTTGTCATGTGTACTGTGCCAGATGGATGCCATGCACAGATTTTTCCTGCCAGAATCAGGAGAAATTAGAGTGGGACAGGTATATGCTGGGCTGATTAGGTTACACACACACTAAAATAGGTGGGCTCATATCCCATAACCCCTCGGTGCCTTCCTTAGAATGTCGAGTTACAATCCCTCCCCTGCTTCACCCCTTGCTCTGGTGAAGGAGGAGTAAGTTACTTTGCTCTATGGTTATGTCTACACTACCGCGGTAAATTGACCTAAATTACGCTACTCCAGTTACGTGAATAACGTAGCTGGAGTCGACGTAGCTTAAGTTGACTTACTGGCGTGTCTACACTGCGCTGGGTCGCTCTGCCATCGATTTAGCAGGTCTTCTCTAGACCCGCTAAATCGCCCCCCGGTGCATCGATCATAGCAGCGTCGATCCTGCAGTAGTTTAGACATAGCCTATTTGTGGAGGGCCTTATTCCTCCCTCTGGCCCCAGACAGCTATTACAGCCTACAGGTATGGGGAGGCAGAAGCAGGGATCTTACCACTTCCCACCCCTTCCCACTGACTTGCTCACGGGGCGGGAGGAGTAGCAGGCAATTCGGTCCTGTTCCCCTGAAAAACAGTCAGAATTGCAATCTGAGTAGGTCAAAGCGGGGGGGGACGGGACAGGGGACGGGGACAGACTGGCTGGCTTACCGCACCACACTTCCCTAGGTGGCCAAGCAAGGCCTGTGATAATCTCACTCTAAGGAGCAGAATCAGGCTGGATAATTTCTGTCCCATGGTCCCATCCTCAACACACCTACCTGAGCTTGTGCCTCTGCCCAGCTCACAGTCAGGATTTATCTCTAAGCATTTTGTTTTGATAAGGAGGATAGTCCTTCCAAATGTAAAAGATCCGAAGAACAAAAACCTTAGAAATGGGCACAACGAGAGCTGGTTGGGAATTTTTTGACAAAATGTTTTTTCATTGGAAAATGCCAATTCATCAAAACCAAAACTTTCCATGGAAGTGTATTGGTTTTGCAAACCTTTGGATGGGAATGTTGCTGAGGTCTAAGCTGGAATTTCTGGGAACAAAAGAGACCCTCCGCATAATAGTCAATTGATTAGGGCCCTCACCTGGGATGTGGAAGACCCAGGTTCAAGTGCCTGTTCTGAGGTAGAGATGCCTCCCACATTCCAGCTAAGTCCCCCAACCTCTGGACTATAGAGTCAGTCTCAATTTCTTCTGTTGGACTTTGCAGAAATAATTAATAATCACAGGACCAGAGAACTCAGGCAGAGCACAGGCTTAAACCTGCATCTCCCACATCCCAGGAGAGGACACTAACCACTAGGCTATTCTCTTGCTCTTGCTAAGGGTCTCTTGCTCTGCCTCTCTGAAAATTATTAAAAGGTCATAGTTTTGTTCCACTGCAGAACAAAAACAAATTCCGAAACCTTGAAATTTGTCACAAAACGAAATTCTTGTTTTGTAGCCAGCTCTAATTCTGACCCCAAATCCATTGCAGTTAATCATCTAAGATTACTCTACAAGTTCATTAGGGCTGAAACTTGCAAACCCTTACTCGGGTGAGTAATCTCTTTGCAAGTTACAGTAGCTGCTGTTGGCTTTACACTGGCATACCCGAGATCAGAGTCCAGCCCACGGGCTACTTGTGTGAGTAAGTTATGTAGGAAACAGCTTTGCAGGATGGGGATCTTTTTCCTGAAGACATTGTTTAGCACGAGCATGTCACACTCTTGCATAAGTTTTAAGAGTTATCTTGGCTCCTAAATGAAAATAGATCATCATATATGTAGATTCAGGCATTGTGACAAGTTTCTGTCATTTCACAAATAACGAATAGGTACAAGGAAGATAGTGTCTATATAACCATTCAAAAAAATCTGTGGGTCTCACTTATATATCATCAATGGGCTCATCAATCAGCAAGGCAGGTATATAAATAGATTTGCACACAAGTCTCCTACCAGGCAGCTACATTAATTTATGTAGATCTAACTCTTCCAATTCACGCTGGTATCTCAGGGGAGAAATCATGGGCTTTCTTCCATATGAGTGGTTGATAACAAGCTAATTGAAAAGGCAAATAAAGGGCAACTGAAGTTGGAGGCAAGGATGCATTCTTCGCCCTTTGTCTGGTCAACAGACTATGAAATGCACTGGTAACTGTTCCTAATGCTGAGGCTCTGTAGAAAGAAGTGGTAAAAGGCATTGATTGTCCTGTGTGTTGGTCTAGATCTCATCTCAGTTGATAAGACAAAGAGGCTACTAACCTCTTTGCATTTCAATATGCAGTCCAAATTTGTTACCTTTTTCCCAAGGACCTGTCTGACTGAGCTAGTGACAGTGGCACTAGGAAAAGCTCAGAGGTGAATTCGGGGCAGCTAAGCAATGACAGAGCAGAGGCCTCAAAAAGAAAATGCTAGAGGAATTTAGTTTTATTGTTTTCCTCAAGGGTCAAAATTCTGTAGGATTTGCTCTTCAGCATAATTTAACAGGCATCTATCATATTACGAAGTGCTTGAACTTTAGTTGTTGCACAACACTACGGTCATGAATCTGTGAGTCCTAAGACCATTTTAACTTCAGGAATGAGACTGCTGTCTTCACATTGCAGAAATCTAAGCCACTTGTGATAGAACAGTACTCACTGGAGTTAATGGAGGATGCCCCTATCATGTGACTGGGGTAATCTTCTGCAGTCCTGACCATGTGACTATGGCCAGGACAAAGACTGGCCTCTTACCAGTACTCCTGTGCATCACACGTTTACACCATGTCTACACTACAAACTTTGGTTGATGCAAGTTATGTCACAGTAAAGCTGATGCAGTTAGTATACGCTTGTGCATGCATACTTGTCGCCTTGCATTGGCGCTGTGTGGTAATCACCAGGAGTGCTTGTACTGATGCACAACTACTGGCTCAGCATGTGCAGAATGACAGTTGAATGTGCTTTTGGTAGATTCAGGGGTTGTTGGTGTTGTTTACTCACAAGATTGGATTTCAGTGAGAAAAACATCCCAACAGTTATAGCTGCCTACTGTGCCCTGCATAATAGCTGTGAAGCAAAGGGGGAAAACGTTGCTGCTGGAGTGGAGGGTGAAACAGGTGTCTGCTGAGTTTAAACAGCCAGACACAAGGGCTATTAGAAGATCTCAAGATGGAGCTATATGGCTCAGGGAGGCTTTGAAAGAGCACTTTTTTATCAGTGAGCCACAGTAACGTGGTGTGGTGAGCTGTGCTTTACCTGGCCCTACTGTGTGGGGGCCTGTTAGGAATTGTGTGACGCTTGGTGTACATCTATACATATAACACTGTCAATGTACCTATTCATTTTGTGCTGCTTGCTGTACATTTATGATTATTACACTGTGCATGTTTGTCACTGATCCTGTGAGTTGTGTCACACTATGCAGAAACAAGTAAGTGGGTGCTTTCAGAACTGCTAGGCATTCTGCAGCGTATGTTATGAACTGATGAAGATGTTCCAAATAACTGAATTTTATTCAGTAACAAAACCAGTGCAGAGAGAAATCTGTGCAATTTAAAAGCAAATACACTCAAAACTTTAATAAATTAATAGAACAGAATGTATCAAGGGGAAAGAACATTCATATCCATTTGTGCTACACATACAGCTACCGTGGCTTTCACAGGTCAATGCATGTGAAGCAGTGGTTGTCCTTAACGTCCCCCGGGGTGGTAGGGCTGTAGTCCCTGGTGCCAGGGGGGGGGGGGGGGGGGGGGGGGGGACTGCAGGGAAGTGCTGTAATGGAGTTCGCCATGGACTGCAAAGGGAGGTGGCCCCAGGATTGTTGAACCCGTAGATCCACAAGAGTCTGCAGCATCTGTGTTTGCTGCCAGAAAAGCCCCATTATGTCCTGATGCATCTCCCTTTCCTTTTCCTGCTGGGAATCCTGGGCCTTTCTCCTGTCCACACTTTTCTTCTCCAGGCTGTCTGCAATGTTCACCTTCCAAGCCGTCTGCTCCCAACCTTATGCAGCACTGGCTTGTAGGATCTCACTGAACATGTCATCCCAAGTCCTCTTCTTTTCCCTCCTTATCTGGTTGAGGCATTCCGCGGGTGTGAAGGGGGAACCCCTCAAGGCCGCAAGAGCAGCAGCTACAGATAAAACACAGAGGTACCCTTGTCAGTATAATCACAACAGAAAGCAAAAGTTAAGGTTCAGAACTCACTTCCCTTGCTCCCCCAAAGTTTTAAACAAGCCATGCCTATTGATACTTCTGCTTTGGAGTGCTTGTGTACGTAGGGTGACCAGATGTCCCGATAAAATCGGGACCATCCCGATATTTAAGTGTTTGTCCCGCGTCCCAACCGATCTTTGGTCGGGACACACTTTGTCCCGATATTTGCTTCGCCGGCAGCACTCGGCTTTTTTTTTTTTTCCCCCCTCTCTCCTGCTCAGCCAGCATGAGCCAGCCTCCCCCGCCGGATCCGGAAGGGGTTATTACTGGCCGCTCGGCCAGAAGTGACACCGTGGCCGGTGGGGAGCCGCCGGTTCCCCCACCCCGCTCGTAGGACTTTGCCAAGAGCATTGCGCACCATGGGGGGGCCGTGGGGCGGGGCCGGCTGGGCTCCGGTGGCTCCCGGGCATGGCGCGGGGCCATAGCAGAGCCCCGCAGTAACGTCACCGGCTCCCCAGGGCGTGAGGCCGCGGCAGAGCCCCGGGGCGGTGAATCGCGGGGAACTCTGGGGGGCGGACCCCGGAGAAGCCCTGTGGGAACCACGTGTCCGCTTCGCGTCAGGGACGGGTCCGGCCGGGCTGCCTGAGGGCCAGGCGCTGGGCTGAACCGGCGAAAGCAGAACGGAGAGAGGCCTCGGGTCAAGCTGCTAGGACACGTGCGGGGGAGGCCGAAAGAAACTGGGCATCCAGCCAGTTCCTGTGGCCCCGAACAACCCCCAGCTGTGCAGCCCGGGGGGGGGGGGGGGTTTGCTACTCCTGGGCTGGGACGTTTGGCAGGGGAGGCAGCAGGCTCTGCTTGAGGGTGCTCAGAAGAGACGTTTGAGATTTTTTTCTCTCCTGCTCTGCCGGCAGCACTTGGCGCTTTTTTTTTTTTTTTTTTGGTTCCCCCCCCCCCCCCCCCCCCGATATTTTCTTCCTCTCATCTGGTCACCCTATGTGTACAGCACCACTAAGCACCAGCCATGGTGAATAAGGCTTGAGAAATGAGGCGGGAAATTGCTCAGTTGCATGAAACTAGGGCAGTGGCACTGAATACTGGCACCATTTTCCACAGACTGTGGTGATTTTAGCTGATATCTCACTAGTGAGGGTAACAAAGACACAGAGATCACAGCTGCTACTGGTGACCCAAAGTCGCTTAGGCCTGTATGCTGCTAGTCTGTGTACTGCAATGGCCTGCTGAAGTTACTGCTGACTGGCATGGGAAAGTGTCGTACCGCAGAGGAAGAAATAAGGTTGCCATCCCTAGAAACCTTCAGGAAAGGACTGCAAAGTACCTCCATGAAACTTTCATTGCGATCTCTCAGAAGGATTCCAGGGACATCCCTGTATATATAAACAAATTTCTCCTCATGGCTCCAATCTTGCCTAACTCTACAGGGGAATGAAAAGCAGATAACATTATTTCTCTTTTTTGTACTGCTACCTCTTCTAGTACAAGTAAAATAATGCAAAATCCATAAATGTGTCCTGTTAAGTCGGGGGTGCCATCACTGTAATGGGAAATAAATTTACACACTTACCAGAAGATCCTTCCGTCCACTGGGCTCACTCGTTCTTGATTGCCAGGACTGACTAGATGCATTGGAGTTTCAAACAGGTCCTGGCTAATGGCATAGCTGGACCCTCCCCCGGTCGCTTGTCTCCCATCCTCATCCTCCTTGCTGTTCCGGTCAGGGACCTGTGGCTCAGGCTCCCTGGAGGTATCCATGGTGGTGGGTTCTCCTCTAAGTATGTCATGCAGCTCTTTGTAAAAACAGAAGGCCTGTGGATTGACTGTTGGCCTCCCTGGCCTTCTGGTATGCCTGACACATTTCCTTTGCTTTCACATGGCCCTGCTGCTGGTCCCTGTCGGTCGTACACCTTCTCCTGCAACCCCCCTGCAATCTGCTCATAGATGGCCACATTTCTATGGCAGGTCCATAGCTGTGCTTGCACAGCCTTTTCTCGCCACAGGCCTAAGAGATCCAGTATCTCTTGTCTATGCCAAGCTGGAGCTCATCTGGAGCATGTAGCCAGCATGGTCTGCTGGGCAGTTGTGCACAACAGTGGAGAGCTTCCAGGTGTGCTCACCAGGCTGGACAATCAGGAAAAGGCATTTTAAATATTCATGGGGCATTAAAAGGAAGGAGGGGCCTTCTGGTCTCTGTGACTCCTGGGCAGTGGAGTTCACAACTGAGATACCAGAGCAGTCAATGTTGGGATTGGGGGACAGCTGCTGGAGGACTGCTATGGTCAACACAGTTAACTCAGTGTCTTTGCTTGCACAGCATTGACCTCTGTACATCAACCATAGCTCAATGCCGCTTGGGGAGGCAGTGTAACTGCATTGCTGTAACGGGGCGCTTACATTGGTGGGACACAAATTTAAGTGTAGACACATGCACAACTAGGTCAATGCAAAATGGCTTACGTTGACTTAACTTTGTAGTGTAGACCAGGCGTCACTGTAGTGAAGCTGCTGCTTGTATAGTCCTTTCTTAGGGTCAAACTTTCCAATCTCATCTTTCATGCTCTTCTTTGCTCCATTTACCCATATTTGACCGTTTTCCAGCTATGTCAGAGAGCAGTGAAAAGAGTAGTGCTAGCTACACCCCTTGTGGAAATTTCTGTGTCCCTTTTTTGGCATCTATTTGACTACCAGCTAGTTGCTCTTGAGAGCAGAATGTGGTTGCACCCTCCTTTCATTCAGTCCAGTTTGTTTAAAAAGAAAGAACTAGAACTGAACATTTTTACAAAAAAGAACAATTTCCCACTCTCAATTCTTTTTAAGCCCTGCAAAAGGTCAGAGGCTGCAGGGGGTGTGTGTGCAGAGGGGGCAGGGCAGGCGGGGGGGAGCAGAGGCTGCAGGGGCGGGGGGGCGCAGAGGCTGCAGGGCGAGTAGGCAGCAGGGGGCACAGAGGCTGCAGGGGCGGGGGGGCGCAGAGGCTGCAGGGTGAGGCGGAGCAGGGCAGGCATGGGCATAGGGGCTGCGGGGCGAGTGGGGAGCAGGGAAGCACTTAGCAACCCCCAACCAAGATCAGAGCGGGAAGGAGGAGGGGGAATGCGGGGTGCTCAGAGGAGGGGGCAGAGTTGGGGCAGGGACTTTGGGGAAGCGGTTGGAATGGGGGCGGAGAAGGGGTGGGGTTGGGGTGGGGCCGGGGGCGGGGAAGGGGCGGAGTTGGGGCAGGGCCGGGGGCGGGGCCGGGGCCCCGTGGAGTGTCCTCTTTTTTAAATGTTTGAATATGGTAACCCTACTGCTATGTGACGTCTTTTAAGTCTCTTTACTGTCATAAAATCCTTTCCCCCTTCCAATCAATTCTATTCCTTTCCCTTGTCCTGCTCCCTTGCACATGCTTCTCCGTCACCTGTTCCCTCCCTCCGGACATGCTTCCCAATTGCCTGGCCCTCCCGTCTCCTCTGGACACACTGCCAGGCTGCCTCATTTCCTTTTCCTCTGGACATTCCTCTCCCAATGGAAGCTAGCAGATGCAGCTAGGGCCAGGCTATTCTTCCTTGTTTCCAACTGCTTTTACAGGCCTCTGCACACTTCTTTGCAGTGAAAAGCCAGCATCCCTCTAGAGCAGGGGTTCTCAAACTTTATTGCACCACGACCCCCTTCGGACAACAAAAATTACTACATGACTCCAGGAGGACTGAAGCCTGAGCCCAGCTGAGCCCCACCGCCTCGGGCGGGGGGGACCAAAGCTGAAGCCCAAGGGCTTCAGCCCCAGGCATGGGGCCTGTAACCTAAGCCCCGCCACCTGGGGCTGAAGCTCTTGGGCTTTGGCCCTGGGTGATGGGGTTTGGGCTTTGGCCAGCAAGTCTAACGCCAGCCCTGGCGACCCCATTACAATGGGATTCCGACCCACAGCTTGAGAACCACTGCTCGAGAACCAGCTAGGCAGAAGCAGCCAGTACCACATGACTAGCCGGCTCCCTGCTGAACACAAGCAAATGCTCTGTGGACCTCCTGTGCACCCCACACCAAAATCTGGGAGCTGCTGACCTAAGCATGTTGCTCAAAAGCAGAGAGAAAATGTGAAGCAGATCGGACTGAAGTGAAAATGCCATTTCTGTTCCCTTTGGAGAGGGAACAACTTAGCTGCTTTGGAGAACAGGCCCCTGAAAGCACACATGGTATATGCAATGTTGTTGTCCACCCAGAACTTCTTCAGTCATGTCGCATTTATTTAGAGTTACTGAACCTGCACCCAGTAAATGTTTGAAGGAACAACACCCTTTCCTCAGCCTGTTAGTGCTACCTAGGGTACAAATGTTGTGCCTAACTTTGATGACATGTTTGCAGAGGTAAAAAAAAATAAAAAATAAAAAATCTGACAAAATACTACACATGGGATTTTCAAAAGTGATCAGCAATGGCCTTACCCTTATTGACCTCAGTGGGAACGGTACGTCTACACAGCAACCTGACACCCGTGGCTGGCCCATGCCAGCTGACTCGGGCTCACAGGGCTTGGGTTGCAGGGCTGTTTCATTGCTCTGTACACTTCTGATTTTCCTACCTTGCAGGGTCCTAGATCCCGGGCTCCAGCCTGAGCCCAGACATCTACACAGCAATGAAACAGCCCCACATCCTGAACCTGAGTGGCTGGCACAGGCCAGCCATGGGTGTCGAGTTGCTGTATAGACATACCCTGATACCTTTAGCTTTGACCTCCGTGGGAGCAGAGTTAGACCAATGGTGAGTACTTTTGAAAATTCCATGCTACATGTTCACAGATGTGTCTCCAACTTGAATACCGGCTGATTTTAACCACTTTTTACTTGGGAGTTAAATATTTTGCACAGTTCCTGATTATGGCATAGCTACAGCCATGTCAGATCAATTTTTTTTTGCATTATAGCTAGAGAACATACAAGTTATACATTTTCCAGATTTTTTTAATCCCAAACTACCAGCTCAGTCAAAGGTGTTTTAGTAAATATGGCTAAAATAAAGGTGTTTTACCTGATAACTGTCCAGTGGCCACAGGTCTCACTTTATACGGCGTACTGCAAAATATCAAAGAGGGCTGGTTACAATAACACTGACAAAACGCTGTGTTTTCTGTATAGGACTGGTGTACATGCCACGAAGAGCGGGAGGAAGTATACGAATGCATTCTGAGCTGGCTTGAAATTTGTGGGTTGAAAATTTACCCATGGAAATAAAGAACATGGACTTTCTATGAATTTATCGCCTTCAAATTTGCCACTGCATTGGTGGTAAAGGACTTGGTCACGCTGCTTTAGTGCCACCAGAATATACCATTGTCACACTGCAAGCACAGCAGAAATCTTTCCCCTTTGAGAAGAGTCAGGTTAGCTTGGAAATAGAGGTGTCAAGGAAATGGTCACTGGGAAGAAGAAAGTTCCTTGGCAGGGCCGCCCAGAGGATTCAGGGGGCCTGGGACACAGCAATTTTGGGGGTCCCTTCCATAAAAAAAAGTTGCAATACTATAGAATACTGTATTCTCGTGGGGGCCACTGTGGGGCCCGGGGAAAATTGCCCCCCTTGCCCCCCCCCGGGCAGCCCTGGGAAAAATAAACATTTAAAAACCTTCCGCATCTCAGCACAAACCCAGTTTTGAGAAAATTTCTTTTCAAGTCACCTTTACAAGGTATCACTGGTTCTCAGCATCAGCTAGTGCTAAAAGGCACTAAAGCTCATTAAAAGGGTTGGACAAATATTTTCCGTCAAAACCTTTTTTGGATCGAAAACTAGGGGTTTTTAAAAAGCAGAAAAAAATCACTGACAATGTCTGCTTTCCTTCAAAATTTGTTGTGGTTTTTTTAATTGAAAAGCTGAAATAAGTCTGCCAAAACCTGAACATGATTTGGGGTTTCAGAAGTGTGTGGCCAAATATTTGCTGCTTGCTGTGTTTGATTGTTTAAAGAAACAATAAAAAAATTCTGCTTAAAAAAAATCCAAAACTTTTGAATTTTAATGGAGTTAGATGGCTTGCCTCCTTGATCTTCTCCGGCAAAAGCACACACAACAACAGACAAAGACTTTCCTCCCTCCCAGATTTGAAAGTATCTTGTCTCCTTATTTTTCCTGTTGGTCAGGTGTCAGCTAGGTTATGTGAGCTTCTTAACCCTTTACAGATATAAGAGGAATTAACCCTTAACTGTATGTTTATGACACACTCTAAAAGCTTATCAGATGTCACTGCTCAATCTGATGGGGGCCCTAGTAAGCCAAAGTCCTTCCAGCCCTTCTGGAAGGGTTGCCTCTTTGGTCAGAAGGACTTGTCTGCTTGCTGAATCAAAAGAAGGCCGAGTCAGTTTAAATGCAGACTTTTTATGCCAAACATCCTTTCTTAGTCCGTTGGTCTCTGGAAAACCTAGTTTGAACCGGTTTATGCAAGCGTCCCCAGGCATGGTACCTCTCTGGAGGTCTTTACAACCTGAGTGATTCACCTTAAATCACCATCCACTGCTTTTAGTTACTGGAGGAGCTGTGGTATCATTCCCCCTCACTCTCCTCCACTGCCCCAAGTTGCATACAGTCCCTGGCCCACAGTGATATATAAACCATTCATAAGCTTAATACAGTATGTATCCCCAAAGATACTGCACAAGGTTGCAACATATGTCATAACAACCTAGTATGATATTAGTCTCTTTTGTAGCTGCATCATATTGTTGACACATTCACTTTGTGATTCACTATAATCCTCAGATCCTTTCCAGCAGTACTACTGCCTAGCTAGTTATTCCCCATTTTGTAGTTATGCATTTGATTTTTCATTCCTAAGTGTAGTACTTTGCATTTGTTTTTATTGAATTTCATCTGCTGATTTCAGACTAAACCTCCAATTTATCAAGGGCATTTCAAATTCTAATCCTGTCCTCCAAAGTGCTTTCAACCCCTCCCAGTCTGGTGTCATCTGCAAATTGCATAAGTGAACTTTCGATTCCATTATCCAATTGATTTATGAAAATATTGAATAGTACTGGACCCCTGTGGGACCTGCTGGACACATTTCCCCAGTTTGAAAGTGTATCATTGATAACCATTCCTTGATTGCTGTCCTTCAACCAGTTTTTCACCCACTATTTTACCTACCTGCACATGACTGAGCCATAGAAGGCAGGCCAAGCACATACTTGGCTAAAATAATGTAGAAATATCTTGTGGTTAATCTGAAGAGCAGAAATACACTATTTTTCTTCTTTGCCCAAGGAGTGACTCAGTGATAGGTCTGGAGGAGGAATGTGCTCATGCCATCCAGCAAAAGTAACAGTTTCAACCAGATATCTAGGCACTGGGACTGAGGCTGGGTGAGAAGCTGAGAGTTAAGGTAAGCAAGCTATATTGAGCAGGTGCTCCCATGAGACTGAACTCAGGCCAGTGGGCCATTCACGCTAGGCATAAGGAGCATACAGAAGCCTGTGCGGTGATTTTTTTGTTCAATCAAAACAACATTTAAGAAAAAATGTGTAGAAAAATGTTGTTTCATTCAACTTTTGTTTTCCACTTAAATTAAAGTCTTTAAAAATGGTTTTCACTGAGCTTTTTCTCTCTTGGGTTTTCCTTCTCCTCGCCTCCTTTTCCCTCTCGGGGCGGGAAGAGAAAAAGGTAAAGAGGGAGAGAAAGGAGGCAGGGTAGAGGGGTAACAACAAATTGAAAACCTTGGAGGCTTTTTTGGTTCTTGTTTCACCAAGAAGCAGAAAAACAAAAACAAACAAACAAATAAAAACCCTGCTAAACATTTCAAATGAAATGAGAATTTTTTAGAATCTCTGACCCATCCTGCTCCTTGTCCCCTGACCGCCCCCCCCGAGACCTCCCCAATCCAACCCCCCATTGCCTGTCCCCTGACCGCCACCCCAGAACCTCTGCCCCATCCAACCCCCCCTCCCTGTCCCCGGGACTCCCTGCCCCTTATCCAACCCCCCCGGCCCCGGCCGCTTACCCCCACCTCCCGTCGCCTCAGCACGCGCATCCAGGAGTGGCCCTGGACAGCGCTGCAGCCGCGTGGCTCCAGGAGGCCTGAGCTCCTCCCCGCTCAGAGCCGTGTGGTAAGGGGAGGAGCCGCTCGGCCCGGAGCTTGCAGTCCCGCCCCTTTACCACGTGGCTCTGAGTGGGGAGGAGCTCAGGCCTGCCGGAGCCACACAGCTGTAGCGCTGTCCAGGACGCGCTGAGGCGCCGGGGGGATGGCGGGAGCGAGCCTCAGCCATTCTCGTGGGGGCCCCTGTGGGGCCCGGGGCAAATTGCCCCACTTGCCCCCCCCCCCCCCCCCCCC
>NW_020664381.1:991431-1074605 GCF_002925995.2 Terrapene triunguis
AACCCCCCCCTCCCTGCCCCTGGGACTCCCTACCCCTTATCCAACCCTCCCGGCCCCGGCCGCTTACCCCCACCTCCCAGCGCCTCAGCGTGCGCATCCAGGAGTGGCCCTGGACAGCGCTGCAGCCGCGTGGCTCCGGGAGGCCTGAGCTCCTCCCCGCTCAGAGCCGTGTGGTAAGGGGAGGAGCCGCTCGGCCCGGAGCTTGCAGCCCCGCCCCTTTACCACGAGGCTCTGAGTGGGGAGGAGCTCAGGCCTGCCAGAGCCACACAACTGTAGCGCTGTCCAGGACGCGCTGAGGCGCCGGGGGGATGGCGGGAGTGAGCCTCAGCCATTCTCGTGGGGGCCCCTGCGGGGCCCGGGGCCTGGGGCAAATTGCCCCACTTGTCCCCCCCCCCGGGCAGCCCTGTTCCTTGGGGCAGGGACAGTCTTTTTGTTCTGTTTGTACAGTGCCTAGCACAGTGAGGTCCTGGCCCATGACTGGGGTGGGGGCTAGGCACTATGGTAATACAAGTAAATACATAAATAAATAAAGAATAATGAGAGTGGCCACGGTGAAAAAAATAGCAAGGCAGAGCAAGCTATGAAATGCCAGGGAACAAAAGTAAATGGGGTTTAGAGCCGTGTTGGGCTTGGAGCAGCATGTATATGAATCCACACCTCATAAAAGCCGGGACCCCCAGTTTCTAAATAATGGCATGCCTACATTCTAACAGAGAAATAAAGAAGGCTGTGAATTAAGGGAGCTGGGAGCCTTTGGAGTAAACACAGTGGGTTGTAAAAAGATGTTCTATACTAAATACTTATGTGCAGTAGTTTTTCCTCAGATAGCTCCGCCTACTTTAATAACAGGTAAAATTAAAAACCAAAGAGGCATTTGTGTTATAATCTTGTGCCCAACTTCTGCTGACAGCTACCTCCCACTGCACAGGCTCTGCTACCACGTCGCACAGAAACGGTGTTTGTGGCTAAGCAAACCCTTTCCCCTTGGCTTGGTGCTATTTTACAGGATCGAGCCCGCCTCAGGCTTACCTCTCTGAGTTTGCTGGCATTGTTGGATCGATGGATACCATGCAATTATCAACCGTCAAAAGTGAAATAGTTGTGTTCCTGAAAGACACGAATCAAAGAGGTTTATTTAACCTAGAAAGTGATGGTCCTGATTCTGCACTGCCTCAGACCTTGCATTGCACAGGTATAACTGGCTAAGTGGGCTTAAAACACTCCCATTCTGAGTAGCTACTGTATCACACCCATTTTGCACTGGTGTAGATGATGACTACACAAGGGGCAAGGCCGTGGAGAATTAGGTCCTTAATGGCTATGTTCTGTACAGTACAACCACAAGAGACATTTGTGATTAAAATGCAACTGTGGTCTTGTCTGTCCCCACAGGGAACTTTGCTCCCTATAAAAATCACATATGCTGTGCTGTTGAATAATCAGATACTGACTTCCACTGAGGAGGTATCATGATTTATTGACTTGGCAGATATATATTGACTGAGTTAAAAATCAATAAAAATATTTACCTTGAGATAATACATACAAAATCCAACCCCCTTCATTCTACACAAGTGATTATCAGTGTTGTTATTCACTTCTTTTACAAAAGGGAATTCTGAAATTGTTAAAGAAACTCCTTCACAACCAACAAAAACAAAACACCAACAGCAACTGAAAAGAGGGCAATGTTTTCTGAATATTATTTTGCTAGTTTTGGCACCATAGACTGAAATGGGCTCACCAGAAGCTTGTTTGTAATTAGTGAAACTTCAGCAGCCCTTTGTATGGCCCTATTTAAAACAAACCATAACCCAGCCTGTTTAACTGAAACCCTCCTGTTATTGTCCATGCATGGCTTACGTTGTTAAACAAGGTTTTCTGAGTGACAGTGGAAGTGTTTGACATCACAGGCAAACGACAATTGTTGATCTCTCCAATATCAAAGGAGGGGTAATAGCAAGGGTAAACAGCAAAGCTTATGGGATTCCATCCCAGAGTTTTATGTAAATAATAGTCAGTAGGATTCTCCAGATGCCCACAGAGTTAACCACACTCAATAACCCTGTGATTTAATGATCTGTTGTTGTTTTTCTTGGGTTTTGTACTGTGGGCATGTACATCTAAGGGACATCATACTCCTCTCTGCATACCCCTTTTTGAGGGTTCTGTGATGTCCAGGGAGCAGTGGGAACTGGACTCCAGTGCACAGACAAAGGGCTGCTGGCTGATTCCCCCAGATTCATGGGTGAAACCTCCAGCCAATTCCCTTTGTGGAGGATAAGAACACCAAACTCTATCCCAAATGAAACAATTAACAAGAAACTCCAGGAGTGGAGACTCATGGAATTTTTAGACCACACTCCTCCCACAGAAATAACCCAAATAAAGGAGAACATGGCCTGGAACAAGGGACTCAGTGACATTTTTGTTTGTTTGTCCCACTTGTGCACAATTCTAGTGGGTACTCTGTTTGGATACCAGGATCCTTGAACAAGATTGGAACAGTTCTATTTGACACTGCCCCAAATGTAAAACTGGTATCCTTGACTGGGTTTGTCTGTGCACAAGTTCTCAAACACCCCTCTCTTCTATTCTATTTCTTATACCAGACCAATATTGTGATATCTGAGCACCTTCCAATAGTGCATTAAGCCCTCTTCTATTTATATTTATGCATGAATTACTGTTACCCCAATTTCTGATTCTCACATACTGTAACTTGAGATATGCCTGAGATGCAAAATTCAAATCTGGGTTCAGGTCTGGATTTTGAAATATCTTCTCCTCTTCCCAAAACTCAGGGATTGTTGGGTGAGGGGTTCCATTTTGAGGCGACTTCTGAATTGTTCTGGAGAGGGAAGGAACCAAGGTGAAAGGTGTGTTAGCCCTTGTCAAATGTATCAAGTGATACCTACCTTGGTAACCCAGTTGCAATGCAGAAGAGGTCCACAATATCTCTGGAATTGCAGTATTTACTGAAGACCACCTTCCAAGCAAAACAGCAGCAGTGAAGAAAAACAAGACAAAGAAGATAATGTATGGTTAAATTCCATCGGACATTAACCTCACGTACTGGCTTTATGTAAATGATCATCCTTGCTTTTGAAATATCTGATTTGCCCTGGGTGTTGGAATTCTTTCCTCCCTTTCTTCTCTTCCCCCTTTTCTAATTCATTTATTTTCAATGAGAAAGCAGAGAAGGAAAGGGGATTTTGCAATCCTAACCCAACTATCTACAAATATAGCATACGGTACCTGAAATGATAGCAAAGAAACTTTATCATACACTTAATCTAGCTAATGATCATGACCACACATTGTAGAAAGAAACAATTGTAAGTGCTGAAGGATGTCTATATAATGGGTTAGATCCTCAGTGTCAGTAGGCATTGGTTAATTCAAGTCAACAGTGCTGCACTGATTTATATCAGCTGAGGATCTGGTCCTGTAATTTAGACAGAATGTAATGTTTTCCAAGTATGCCAAACTTCCCACTGTAATGTATGGCACTATTGCAGTACTGTTAAGTTAGCAGTTGAATCCACTTGAGACAAATTCTAATTTTTCCCACTGCTGTTGACGCCCAAAGAATGCCCTTTTCCCTTTTACACCCAAAAAATGATGTTAAAAAAACACTATTAAGGTTGCAAAGACAATCCTAAAAGATGTCAGTTTCAAAATCTCCAAAAGTCAGGAAATGCTGGAGTTTCCATGCCACCCCTTTGTGCATTTGCATTATGATACAGTCTTTAATTACATGATCACATACTATTTTTTCCACTGGACCCCTGCCTCTTTCAGTGCACAGGATAGACCTGCTCTGGAGATGAATCATGATTGTGTAGTAAAGAAGGCTGTTGTCTGTCGGACCCCTGCTTCATTTGTTGCAGAAGTTGGAACGTATGGGGAAGGGGACTGCAGGAAGAGAAAGGACACACTCATGGTCTTCCTGTAATCCCCTGCCTCGTTCCTTCTGCCACCCAGACCTCTGCCATTTGAGTTAACAGAATAACTGATAGCAGTAGTAGGTTGTCATCCTGTATGTGGCCCAGCACTAGAGGGGGGACAGGACATTTTGCCAGTGGGTTTCACACATATTTGCTGACAGCAGAGGATCTTGCTTTCCATGCCAGGCTCTAATGGGGAGTGTGCTCTACTGGGCATGGATTCTTCTGTTTATTCCCCCCAAGTATGACCCCTTCTCCAGCCTGTTCCAATCCCGTTGCTTCCTCACTCCTGGCTCCTTCTTCCAGTCTCATTCTCTTCACTTTGCAGCTCCCAGTCTCCATGCCTCAGGCTTCTCACCCCAGTCCCAACCTCCTTGCTCAGCCGGTCCCAGTTTTCCCCTCCTGGCTTCTCATCCAGTCTGCCTCTCTCCCCAACCCTGGCCTCCAGTTGCCCCCTCCACCCACATTCCCAGTCTCCTTCCCTAGACTCCTCATCCAACTTCACTGTTCTCTCTTGCTTCCCAGCTCTTTGAGCCACTCTCTTTGTCCAGTCAGTCCCACTTCTCCTCTGCACCAGCTCCTCATCAGATCTCTCTCCCTTCCCTGGTCACTTCCTTTACCCTGCCCCCACTCAGTCCCAGTCTCCTCCCACCTACTGGCTTGCTCCCCATTACCTTCCCTGGCTCACAGTCTTAGTCTCCCTCCTGCCCCAGCTCCTGATCTGAAACATGTCTTCCCCCCCGCCCCATGGCCTTCCCTAGCTCATAATCCCAGTATCTTTATTCAGCCCAGTGCCAGTCTCCTTGACCAGCCTGCCTGAGTCTCCCTCTCCCCACCCCCCATCAGCATGCAGCCCCACTCAGGCTTCTTGTTCTATCTATTCTCCCTCAGGTCTGGCTCTTTCCTTGCAGCACCCTCCTCCTCACTGCCTGGACCCAGCAGAGGGGCCATTAAGAGCCCAGTGTCTACTTTCAGTTCCAGTGCCTGGGCTCTGATTCAGCTTGGCCTGTAGCAGCCCAGAGCTGTAATTGCAGAAAAAGTCCTGCTCAGACCCAGGCTGTAATGTGCCCGGTGCTCATAGAATCTTCAGGGGATTTAGCCGCTAAAATCTAAGAAGTCTCTACTGAGCATGTGCAAACTGAAATTTTTCAAAGGCTTAAACCTTGGCCAAATTTGGGCAGATTTTCACAGGGATGGCAAAAGGCACATCCCTGACACAAAGACCAAATTTGTCAAGTCCCTGCTCCAAAGCAAGCTCCCCTCCCCCCACTCCCAGATTATTTCAAAGAAAAGGTCTCAGAAGTTGTTTAACCTGGGCAAAATTTATGTTTCCCTAGTCTTGTTCTCAGATATGGCTGAACAGTTTTGGTTGAAATGAAACTAAATAAATTAATTCAGCCTGAAGCAGACATCCAACACGGACCATTTCTACCCATGTAGTCAAAGTTTGGCAAAATTATAAGCAACTGAAAACAGGGTCTTATAATGCGAGGTGTCAGGCAACCTTAATAATAGGTGGTGCTATCAGCCCCACCTATAATATCAGGACTCAATCTTGTACTGATGCTTGCAGCCCTAAGCATTCAAAAAATCATAAATTAGGCCAAAAATAAGATTGGTTTCAAAATCACGAGATAAAAGTATCTATACAGATATTCCGTTCTTATTTGCCTTTTGGTTTTTGAGCCTTTAAGCATCATGTTGGCAAGCTTTTCTACACAACCCTGGGGCAGAAACTTAACATTTTCCCCCCAGACAATGAAAGTTGAGAATTTCACATAATAAAAAGATTCCAGGAGTTGGGGATTTAAGAAAACACACCAAGTATCACAAAAGTCGTAATAGAATTTTAAGAGTTGGCAATGCACAGGATGTGTGAGACTAGGTAAGATGTGCTACCTTGTAGAGGAGATATTTAACCAATGTTTCATATCCCAGTCTTTGGGAGAAATTAAAAACCTCATTGTAGTGGTGGCGGCATGTAGTTTTTGTTGTTGGTGGGGTTTTTTAATAGTAAGAGAAGGGGATAAATGTTAGTGCATTTCCCCACTCATTCAGGTATCTAGATTAAATTTACAGGATTGAACAATTAGATCATAAAAAACCTGAGGCAGATCATTACCAGTTATTACACGTTATTTAGAAAGTAATTGGCATCAAGAGTCAATTTATCCTATATGGCTATTTTGATAATCACCACAGTGATGGATCTTAGTTTATTACAGTCCAGCTGCAATCAAAGCAATAAATCAAGGTTTTAAATATATTTTTAATCAGATTTAGATATGGCTGAAATCCTGCTCTTAGCAAAACACAGCATCTTTCGGAGGTGCTGGCTACTAAAACTGTCCGACACAATATCACAAGCCCATTATTGTACAAACAACTGACAAATGCAATAATTTAGGAGATGATGGCAATTGCAGCTGAACTCAGAATGAACTTTTGTGACATGCTGGGAGTGCTATTTCAGGTGTCCGGGGTTCTCATTCTGGAAATCAATTATTAGTGACCAGAAACTGGGATAAGAGTGGGATAAGATAAAAAATATTCAGGAAGCACTAAAGGTCAGAAAGCCAGCCTGTTTCATGAAGGAAAACACAGGGCTTTCAATGAAGCCAGGATGAATTTTTAAAAGTTCCAGATAATAACAAAAGAGTGCAAAGTTATATTTAAGTGGACTATGGGCTAGATTCCTAATTTTCTTGGTCTTTTAAAAGTTTGATAGAAACTGTGATTCATAAATCACTTGTTGCATTTTGATAAGGAGCTCAAGATTTAGTTGGGGATTGGTCCTGCTTTGAGCAGGGAGTTGGACTAGATGACCTCCTGAGGTCCCTTCCAACCTTGATATTCTATGATTTGAATGATTGTCTTTAGGGTTTTTTTTTTTAAACCAATGATTTTATGCTATAAAAGGTCTTTTCCTTTGTCAGCTGCTGAGCTCTTCTGATTGGCTTCCTTCTCTTTTCAAGCAAAGCAGTCAGCCAGCAAGCAATCATTTCCCAGCAAATATACAATTGTTTCTGTGATTGCCTGCACATTCTTACTCCCAATGAAGTAAATGGGAGTTTTCCTGGTGACTTCTCAGTGGGAAAAGGGTTGGGCCCTTTGTTTTGAGACTGAGGTGGTGAGTTATTTTGCCCTAACCTAAGGCCTGATTAATGAGCTAGTAGTATCCTTTCTATTTTACATTATGTGTAACTTGTGCGGGGTGTGGGGGGATGGACTTTGGGCACTTGTGCACCATTTATAGCCCTAGCACAGTCTGAAAAGCCCATTCACTCAGAGCCCGCTTTTATTACACAGACATTAGCAATTTTCACCATCTATGGGTGAACCACAGCAATATTAGTTTGCAAACATCCATTGCCACATAGGGTGACCAGATAGCAAGTGTGAAAAACCAGGACAGTGGATGGGGGGTAATTGGCAAAGCCCCGCATATTAGGACTTTCCCTATAAAATTGGGACATCTGGTCACCCTAGTTGCCAATGGCAAAATGATTAGCCACCGACCTGTCACAGTCTTGGTAACCTGCTTCCAGATGGCAATTGCAACTCACTTCTGGCCTCTCTCAACTGCGTGTCCTGGTACTTAAGGGCCAAGGGAAGCTCATCACACACTCCAGAAAGGCATCTTTCCTCATACAGAAGTTCTAGAACCACTGACGGTCATCGTCCTAGGTCCGCATGATAAGGCAGTCCCATTGCTCTGTGCTTGTGGTCCTGCTCCAGAATTGCCAATCAGCTTACTGGGATTCCACAGCTATTAAAAGCTGCATCAGCTATCTCCACTGCTCCATATCTGCATGCAGCCTGCATGATCTCCTTAACAAGCCCTGCTGCCATCGTTTTCTCAGGATGACAAGCGGCTGCTGAAATGCCCTCTGTTGTGTCTGATGTCCTGTATCCGTCTTGAGTTGGGTTAATGCCAACATCTCAGAGTAGGAGCCATGGTTACCCACAGATTGGGACAGAGGTCCACCCTGGACAGAAATCTAGAGAGTGTCAAACAAGAAGTACTTCATTGAGTTGGTGGGCTAAGACCACTTCCACACAGGTGCCCAGATCGTCCCAAAATACGCTTCCAAAAAAAAAATAATTCATAGAGTGGCGCAGCTTAGAGCAGGACTAAGAACTATGGGATGTGCTCCCAGAAGTTCTACGGCCTTACAGGCATGAGCACAGTACCAGTGTGGATGCAGCAATTCCACTGTGGCTTTGCAGTGTGGACACTCACACTGCTGCTAGGCCAACCTGGTTGTCAATCACTTGAGTTACCAAAATCATGTGATTGTAGTGAAGGGTGCTGGATTGGAACTCTGACTGAATTCTTCTACTTATCCATAGAAGAGATATAGCACAGGCAGTGGCAATTCAGGTTGCCGTACACTGCCCCAGCAACACACTGGAGAACTGACATCTAGGGTTTAGTGGTGGGTTGAGGCAATATAGCCATTCAGTCCTTAGTTTCTTTGTTAACTCCATTGGCAAGGGTGACATGATTGTGTGGATTCTTATCTGTTGGGAACTGGACTGGCGCCACTAGGTTAATTTCAAATAGACCTCATGTTGTAGCAACTTTTGGTAACTACAATTTTGGACTGGACTTGAACTCACCACCTTGAGATAGAAGGCTCTATATTTCACCAGCTATTTCCTTCTCTGTCCAGTTCCCTGCAGAAATGCTGTCACAAAGTTCTCTTTATTGAACTATCAAAGCCAGCTCAGTTTAGTCATTTTTATTTTGTTCTCTTTTAACAACACTCTAAAGGTGGGGGAGAGGGCGCTAGAGGGTTTAGTCTGAATTTGCAGATTGCTAACTTCAAGATCCCCAACCATATATAAATCCAGTTAACCGCCTCTCCCTCGTGCATGTGCCAGACAGCAATGGAAGGAATATAATCCTCAAAAACATTATAGCAATTGCACATAGTTTGCTTCCCCAGTTTTAGGGTTAACATTTGTTGCCCCCTTGTCTTTAGAAGAATTTCCAATAGGCTTAGAAAAAAGTGAAACTGGTCATCATTTAATATTTTGCACAATCATTTTAATAAGCCTCCAACAAAGCCAACATGTAGCCATTTGATTTAAGTACAGAATATGCTCGACTTGCTTCTGAGGGTAACATGAAGCAAGGAAAGAAAGCAGAGTGACTAATGAGATGACTGAGACTTTCTGGAGTGGAAATAATAGTTGGATTAAATGTGCAAAGAGTGTGAAATAGGCCACTGAGTCAGCGCTAATGCTTATTGATTGGGTTTTGGGTCATATCCACAATGCTAATATTTCTGTAACCTTTTTAGACAAACGTCCTTTCTATCTTAGTCCCTTCTGTACAGCCCTGGTGTGTGTCAAAGATCTCATGCTACTTTCCAGAGAGGGTAGAGATTAATAACCCGTGTCTTGCCCGATAGTCCCACTCAATAAAACACATTTTAATATTCAAGGCTGAGCAGGAGCTGTTATTAAAGACACAATAACTGCTCTGATTACACATAGTCTCTACTCTACCAGTTTACAACTAATTACTTTGTATTTTACTTTGGGATATGGATACCATGAGTAGGAAACAGTGTATAAACCCAAATTCTGTTCTATATTTAGCTTCAGAGTATCTCATCCTCCGCATGTTCAGAATTCTATCCCTTATTAATTTTTGTTGATCATTGGATTTTGTTCCAATTTTTCAACAAGCATTTGAATTTTTTTTTTCCTGGTAAAATTCCTAATTGAGTAGTGCAAAAAATACTTTCGAAGCAAGCCTGTGCTTGGCTTCCAGCCCTTTGCATGGTAGTATCAACCTGTTGGATCTGACAACAGTAGCCCTTAGGTGATGTATTTTTTCAGTCAGTAAAATAGTCAGGATCACTGTCAAACAGTACAGGGTTTGCAACCTTTTAAAACTATGTAAAATGCTAGTGTCTGTAGAACAGTGGTTCTCAAACTAGGGCCACTGCTTGCTCAGGGAAAGCCCCTGGCGGGCCAGGCCGGTTTGTTTACCTGCCACGTCCTCAGGTTTGGCCGATCGCAGCTCCCAGTGGCTGTGGTTCACTGCTCCAGGCCAATGGGAGCTGCAGGAAGCGGCACGGGCCGAGGGACGTACTGGCCGCCGCTTCCAGCAGCTCCCATTGGCCTGGAGTGGCGAACCACGGCCACTGGGAGCTGCGATCGGCCAAACCTGCGGACGTGGCAGGTAAACAAACTGGCCCGGCCCACCAGGGGCTTTCCCTGAACAAGCGGCGGCCCTAGTTTAAGAACCACTGCTGTAGAATAACACTGCAGCATAGCTTGTGTTGTACAACATACCATAATAAGCCAGCAGATGGTGCCTAAGTGCAAGCAGCCAAGTTTTGGTGGATCAGTCGCCAAGAGGGGCAAGAAGCCGGAGGATTCCAGAACAGTTGGGAGGAGTAGGTGGAGAGGCAGGGGGGAGAAGCGCCTTGGTGGAAAGGGAGAAGGACTGTGTTGCACTGGGTGTGGGTGTCTGTGAGCCCAGGGAACAGGCCTGTGATGAACACTGCTAGACTGCAACTGGTGGTGAACACTTTGGATTCAGACTCACGTGTCCCAAGGGCAGGTGAAGGCTGAGTAGCCAAGGAGCAAGGGCACCCCAACAGGTCAGAGGTCCAAACTGAGCAGCCACCGAGCAGCGCACCCCACCAAGCTAGCGCATTTCTGCTTTATGTGCACCACTCGTGTGATCGGAGGCCTCAGGTGGGCTGTGCATGTGTGTGAAGGTTTTGGGTACCTTGGGGGGGGGGCGGAAAGGGGAGGGATGGTACTATTGTTTCACTGTCGCTGTTTAATTCCCTTCAGTCCCCCATCCCCTTTCGGCCCGTCAGTCTGTACCCATTCCCTTGCTTATATTTCTTTATATAAATGGTCTCAGAATTCCTGTGTGTGAAATTGGGTCTTTGCGTTAGGGGCCTCTGGATCCATGTAAGCAAAGGGGGTTTATGCCCAAACCAAAAAGAGAAATAGGTTCAGATGCGTGCTACCTTAGGACATCTACCAGCATCTGTGTCCAGCTCAGAGAAGGGGTGCAGAGTTGGCACAATACGATTATGCCTTATTGTGTAATGTTTGTTGTCCAGGCTGTGAAAAGTGTTACTGAATTGCTTTAACAACAGTTTTCACAGAAGAATTTTGGACTGCTAAATAAGAAGTCTGATGTGACGTTTCTCTCATCATGATTATCCTTTCCTCTCCAATGGCCTTACATGGCTATATCAATGTGAAACAGGATCACTTAAATACTACTGTGTTGAAATCACTGGGAAAGAAGAAACTTTCTTTTCTAATTTTGTAATCAAATGGTGTTCTTGAGAAGCTGAGAAAGTACTGATAAGACTACCTATCTTATCAGTTATATTTTCCAAACATAGAGATAAGCCCCATCTAAAACCTCACTTCTAAATACCAAGAGTTTACGAGTGTTTGAAATTGAGATCCAAGTAGTGTAACTTGAGCCTATCCCTATCCAAAATAACAGGTTGTTTCTCCTTTATTTCCCAACTTAATTAATAGTTGGCCCAGTAACTTCACCTCTCCGTGCCTCAGTTTCCCCATCTATAAAATGGGGATAATGATACTTGCCTCTTTTGTAAAGTTCTTTGTGACCTACTGATTAAAAAAAAACCAATAAGAGCAGGGTATAATTATAATCGGTAGTCTTGTCTAAACGATTTCAATGCCTGTTGAGTGTGGTTAGGATACAACACAACACTGAGATAGGATGCTCATTTTGTGTTTGCTACTATCCTACTAAAGTTTTAAATGTTCTATTCAAAATGTTATGCCTGATTCTTGGTTTAATGCAGGTGTAATTCTAGTTGGGGGTGGGGGAAGAGAGAGAAACATCAGTCCAAGAATTTAAACCCTCCCCTAGCTTTTTACATTGCCTGTGTATCAGACAGAGAGGTGGATGTTAGATCAGTTGGGGCCAGAGATCGAACACCTATATGGGTCAGTCTCGTCTCAAGAACATTGGCAGATTCTAAGGATATTCACTTCAGCACAGTACACAGATGAAGAGTAAATGATTACTTTTCTAAAGATAGCATGTGATTCTGAAATGAAGCACAGAAGCCAGAAAGATCCTGCATACTGTGATCATACACACAACTGTATGATCAAACATACTTTTTACCCTCTGCTACTTTTTAATATCCACAAACCGAGAGGTTTGGAAGAAACATCTTCAGGTGGAACCCTCAGTAAAGAGAAATTATCTAGTGAGCACTTGGTGATGTGCACTGATCAGTGCTTAATTTGTTACGAAAGAGGTGCCGGGGCCAGGGCCAGCTCCAGGCACCAGCTAAGGAATCAGGTGCCTGGGGCGGCCAATAGAAAGGGGCAGCACGCCGACCGGAATTGGGGCGGCACGTCCGGGTCTTCGGCGGCAGTTCAGCAGCTGCTCAAGTGCCCTGCTTTAGTCTTCAGCGGCGGGTTCTTCACTCCGTCTCTTCCTCTTCGGCGGAAGCTCAATGGGGTTTTTCTTTTTTTTTTTCGCCGCTTGGGGGTTCAAGCAATTTTTTTACTTTCATAACTGACACAGCAAGTCCAACGGTGCCAGGGCTCTGAACTGCCAAGCCAAGAGGTGCCCCGCGGGGCTCAGCCCTGGAACAAATTAAGCACTGGCACATGAGAGCTCCAGGCTAGATTCCTGGTCAGGAATGCCTTGGGAAGAAGGAGTGCTGCAGAAGCGGTGTGCTTTTTAGAGATGTAGTGACTGGTACAGGAAGTGATAAGAGCTCAGTGTGGGTGGAGGGATAGCTGAGTGGTTTGAGCATTGGCCTGCTAAACCCAGGGGTTGTGAGTTCAATCCTTGAGGGGGCCACTTAGGGATCTAGGGCACAATCAGTATTTGGTCCTGCTAGTGAAGGCAGGGGGCTGGACTCAATGACCTTTCAAGGTCATCCCTTCCAGCTCTATGAGATAGGTATATCTCCATTTATTTATCCTGTGCAGTCCTTCTGGACAGAAGGATGGTGGCCTTAAACTCATTCCTTCGAAGTGTTTGGAGGAATGCTTGGGGCTCTAAGAAATATACTGAAGATACCCAACCATAAACAGAGTTGCCACCTTTTAAAGGGAATGCAGAGGGGAGCATTAACTATTGATATGATCCCCTCTTCCAAATTTCTAAATAGTCTGCTTTAAACCATTCTTTACTCTAAAAAATATTCACTAAACTGTACTGTACAAATAGTTTAACATGACAGGGTGGTTTAGAATGTGCATTGCTTAATTTGCTGCATTAATAACTAGACATCAAGAAACTATTTTATCAGCTCCCTTGAATTCACTGAAATTTGATGAGTCACAGGGAAAGTTGAAACAAATTACATGAATCATGATCTGCACTATTTTTCATAGGCTGTTGTCTTCAGTGGTCTACCATCAAGAAGTATGGCCCTGATCCTGCAGACAATTATTCCCATGCATAACTGCAGTGGTTCTCAACCAGGGGTATGTGTATCACTGGGGGTACACAGAGGTCTTCCAGGGGGTACATCAGTTCTTCTAGAGATTTGCCTAGGTTTACAACAGGCTACATAAAAAGCACTAGCGACATCAGTACAAACTAAAATTTCATACAGACAATGACTTGTTTATACATCTCTATATACTATACACTGAAATGCAAGTACAATATTTATATTCCAATTAATTTATTTTATAATTATACAGTAAAAATGTGAAATTAAGGAATTTTTCAGTAATAGTGTGCTGTGACACTTCTGTATTTTTCTGTCTGATTTTGTAAGCAAGTCATTTTTAACTGAGGTGAAAGTTGGGGTATGCAAGACAAATCAGATTCCTGAGAGGGATACAGTAGTCTGGAAAGGTTGAGAGCCACTGCACAACGGTAATCCTATGGGTACTCATATAGGACTACTCATATGAATAAAGAGTGTGTGAAAGTTGGCCGGAGTACTTCAGAAAGGGATCTGGGGGTCAGAGTGGATCACAAGCTAAATATGAGCCAACATGGTTGCAAAAAAAGCAAACATCATTCTGGGATTAAGTATCAGGGGGTAGCCGTGTTAGTCTGTATCTACAAAAACAACAAGGAGTCTGGTGGCACCTTAAAGACTAACAGATAGTCTTTAAGGTGCCATTAACATCATTCTGGGATGTATAAGCAGGAGTATTGTAAGCAAGACATGAGGAGTAATTCTTCTGCTCTACTCCGTGCTGATTAGGCCTCAACTGGAGTATTGTGTTCATTTCTGGGCACCACATTTCAGGAAAGATGTGGATAAATTGGAGACAGTCCAGAGAAGAGCAACAAAGATGACTAAAGGTCTAGAAAACATGACCTATGAGGGAAGATTGAAAAAATTGGGTTTGTTTAGTCTGGGGAAAAGAAGATGAGAGGGGACATGATAACAGTTTTCAAGTACATGAAAAAATGTTCTCCTTAACCTCTGAGGATAGGGCAAGAAACAATGGGCTTAAATTATAGTAATGGAGGTATAGGTGGAAATAAGGAAAAAACTTCCTAATTGTCAGGGTGGTTAAGCACTGAAATAAATTGCCCAGGGAGGGTGTGGACTCTCCATCACTGGAGATTTTTAAGAGTAGGTTAGACAAACACCTATCAGGGATGGTCTAGATAATACTTAGTCCTGCCATGAGTGCCAGGGACTGGACTAGATGACCTCTTAAGGTTCCTTCCCAGCCTACGATTCTATGATTCTACTGATGGGTTCTCAAACACTTTCATTCTACAGATTACCAGGATCTCAATATACTGAGCACCCTGGTCTAGCAGTTAGACTGAGTCAGGTCACGTACCGGCTTTGTGCCTCAGTTTACCTAACAGTACACTTACCTGTTAGGATGTGATACTTAATTAAATGTGAATGTTTTCATTAACAGCTCCTCAAGTGTAATGTGCTACATAACAGATCCTCAGGCATAATAGTCAATGAGTCTGATTGTCCTCTGACTTAAACTTGTGTAAATGAGGAGTAGAAGTCAATGGTGTACCCCAGTGCAAAACTGGTGTGAGGTCAGAATCAGGCCATTTATATGCAAAAGTATTTATTATTATCATTATCATCAGATGCCCACCTCCATTACAATACTCTGAAATGTTCATCAGTACAGTCAGACTTTGGGACTAAATCCTTTCAGACTCAAACAACTTTATAATGATCGTATTTCAGTACTGGGTCAAGTAAGGAGTAGTTCAGCATTAGTTTAATGAGCTGCCTCTAGAAATCACAAATACTGCATTCCTTGGAAGATTATGGATTCCTTTCGTCTAATTATGTCTTTACTTAGGAGGCATGAGGCTTTGTGAAATGCTCTGCTTACCCTGAATGAACCCCCATTTACTCTACATTTTTACTGCAGGAATCCTTCCAAACATTGCTCAGATGGAATTTCACATCTGACAAAAGAAACAGATAATGTTCATTGAGCAAAATTTATATTGCTTGAGTTTGCGTTACTATTTCATGCAGTCATGCCTCTGGTGTGTTCTTCTGCAATACAATTACTCTCCAGAGACTAATCCTGGGAAATGCTCAATTTTTAGCAGGAGGAAGTGACAAGTATTATTAAGTAAATATGATGTAAATGCTCTCGATCTTTTTAAAATAAAAATTAAAACCTTTGTTTTTCTATTTTTGAAGGGTTTTAGGGAACTTGACACAGCAACTGTCATTTCCTTGGATTATTAGGCAACTAGCTCTGCTACACTGTGGCAAAACATATATCCTCCCTCCTGTTTAACAGAGTTTGGATGCTTCTTTCTGCTAGTGACGAAGAGCTGACAGCAATAGAGATTTCACCTTCAACTCAAAGCCCCCAAACTGATGAGGTGATAATATTCTGCTCTGGGGAAACTTGTGCAGCTCTACATTATCCAAGGTCTTCTTTTGACAACATTCCTGATTCTCTATTTGCATGCTTCTGTGAGCTTGCCTTATGCAGGAGACTTGGTTAAGTCTTATAGGTGACCAGAGCAGTCGGGGCAGGGAGAGGGGCGGGGGGGGGGGGGAAGAACTGCAGGCAAAGGTGACACACTTTGATATGACTGTAGGCAGCTAATCCTAAATTACCTGTTTATAAGGTCATTTAAAAAACATGGGGGAAAATGCATAATGCTATTTCTTTCCAAAGGAAAAGCTGAGGCTAGGTGAAATAATAATTTAGGCTTGAACCTTAAAAGATGGCTATTTTGAATTTTGCAAGCCACAGTGAGATCACGCTTTAATAGCTTACTGTCTTCTATTTGCTGTATAAGATAAGGCACTTGATTTGTGGCTGAAAGATGATCTAGGATAAATTAGTAATAGAAACAGTAGGGTGTTTATATGTAAAATGCATGTCTAATATATTTCACATATTCTGAGCTGTATGTTTTTTAGTTACTAAACATTCCTCAGAGCAGGGAAAGCATCTTCCTCCATGTTCTGTGTAGCACTGAGTACACAATAAACAATATCTGAAGTTTTGATAAAAGTTTAATGATATGGAAGAAGAACTTTGCCAATGTTATTGGGGATCCCTACCTGCTGATACAAATACATAAGGCACTAATGAAATAGCTTCCTATACCATTTAAAGTATATTTTAAAATGTCTTCCTACTGTTAATATCCGTGTGCTAGACAATCTCAAAATAATGCAACATAGCTTCTTTTCCAGTTACTATTGATCATGTGAAAACCAGGAAAGCACCTTTCCACATGCAAAACTTTGCAACCACACGTAAAGGGCTGCTCTTGTAGAGCAATCCTGGAAGACTATTAAATCTGGAATTCTCTCCCTCTCTCTCTCACACACACACAGCCCTGCAGCACAGAGAGTCCTAATTGCACCTAAAAAACCCCTATATTCATTTGCAAAACAGAAGTAACTCAAGAGCATTTTACAAAGAGTCAAGATCCATGCCAGAGCTGAATATAAACACCTTTTATATCACATAATAAACATAGCCTGCCATCATTATTGCTGCTGCTTACTGAAAGAGACACCAGTTTGTGAAAAATAAGAAAAAGTACCTTTTGAATTCTTCCATCAATATCCAAATAAATACACTTGGGTCGGTAAGTTGAGGAGCCGGATCCCATCTTGTTACAATTGGACTTTTACTGTACTTTCTCAGTGTCAGCTATAGAGCAGGAAAAAAGGTTTAGCCAAACAACACTGAGCCACCACTGCCAGATCCTTTAGTGTCTTTGCTCTTCTATATGCCACAGTCTCATGCTATGAAGATCCCTCCTCTAACATGCATGCATTTTGCTGTGGCTGTGTGTGCGCGTGCCCCCTCCTCTTAGTTTTTCTTTTCTCTGACTCCAGCTGCCTTGGACAGGGAAACACAAGCTTCAGATCCTGTCTTCAAGTGCCCTCCCGATTCCCATAGCAACCCCCTTTGACTTCAGAGCTGGGAGCCTGTGGGCAATCAATCTGTAATGCTGTACTGGAGAGCGGGGCTTGATTAGCTGCTTTCAACACACAAGACAAAGTACCACTTATCACTGGGAGAATCCTCTACATTAGACTGCAGTCAGTGTCACTTATTTTTATGGTGAAATGGAAACAGAATAATCAATTAACATCTATCCTTTCAGTTGCCTTTCTATGCATTTTAAGAAGTGTGACAGACTCCCAGCTGCACTGAACGCTGACCCAACCCACTTTAAAAACACCATGTAGCCAGAGCTGGGACTGACCCAGCTAAAACTAAGCAGTTTCATTTATATACCGCCTTTATCATTGCATAGAACACAAGCCAGGCAAGAAAGAGTTACAGTAATAAAGTTTTAAGAAAACAAAGCCTGCCTGTTGCTATTGACCAATGTCCTAAATGCAATTCCTCTGTTTAAAAGAAATATAGGTAAATGTTAAGTACTCTGGGAAACGTGTACCATATTTGAAAACACAGTCTAAAAACTGGAGGGAGCAATACATTTGCTGTTTGATTCTAAGAGAACTCCAGATGGCATCTGCTGAATGTCTGTCTTGTTTTGCATTGTCAGTGTCTATGGGGAACAAGAACAGTGGTTGGTAATTCTCCGTGGTAGTGTGAAGAGACTTTGAGACAGCGATTCCTCTGACTTCACAAGGCAGACATGATCAGGCAAGCTGTGAGCAGGAAGTGCTGCTGGAAATAGCGCATTAGGTTACTTTTATTTCTAAGTGCTTTCTGCGGCTTTTAGTGGTTCTGCAGCTGAGTTAATAAAATATTTGCCTGACTCTTTTGTGTGGCAGCCTGAGAGAAACTATGGAAGATGCGAAACGGTGGATACACTGAGGGTCCAAATCTGCCTCTCTGACTCACATGACGGCCCTTATTGTATGAGCTGATGTTAATGGGACTACTTGTGTAGTGAGGTACTCCTCAGTATGAGTAAAGGTGTCAGAATTGAGCCCTAAGTAACTGAGGAAGAGGACCATGGACAGAGTCAAAAGTGAGTCAGAACCTGCAGGCCTTATTCAAGCAGAACTCTCATGGATTTAAATGGGAGCTTTGCCCGAGTAATAAGTCCAGATCAGACCCACAATTGTATCAATACCACCCTAACAGTGTCGGCAGACAATCTTTATAAATGATGACCTAGAGCTCTTTATAAGATCTCAGAGTTTAGTAAACCACTTTTATTAGAAGGTCTACTCTCTTATTTCATAATCTCACTGTAGATTTATAAAAGTTGGTTGAAGATAAGCAGATTTTTAAAATTCTCTTGTAACAAACTTCATGACAGGCCAGGAGTAGGATTTGAATCCTGGCCATTTATCACCAAACCATACAACTCCAACACTTGAAATAAAGGAAAACCTCCATTACATAGCAGCAGTAGTAGGCTGTTGTTATTTATAGTGTAACTCCTCGAGGAAAGGGGCATGACACACACTTTAGCAACATGTTTCACTTTCCCTGCTGATTTGTTTAGCACATTATTCTGTTACTGAGGCTCATATGCATCTTCATATATTCAACCAATAATCTTGGGTATTAGTTACATCACTCACCTGTTTTTGTGTTTGTCTAGTTTGATCAGTCCTCTGTTCTTTTCAAAACACTTTTAGCACTTTGAGCTGGAGAGACCCACTCCTTATCCCAAGCACCCAACCAAATGGAACATGCCTAGGTTAGCATTCAGAAAAATGCAAGAAGTTCCTCCAGTTCTCATTTCAGGTTCAATTCTGTCCATGCATGTGTAAGTGGGGGAATGATCCCGCTATTGTGGGGAATTTTCCTGACTTATACACTACCCCGGTGAAATGGGTTAGCAAAAGGATCTGAGTCGGGGTGGACAAACTATGGCCTGGGGGCCACATCCGGCCCTTCGGATGTTTTAATTCGGCCCTCAAGCTCCCGCAGGGGAGTGGGATCCAGAGCTTGCCCCACTCCGCATGGCTCCTGGAAACAGCAGCAGCATGTCCCCCCTCTGGCTCCTATGCATAGGGGCAGCCAGGGGGCATCACATCCTGCCCCTGCCTCAAGCGTTGCCCCTACAGCTCCCATTGGCCAGGAACCATGGCCAATGGGAGCTGCGGGGGCGGTGCCTGTGGACAGGTCAGCATGCAGAGCCGCCTGGCCACGCAGGAGGGACATGCTGCTGCTTTCGGGAGAGGTAAGCACCGCCCGGAGCCTGCCCCCTTGCTCCCCCATCCCAACTCCCTGCCCGAGCTCTGATTCCCCTCCTGCCTTCCGAACCCCTCGGTCCCACCTGGAGCACCCTCCTGCACCCCAAACCCCTTATTCCCAGCCCCACCCCCAGCCGGAGCCCTCACCCCCTCCCGCACCCCAACCCTCAATTCCGTGAGCATTCATGGCCTGTCATACAATTTCCATACCCAGATGTGGCTCTCGGGCCAAAACGTTTGCCCATCCCTGATCTGAGTCCTCGCTCCCACTTCCTTTACCCAGAGGCCTGCCTGACCTCAAGGGTTCCCCTTCCACTCTCCTGTGTGTTAGAGTCCTCGTAACCCCGACAAGGCTGGGCCCAGGATTCCTGGGGGGCTCGACCCCCACACTTGTCGTGGTCACTTAGGGCAGGGGCTAGGGTGTCCCCACTCTGGGGTGCTCTCTGAAATGTCTCTGGAATGTAAGGGAAGTTCAGTCTCTTCCTCACATGTCCCAGGCCTCCTTCTCAGGCTCTGGCTGTGCTGCAGGGATGCTGCGGGCCGGCTACTTGCTCTGGTGGTGGCCACACGCCCTCAGGCTCTAGGTGGCAGGACCCTTCTTCCCAGCGTTGCCCCTGCCCCGTCAGGGTTATGATCCCCCTCCGAGTCTGGCCTGCCAGGCCTCTTGGCTGGGGGTGTCTCCCTGCGTTGGGCCTGCTGCCCAGGATCCCCCTCACTCTCCCCAGCTGCTCCCCACACCTAGCTCCAGACTGCTCCAGCTCCACCACTCTGCCTCAGCTCCAGCTCCACACTGCCTCAGCACGGCTGCTGCTCTGCCTCCAGCTCCCTGGGCTGCTTTTCTGGCCCCTCTGGCTCTGGTTGCTGCAGCTCTGCTCCCAGCCCAGGTCTGCTCTGTGGGCTGCTCCCAGCTCTGACCTGCTTCCTGGGCTGCTTTTCTGGCCTGGCTCTGCTCTGCTCCCCAGCTCAGCTTGGGCCCCTGCTTTCTCCTTAGCTCTGCCCCACTCTGTCTGACCCAGGCAATTCCAGCTCACACGGAGGACAGGACCTGGGGCATTGGCCTCTCCCCATTGCCCCTGGGGACTATCAGTCTCAGGGTCCTGATTTCCCATTGACCCTTCCCCTTACTTTTAGTACGGGGAGCTAGCCAATCACTGGGATTTTAGTAAGAGGACAACAGTCCTCTTACACATGCAACTTCAGTCAACTTCAATAGTATTTCTAACTACCTTTGAGCCTAGTTTTTATAACCTGACTTCTATTTTTGTAGAGACACTAAGAATTATTGGTGAATTTCCTTAACATGCTGTTTACTCTCTCTTCATGATCATTAATGAAGATGTGAGGAGATCAGACTAGAGGACGACCGTGGTCCATCTTGGCCTTGGAATCTATGATAAGCGTGACTGGACCCAACACCAATCCCTTTTGTACCCCCATAGATCTCTCTTTCAACTTGATGGATTGCCATGTACCATTGTCCTTTTCTTGTGGATCTAGAATTAAAGCACTGCTAAAGCCATCTAATCCAGCTCCCTGCCCATGCATATTATTCCCTACTCTACATTTACCAGTGTTTTGTCCTCCAGCCAGGGCCGGTGCAAGGAAGTTTCGCGCCCTAGGCGAAACTTCCACCTTGCGCCCCCCCCAGCCCTGCGGCAGCTCTCCCCCCTTGAGGCGCCCTCTCCCACCCTGCGGCATCTCCCTCCCCGGGGAGCCGTGTGGCAGCTTCCCACCCCAGCTCACCTCTGCTCTGCCTCCTCCCCGAGCATGCCGCCCCCACTCTAATTCTCCTCCCCTCCCAGGCTTGCAGCGCCAAACAGCTGTTTGGCGCTGCAAGCCTGGGAGGCGGGAGAAGTGGAGCGGCAACCGCGCGCTCGGGGAGGAACGCTGTAAAAAAAATTGGGGGAACCACTTTTTGGCGCCCCCAAATCTTGGTGCCCTAGGCAACCGCCTAGTTCGCCTTAATGGTAGCACCAGCCCTGCCTCCAGCCAGTTTCAAATCCATGTGACTGCATTCCTATCCCAGACAATTAGAAGTAATTTTGAGAATAAGACTTTGGGCTTGTCTACGTTTAAAATGCTACAGTGGCACCACTGCAGTGCTTGAGTGTAGATACTCCCCACGCTGACAGGAGGGGTTCTCCCATCAGCATAGGTAATTCATCTCCATGAGAGGCGGTAGTTAAATTGATGGAAGGATTCATCATCGCTTTAGTGCACAGTCTGCACTGGGTGTTAGGTCGGCTTAACTATGCTGCTCAGGGGTGTGGATTTTTTACACCCCTGAGCAACATAGTTAAGCCAACTTCATTTTCTAGTGTGGACCTCAGACCTTTGTGACATTGGGTTCAACCATCCAGCGCACTAGATCCTGCCAGGGGAGGCAAAGGAGGCTTTCATCAAGGCCACCAAGGGGAAACCCCTGTACTTACAGAAAGCACAGTTGGTTCTCTAGCGTTTATACAGGAAAGACAGGATCACAGTTTTTAAAGCTTCATCTGAAAGAGAGACACAGAGAAGTGGAAATGGAAATGTAATTATCTGCCTCAGAAACATGAAGGGCCAGATGCTGGTCTTAGCATGATTTGAACCAACCGTTTCAGGAAGCTTAGATATTTCTTGGGATTAGGTTACCTAGCCATCCCTCTGGCTAAAGAACAGGGAGGTTATTAAAAATAAATCAAACATTTTTCTAGCCTATTTTGTATCTCTGCCTCCCATTTTGCTTCCTCTGCCTCACCTGTGTCCTTTTTCCAATTTCCAAGCTGCTACTATAAGCCTCTCTCAGGTCTGACTTTCACAGGCTCCCCTGAGGGCCTTGTCTTACTGCTTTACTCTTCCATATTTTTTAACTCTTCCACTTATTCTAATGCGTCATTTTCTCTGCCCCAAAGCTCAAAAATGTTCCTCTCACTGTCCTCCCCCGCCCCCAGTTATCTCTCTCTGAATCTGTTTTTCTCACTCACCTCTCTTTTGGGGTTTTTTCTCCTCAGTTTCTCCACTCTCACTCCTAGATTTCCACCCCCCCCCCAATCTGTGTTTTAGGGCTTGTCTTCACAGGAAAGTTTTACACATTATACTGGGATAGTGATACTGGGCATAACACACACACCCCTGCCCCCTGTGTGGATACTCTTATTCTGGAATAAAAGAGGGTTTTTTTGGTTTAGCTTAAACCCCTTTAAATTCACACCTTCACTTATACCAGTACAACTTTCCCATGTAGACTAGCCCTTATGCTTTCTCTCCTCCCATTTCTTTTATACCTTTGCCATTTCCCCCCTAGCCAGCACTGGAAACAATCACATTTGACGCTGATTACACCCTGCTGAATCAATGATCACAGAACATTTCTAAGATATCATTGCACCTGTCCGTCCAGGTTGCCAAGGCATGTGTTCAAGCCTTCATCCTCTAGCACCTCTACTATTGGCACCAGCCACATTTCCCCCTCTCTGCCAAAAATCCATTCAAAGGGCTGCTGCCAGGATCATCTTCCTGGCTCACTGCTTAGACCTCTTTGCCCTCCTCTTTGTACCCCCCTCCACTAGCTCTCCCTGCTCCATCCAAACTCCTCGTCTTTGCCTTGAAGGCGCTTCATCACTTAGTCCCCCACTATTGATCAGATCTACTCACTTACTGAGACATCCACCCTCTCCTTTGCTCCACCAATGATACCAGCCTCAATCCGCTTCCCCCTTATGCAACTTTGTGTGTTCCTCCTACCCAGCCCTCCTTGTGTGGGGAAAAAATACCTGTTAAAATGTGCAGAGCTCCTTTAAATCTTCCTTAAAACCTGTCTCTGTTGTGATGCTTACAAATTGCTACCATCTGGCATTAGTTTGGCAAGTGAAATTCTGAGACTTCTCCTTTCATGGTAAACTCTGTGGTATTGTTACCAAATCCCCCACCTCCACCCCGTTTCCTACAAATGTTGTATGCAGTCTACCTTGTAGTTTGCCAGCTCTCTGGAGCTTTGACTATCTGTATTGATACTTGCCCTGTCCAGAGCCTAGCACAATGAGGCCCCGATTCTTGATCAGGGCTCCTAGATGTTACCATAACATAAATAAAAACATAATGATCATTTAAAAGCTGTAGCCTGTATACCATTTCATTGTCCTTTAGAACTACTACTTCACTAGCATACCAAAGACTGGCAGATGCCAATTAATGGGTTCTTGCACATGAGAGCATCTAACTGGAGCAGAGGGAAACAATCCCATAGTTGGGACCCTCCTTCCAGATGATGTTGTGGTATCCTCTTGCACTGAGGATACCTCTCCGGGGAAGGGAACTCCAGTTATTAGGAAAAGGCAGGTGTTAGTAATGGGAGATTTGATCATTAGAAACATAGATAGCTGGGTTTGTGATGATCAGGAGAACCGCATGGTGACCTGCCTGCCTGGTGCGAAGGTTGCGGATCTCTCAAGGCATCTAGATAGACTTATGTGTAGTGCTGGGGAGGAGCCAGTGGTCGTGGTATATGTAGGTACCAATGACAAAGGGAAGGCTAGGAGAGAGGTCCTAGAGGCCAAATTTAGGCTGCTGGGTAAGAGATTGAAGTCCAGGACCTCCATGGTAGCATTCTCTGAGATGCTTCCAGTTCCACACGCAGGGCCAGTTAGACAGGCAGAACTGCAGGGTCTCAATGCGTGGATGAGACGATGGTGTAGAGAGGAGGGGTTTAGATTTATTAGGAACTGGGGAAACTTTTGGGAAAGGGGGAGCCTACACAGAAAGGATGGGCTCCACCTAAACCAAAATGTAACCAGATTGCTGGCACTTAACATTAAAAAGGCCGTAGAGCTGTTTTTAAACTAAGGGCTGGGGGAAAGACAACAGGTGTGGAGGAGCACGTGGTTTGGACAGAGACATCCCTTAGGGGAGGATCTATTAATAGAGAATCTCTATGTCCTAGTGAGGATGGAAAATGATAAAATACAGGCAGGATCTGATCAGAAATAGTCAAATAAAAGAAGAGTCCCATTCAATTACATTGTGTAATGGCAAACAGCTAAAAGGAGACAAGATTTTAAACTGCTTTTATACCAGTGCTAGGAGTCTAAATAATAAAATGGGTGAACTAGAGTGCCTCATATTAAATGAGGATATTAATATAATAGGCATCACAGAAACTTGGTGGAATGAGGATAATCAATGGAATACAGTAATACCAGGGTACAAAATATATCGGAAGGACAGAACAGGTCGTGCTGGTGGGGGAGTGGCAGTATATGAGAAAGAAAGCGTAGAATCAAATGAAGTAAAAATCGTAAATGAATCAAACTGTACCATAGAATCTCTATGGATAGAAATTCCATGCTCTAATAACAAGAATATAGCGGTAGGGTTATATTACCGGCCACCTGACCAGGATGGTGATCGTGACTGTGAAATGCTCAGGCAGATTAGAGAGGCTATTAAAATAAAAAACTCAATAATAAAAATGGGGGATTTCAATTATTCTCATATTGACTGTGTGCATGTCACCTCAGGACAGGATGCAGAGATAACATTTCTGGACACCTTAAATGACTGCTTCTTGGAGACGCTGGCCCTGGAACCCACCACAGGAGACGCAATTCTTGATTTAGTCCTAAGTGGAGCACAGGATCTGGTCCAAGAGGTGAATGTAGCTGGACCGCTTAGTAATAGTGACCATAATAGAATTAAATTTAATATCCCTGTGGCAGGAAAAACACCACAGCGGCCCAACACTGTAGCATTTAATTTCAGAAAGGGGAACGACACAAAAATGAGGAGGTTAGTTAAACAGAAATCAAAGGATACAGTGCCAAAAGTGAAATCTCTGCAAGCTGTGTGGAAACTTTTTAAAGACACCATAATAGAGGCTCAACTTAAATGTATAGCCCAAATTAAAAAACCTAGTAAGAGAACCAAAAAAGAGCCACTGTGGCTAAACAAAGTAAAAGAAGCAGTAAGAGGCAAAAAGGCATCCTTTAAAAAGTGGAAGTTAAACCCTAATGAGGAAAATAGAAAGGAGCATAAACACTGGCAAATGAAGTGTAAAAATACAATTAGGAAGGCCAAAAAAAGAATTCGAGGAACAGTTAGCCAAAGACTCAAAAAGTAATAGCAATTTTTTTTTTAGGTACATCAGAAGCAGGAAGCCTGCTAAACAATTAGTGGGGCCACTGGATGATCGAGGTGCTAAAGGAGCACTCCAGGATGATAAGGCCATTACGGAGAAACTAAATTAATTCTTTGCATTGGTCTTCATGGCTGAGGATGTGAGGGAGATTCCCAAACCTGAGCCATTCTTTTTAGGGGACAGATCTGAGGAACTGTCCCAGACTGAGGTATCATTAGAGGAGGTTTTGGAACAAATTGATAATTAAACAGCAATAAGTCACTAGGACCAGATGGTATTCACCCAAGAGTTCTGAAGGAACTCAAATGTGAAATTGCAGAACTACTAACTGTAGCCTGTAACCTATCATTTAAATCAGCTTCTGTACCAGATGACTGGAGGATAGCTAATTTGACACCAATTTTTAAAAAGAGCTCCAGAGGTGATACCAGCAATTGCAGGCTTGTAAGCCTGACTTCAGTACCGGGCAAACCAGTTGAAACTATAATAAAGAACAATATTGTCAGACACATAGATGAACATAATTTGTTGAGGAAGAGTCAACATGGTTTTAGTAATGGGAAATCATGCCTCACCAATCTACTAGAATTCTTTGAGGGGGTCAACAAGCATGTGGACCCAGGGGATCCAGTGGATATAATGTACTTAGATTTTCAGAAAGCCTTTGACAAGGTCCCTCACCAAAGGCTCTTATGCAAAGTAAGCTGCCACGGGATACAAGGGAAGGTGCTCTCATGGATTGGTAACTGGTTAAAAGATAGGAAACTAAGGGTAGGTATAAATGGTCAGTTTTCAGAATGGAGAGAGGTAAATAGTGGTGTCCCCCAGGGGTCTGTACTGGGACCAGTCCTATTCAACATATTCATAAATGATCTGGAAAAAGGGGTAAACAGTGAGGTGGCAAAATTTGCAGATGATACAAAATTACTAAAGATAGTTAAGACCTAGGCAGACTGCAAAGAGCTACAAAAGGATCTCTCAAAACTGGGTGACTGGGCAACAAAATGGCAGATGAAATTTAATGTTGATAAATGCAAAGTAATGCACATTGGAAAGCATAATCCCAACTATACATATAAAATGATGGGGTCTAAATTAGCTGTTACCACTCAAGAAAGAGATTTTGGAGTCATTGTGGATAGTTCTCTGAAAACATCCACTCAATGTGCAGCGGCAGTCAAAAAAGTGAACAAAATGCTGTGAATATTAAGAAAGGGATAGATATTAGGACAGAAAATATCATGTTGCCTCTATATAAATCCATGGTTCTCCCACATTTTGAATACTGTGTGCAGATGTGGTCGCCCCATCTCAAAAAAGATATATTGGAATTGGAAAAGGTTCAGAAAAGGGCAACAAAAATTATTAGGGGTATGGAACGGCTTCTGTATGAGGAGAAATTAATAAGACTGGGACTTTTCAGCTTAGAAAAGAGATGGCTAAGGGGAGAAATGATTGAGGTCTATAAAATCATGACTGGTGTAGAGAAAGTAGATAAGGAAGTGTTTACTACTTCTCATAACACAAGAACTAGGGGTCACCAAATGAAATTAATAGGCAGCAGGTTTAAAACAAATAAAAGGTAGTATTTCTTCACACAATCCACAGTCAACCTGTGGAACTCCTTGCCAGAAGATATTGTGAAGGCCAAGACCATAACAGGGTTCAAAAAAGAACTAGATAAATTCATGGAGAATAGGTCCATCAATGGCTATTAGCCAAGATAGGCAGGGATGGTGTCCCTAGCCTCTGTTTACCAGAAGCTGGGAGTGAGCAACAGGGGATGGAACACTTGATGATTATCTATTCTGTTCATTCCCTCTGGGGCACCTGGCACTGGCCACTGTCGGAAGACAGGATACTGGGCTGGATGGACCTTTGGTCTGACCCAGTAGGGCCATTCTTATGTGATAAGTCCCAGCAAAGTATATGGCCCCAATTTTGCAAATCCTTGCTAAAGAGTGTAGTGCTGCAAGTAGTCTCATCAACGACATTGACTTCAATGGGACTACTTACTGCGGTAAGCACTCTGCTCAGTAATAAGAGTTTGTAGGATTAGGGTCAAAGCTGAGGGTTTCAGATATGGTGTGTGGGTGGAAGATTTTATTGTAGAGCACGTCTTCTCTTGTACTATTTAGCAGAGTTTATGCTATTGCAGTTAGAGCTTATTATTTCTAATATAAATGCATGTTATAATATACCATCTGTCATCCCAAAAGGATCCCAAAGCACTTGATAATTTTAAACTGAAACACATACCAAGACCAGTGAAGTGGAAAACAGCAGCTGTTTCACAGCACACAGGAGCTCTAGAGAACAGTTTAGGACAGGAAATTAATAATACTGTATCCAACTGTAAACTAAAGAGGGAATAGTGTAGTCGAAGCTGGGGTTGGCCAGGACATTGAGGTTAACTCCCCTATTTTGGTAGTCCAAGCCCCAGTGACATTTTAGCTGAAAACAGACTTAAAAAACATATATAATACATTAGTGATCAAGAAAAAATGCCGAGTTTTTGCAAAATGAACACAGTGATGAATTTCTAAACAAAGTGTAGGTTTCCGTGGGTACGTTTACATGGCAAAACAAACAGGCAGCAAGTCTCAAAGCCCGACCCAGGCTTGAGAGGCTCACACTATGGGACTAAAAATAGCAGAATAGACGTTTCTGAGACCCAGTCCCCTCGCCAGCCCTCATAGCCGGAGTGGAAATGTCTACACTGCTATTTTTAGCCCAGTAAAAGCATGAGCCTGAGTCAGTTGACCCGAGCTATGGAGATTTACTGATGTGTCTTTTTTGGGGGGGAGAGGGGGAGGCGGCAGTTTAGACGTAGCCTGAGATACAATATTTTATAAGACAGGCCAGTCCAGAATAGGGCTATAGATATGGAGTGATATATTAGGATGCAAATCATGCTTTTTTGTGAGACATTGTCCTTGATGTAAACCCATTTTCCTTTTAAAGAATACACCTAAGCAAGAGAGACAGACCTGTCCTCCAAATGCATTGGGCAACTTGAAACCCCTCTCTCCTACATTTCCTTTCACAACATTTTTTCTAAGAAACTTGAAATATTAATTAATGTTCAGTTTTTGAGGCAGTGCAGATTTTTCCAAGGTTTTAAGTGCCTGTCTTTACAAAATTCATAGTATTTCTCATTAGATCAATGAAATCCATATTGATTTAATGACATTTCAGGGAATTTCTCAATTTTTAATTTATTTATGGCACACAAAAAATTTAAAGACTATGCTTTACTTCTATTTTTTTAAAAGCCACATTCACCAATAAAAGACAACTCTTTGGGCTGGTAATAGCTGAAGTACGCCGTTTGTTAAGCTGAAGGGCAGTTTTCATGAAAAAAAAAAATTTAAAAAATCTCACACAAAACCAACACATTTGAAGTGTCAAAAATGTGATTTTAAATTAAAAATTACTCATTTGGGAGACCATTTGCATTCATGGCAGATATCTATTAGGCATAACTTCAGCCACAGACCACATGACACATAGCTAGAGAACCAGACTGCTAAAGTACTTTCCTGACTACGCGCCATTAAAAGGGGATATGATTTTTCCTACTTAAATGTAAATGTTATTGCTAGGGTCCTACCAAATTCATGGCCATGAAAAACGTGTCACAGACCGTGAAATCTGATCTCCCCCCATGAAATCTGGTCTTTTGTGTGCTTTTACTACACAGATTTCACAGGGGAGACCAGCGTTTCTCAAATTGGGAGTCCTGACCCAAAAGGGAGTTGCAGGAGGGTCACAAAGTTATTTTAGGGGGATTGCAGTATTGCCACCCTTTCTTCTGCACTGCCTTCAGATCTGGGGAGCTGGGGAACAGCAGCTGTTAGCCGGGCACCCAGCTCTGAAGGCGGCACCCCGCCAGCAACAGCACAGAAATAACAATACCATACCATCCTTACTTCTTTGCTGCTGTCTTCAGCGCTGGGTGGCTGGAGATTGACGGCTGCTGACTGAGGGCTCAGCCGTGCAGGCAGCAGTACAGAAGTAAGGGCTGTGATCCTGGCCAGCAGCTGCCACTCTCCAGCTGCCCAGCTCTGAAGGCAGTGATGCTGCCAGCAGCAGCACAGAAGTAAGGGTAGCAGTACTGCGACCCGCCCCCACAACTCCTTTATGGTCAGGACCCCTAGAATTACAACATGGTGAAATTTCAGATTTAAATAGCTGAAATCATGAAATTTATTATTTTTAAAATCCTATGACTGTGAAATTGACCAAAATGGACCATGAATTTGTTAATTATTAATTATTTGCTAATTATTGCACAGTTAATCTGAACCTCCATTACTATTTATGTTTGTGACAGCCTCCCCAGGGTGCAGCCTGGGACTGAGAGACCACTGTGCCCTCTGAACTCTCTCCAGCCTGGGCTGTCTATCACAGGGCCGCCCAGAGCGGGGGGAAAAGTGGGGCAATTTGCCCCGGGCCCCACAGGGGCCCCGCAAGCCCTGGCCGAGAATCCCTTTCCTCACCCGGCAGCGCTTCGGGTCTTCGGCGGCATTTCAGCGGTGGGGAGCCCTTCAGTCGCTCTGGGTCTTCGGCAGCGGGTCCTTCAGTGCAGCCGAAGACGTGGAGCGACTGAAGGGCCCCCCCGCCGCCAAAATGCCGCCACCACCGCAGACTCGGAGCACCGCCCGGTGAGTATGTCTGCTCCCCTGCTTTGCCCCAGGCCCCCTAAATCCTCTGGGTGGCCCTGAGTGATCAGCAGCAAACCCCTCCAGGTTATCACTCAGCACAACCGCATGTGGAGACCCCACACCCAGCTAAATTGCATGAATGCTCCCAGAGCCACTCATGAAGCACACATAGAAAGGCACCAGAGCCAAATCCCCCCAGCTCCCAGCACTGTACCTCAGGAATATACCGTCATGCACTGCTCAAGACGAGCAATGCAGATTTATTAATTGGTTCACCACTTCATCAATGGAAAGTGGATATACACCAGCCTTTGCAAAACCTGAGCAGATTTGCCACACACTTCATACAAACTCACTGGTAAAGATAAACAGTTAAACAAATTTATTGACTACAAAAGATAGATTTTAAGTGATATTAAGTGATAGGCAAAAAGTCAGAGTTAGTTACCAAAATAAAATATAAGCACACAGTCTAAACTCTCAACCCTGTTAGACTGGGCAACATTTCTCACCCCTCTGAATATTGCAGTTCTTGGTACACAGATTTCACGCTTGAAATCTGGGCCAGTCCCCTCAGTTGTAGTCTTCAGAGTGTCCTTGTTGCTTGCAGCATAGGTGGGTGAAGGAAAGGCCAAGCATAGGCCACCTGTGTTTGATTTTATACCCTCAGTCCATGTGCTTGGAAAACACAAGTCCAGGCATGTCTGGGTGGGCATTGCTGAGTCTCCAGGCAAGACTGAGCAATTCCCCTGGTGTGGCCTCATCCAGGTGAGTCATTGCATTGTAGGTCCCTTACTGGACAATGGTTGTTGATGGGTTGATTGACACCTCACCCGGGTGTTGGCTACTTTCCTTGCTGTTGCCTCTGGGAGCTAATATCTGGCTGATTCCCCAACTTACAGCATGTTTTAGTGACCACCATACAACACAATTCTCAGAACTTCATATGCATTAATAATATACACATATGGATAGAGAAATGACTTTCAGCAGATCATAACCTTTCCCCTGATACCTTACAAACCATGCTTTATATGCAAGATCACGATTCTATAAAAATGAGGAATGTGGGGGTTCCAGGATGCTCCCCCAAGGTGTAGAATGTCACAACATTATAAGCCAGGTTCTCTGGAGAGCTCTCTATTGCAAACATTGGTTCAAACTCGTTGGCCTGTGCTTGCATCTTTGCTGCGTGTCAGTTAAAACTGAGAGAAGAACACAGCAATAAAACCCACATGTGCCTTGTATGAGGGGAATTTTTCCTGTTTATGAAAGCAGATGTCTATCAGACTGTTCAGCATTTGCCACCTTTTGTGCCTAACTATACTCCAAGCAGAATTTTTTTTTTTTAAATCTTCCAGTTTCTGGTAGCTACCTCAGAATGTCTGACTTTAGGAAAGCTACTTTGACACATTGCAAAGCCCAACTTTTTTGCCTTTTTCCATTACAAAAGGAAGTTCAAGTGGACAGGTGTTTATTGAAACTTTATAATCATCTGCTTGTAACACGGTGAGGAGACTTGGTAGAACAAACAAGTGCTGAGATGAAGAGTTCTGTTTCCTTCTGCCAGTCAGAGTTGGCAGCAACAAGGGCCAGATTCAGTATATAGGAGTTCCTTTTCAACAATACAACATGAAACCAGCTCGAGTACCCAACATAGTGACCTGAGACAATTACACAGCACCCTGGGGCGCCTCTAAGAGGCAATACTTTTCCTCTTGCAAGCACAGAGTCTGAGTGTAGCAAAGAAACTGTTAATAAAAGGAGGGAAGTAACCCAGCATTCATTTGGGAAAACATCGCAAGCAGGGTTCATAAACATAAACCATGAGCAAAAGACCCACCACGCACAAGTAAGTTAGGCAGTGTCCTTTTCCTTCAGGTTCTTAAGTCCAGCAACCAAAAGTCCCTTAAGCGTGCCCGTACCTTCTCTGCATCCCACTCACTGTTGTTGTCCTTGGTCAGGGCAGACTCAGAGTTGAGAGGTGCATCTGCACAGTTCACCTCCCACCCTGGGTGGAGGGGGTTGGGTAAGAAGGCACCTTACTCGCTCCGCTGCCTGGGCACTCGCTCGCTGTTCCTCTTCGCCAGCAGCCCTGCCGGCCGATCGGCGCTCTGCTCTTGTTCACTGGCTGGCCTGCAACCCAATCACCACACCTCTCTGCAGGGCTCCACTCTGGTCCTCTCCACTGGCCACCCTATCACCAATCCGCCTGGATGTTTTCAGGTCTCACTGCTTAACACAGCTCTCGCTGATTTCAGCTGGCTGTTAGTGGGGGAGCCTCACTGCTGTTGCACATTGGGCAGCCTCTTGTATCAGAGACCCTGTCCCAAAGCAGGTCTAGTGCTTAGACCTAGATATCAGTGATTTCATCTCTGCGGTGTGTAACAAGCCTCTCAATTGAGTCTTAATCAGCTCTGTTATTACACAGGGAAGAGAGGAAGGGTCAAACAGTGTCTAGGGCCCACACCACCAGGTACCCATGTCCCCTGCCTAGTGAGTGTCCTTTTGTTGAGGGTGAGTCCCTCAATCAGGGTATGCTAAGCACAGTTTTCCTGCCCTTAATTCACACAACAAGGATAACAACCCTTTATTACTCCTGCCCCAATAACAAGGGGACTGGGGATCCAACACGAGCCAAAAGCCATCATTTGGGCAAGCAATCCCATCCTGCTGAGCACCTAAGCAGGGTGGGTGTGCCCATGCAAATGAGATCAGCTTCTGAAGTTTTCTTCCACAGCTCATCTCTACATGTCAGCGGAGAGTTCATTCAGACCCTGCTTACACTGGTTATACTAAGAGGACCCTGCACAAACTGGCTATAGCTATTTCTCATCTCTAAGCAGTTTTCCTTCTGACTCTCTTTTGAGTGTTCCCATAGAAAGTTCTTTCTTAAATTTAATATGTACCCAAACCATGGCGCCATCTGCTGGCAGCCTCCAATATTGCAGAATGACAACCAACTTCCCACCCCATTTGTTGTGTTATTGTTTTTTTGTCCCCCTTCTCTCATTCCACCTCCCCTACCACTACAACCCGTCAACAGCACAGTCTCACCGGTCCTGCTTATCACACTCCTTTCTCCCTCCTTTCCCTTTTCTACCGCTCTCCTTCATTTATCCTGTCCCCCTCTTACTTCAACAATCCATTCCTACTGATGGTAGGTACTTATATTGCCCTCTTTGCCACAGTATCTGAATGCCTCACAATCTTGCACATCAGACATTCCGCACTCTTCTACAAGAAGTATAAATGTTCTAACAAGCAGTTGGGGCTGTAGTCAGAATACTGGCTCCCACATCCAGAGTTTCTGGGAAAGCACAACCTTAAAATCTGTCTGGACTTATTTTCTCAAGGTTATGGAAGAATTTACAGAAATAGCTGGAAACTTCAATAACTGATGGGCAAATAATCAAATTAACTGAGTCTAGAGACGCCTGCTGGATCAGTCAAAGAGATGATAGCCAAGAAATGGAAAAGTAAAGTCCCTTCACTAGACTAAAACTGGCTGACCCTCTTGGCAAGGAAGCTGAGCTAGAGGCAACAGTATATGCCTCAAAATAGGAGACAGACAAGTATAAGATTCTATTTAGGGAAAATCCTCCAGGAAAGTAAGATAATTCAGATACAGGGACCGGAAGGTAACATTTGAACAGGTTTATCCTGCTAAGTGAATCACAGCTTTATCTATAAATAGGTTACGTATTTGTACTTTCCATCTTTCTAAGTAGATCCTGGATATCACAATAAAAAGAGTCTGCAATTGTTTTGAAATACTTAGAGTGAAAAAAGGCACTGATATTTTCATAATATCAGCTCTGGAATACTGTGGGTAATGCATTATTTGAACTTGGGATGGAAGATTCAATGGACTTTTATATCAGAATGAAAGGATCCACAGACCTGATACAGTGTCAATTTTTTTTTTCCAGACATGCTGGATGTATGAAGTCTTAAATGCTTTGGATAATATTGTTTTATTTTGATAATATTGTATATATTTTTCTCTCTCACATGCTCAGTTTGCAGAACAATTATAAAGGACAGTAATTCTATATAATTGCTTCCCTCCCCATAGGGAATTATGCACAGTTCCTTTTCCCCATCAGGGTTTACATTCATTTCAAAAGGGGACAAGAATTCAGAGGCAAGATTATTGCTGCAGCTATAAGTCACCCTTTTGTGTTTGTAAGATTATCCACTGCTTGCAGACTTTTTTTTTTTTGCTATGTCTAGACATATTGGAAAAAATTAAAATGGATGTGACATACAAAACTAAATTCTTTGTGTTACAGCAAGTTAGACACTTCCGGGGCCTGCCTGTGATCTCACTTTCAGCTGTCTCGCACCAGTACAACTCAACTAGCAAAGAGAAGTTACTTCTGATTTACACCCATGTACAATAAGTGAGGTCAGAATCAGCTACCTGAAGTTTGCTACATCAGTACAGGTGAAGTTAGCTTACATAATTCACCGCATGATACAAAAACGGATTCCTTTATAATACATACCAATCACATTTTTGTTCTGTGTGCATATGATTCTGCACTGCTTCCACTAACATGCAGAGATACGTATGCTTTTTCAATATAAAGAGTCAGAGAATCAACATATCAGAGTGTATGGGGATATACTTGCTGATATGACAGTACAAGGAGGGGGAGAATATTTTAGCAAGTGAAGAAGATAAAATTAGATCCACAATGGGTCGGATCAGCACTGAGGGCTTCTCACTTGCTTCAGTGGAGTGCTGAAAAATGTCTGAAGCAGATGAAAATAGTGCTAAGTCAGGGACAGGTGAGCCTCATGGAGTTCAATTTTTTGTAAAGCTCTCAAACTCTCTTTTGGGTTCCCCAAATTAACCTGAGTTCATTAACCACTTTTTCTTGTAATTTACAACTTACCAAAAAAAAAAAAAAAAAAAAAATCAGGACACAGGGACCAAAAAACCCCCACGATTGGCTTAAAAATCAAGAGAGTTTAAAAATAAATAAATTTGGGCAGTTTTTCTTTGCGTTCTGGTTTCTTAGCCTTTAGGTTGCCCTCAGGCCATATTATCAAGTATTTCTTTGCAAGCATGAAGGATAGATTTTTTGTTTTATAAATGAAAGCAGAGAATCTCATGTAACAACCACATGACTTCTGTGATCAGGCTATGTCTACACTACTGCGGTAAGTCAACCTACGCTACGCAACTCCAGCTACATGAATAATGTAGCTGGAGTCGACGTACCTTAGGTCGAGTTACCAGGGGGTCTACACCATGCGGGGGAGGGAGGGCGCGACAGGAGAAAATCTCCCGTCGACTTACCTTACTCTTCTCATCGGGGGTAGAGTAGACGGGTTGACGGGAGAGCGATCTGCAGTCGATTTGGTTGGTCTTTACTAGACCTGCTAAATCGACAGCCGGTGGATCAATCTCAGAGTGTCAATCCCAGCTGTAGTGTAGACCTGCCCTGAGGCTTGAAGTCAAACAGTAAATATTGCAAGACAAGTGATACAATTGTGAGAGTTGGTAACAGAGCGAAGTTAGGTGAACAACATGTGGGTGGCCTGTATAAGACTTTCACACTGTTCCCCCCCATTAGAATTTTTCTCTGCTCCTTTCCCCCCCATTCTCAGCTCCATTTTTCACCATTGCCCTATTAGTTTTCCCTCTTCCCTCTTTTGTTTTCACAGTCTCTCCTAAATCAAACAGGAGCCCAATAACATCTGATTTAGAGGTCAAGTTTCAAGCCTGTGATATTGCAATAGATTATTAAATTCGGAGAAAACCAGCTCATCCATTCCTACCTATCTCTTGCAAAGTTTAGACGTTTAAATCAAGATATTCCTAATATGCACTGGCTTTCTTAGGTGCAGCCTTAATTTGTCAGTTCCTGGGACTCCCACGCCCCCTCATGTCAAGCCCCAGTGAGACCACGTCTGGCTTTCTTTGATGTCAATGACAGTTGAGCCTTGTCTTTGCTGGAAGAAGGATAGGACCAAGTACAATATATCAGTTTGTTTTCATTAATCAAACCTGTGATCTTGATCCAAATTCCTCTTGCTTTCTGCACACGTACCATTCCAATGGGATTATGCGTGTGAGGAAAGTGAGCAAAATGGCCTTTTTAGAAGTATTCTTCACATAGAAGCCTCTTGCTGATGATCTGCTTCTCAGAATTGGTCTTGGTGTTTTTATTTATTTGTGTGTTTTACAAATTCTTGCAAATATATGATCCATTATAAACTCTCACACATTTAAATCAACTACTCACCACTAATTGAAGACATGGAGTAGAATCATAGAATATCAGAGTTGGAAGGGACCTCAGGAGGTCATCCAGTCCAACCCCCTGCTCAAAGCAGGACCAATCCCCAACTAAATCATCCCAGCCAGGGCTTTATCAAGCCTGACCTTAAAAACTTCTAAGGAAGGAGATTCCACCACCTCCCTAGGTAACCCATTCCAGTGCTTCACCACCCTCCTAGTGAAAAAGTTTTTCCTAATATCCAACCTAAACCTCCCCCACTGCAACTTGAGACCATTACTCCTTGTTCTGTCATCTGGTCCAGTGCAAAAGAAGGTGATGGCTTTATAAAAATACCTATTCCTAATATGCAGTGTTACATCAGATCATGAATAGTAAATCACTGGGTCTACATTTACAAACATTTTCCTGGCTAAGTATTATTTGTAGCCATGTCTATAGTGCACTCACTGTGTTATCAGACCATCTGGTAAGATTAAGATACATGTTGTTAGCTCTAAAATGTAGTACTCTTTTCATTCCTTTGAAGTCAATTTCTTACCTAGCTTAGGTGCTGCTGATCGATTCCATCTGTGCTGAGTTTGTCATTATATGAGATTGCTTGAGGGGCTGCCAGCATAATCAAGTGGGTCTGCAGTCGGCATCATAGTTGAAAGGTGATGAAATCCAGGCTCAACCCAATCCCCTGCAGCAGCCAAATCCATCATCATGGGTCTTCCCGTGAGAACACCCTGAACTTGACCACCACAAGTTCAAACCAGGACTCTGTCAGCCACAGCATTGCCACTGAGAATAGAAGATCTGGTGGAGAGCTAAGATACCTGAATGGGTAAGGCCCAGATGTTTTGAAACAGACCCAGAATTTGATGCTGGATGACATGTGACTGAAATCCATGACGTGATCATTTGGACAGCCTTGCTGTCCAAATTAGGTTCATATGTCATAGAATATTAAAAGTTGCTTGTAAACCATGCAGTTCCTGACTGCTCATTTGATCCTGAACATTTTTGCCTCATACGAAAAATGAGTAACACTATGATAAATTACAGGCAGTCATTCTTCTGAAAGACAAGGTGGGTGAGGCAATATCTTTTACTGAGCCAATTTCTATTGGAGACAGAGACGAGCTTTCGAGCCACACAGAGCTCTTCTTCAGGTCCAGTAGAAGATATTACTTCACTCACCTTCTCTCCGATATCCTGGGACCGACACAGCTGCATACAGTCGTTCTTCTATCATTTTCAATGCAAAAAATTGGCTGGGCAGTTTCAGTTGTGCCCAGGAAAATTTTAGATAACCATAAGAATGAACTTAGTTGTTGATATTTACACATGTGTATAGCTGAAAGCATAAAAGCTGCCATGCATTCATTTTAACTGCTGGAATGCTTTTAAGGGTTTGGATTAGAAAACACAAACAACAATATTCCCTGGGAGCAAATAGGTACTTAAAAATAATTTCTTTATGATGTTACACAGGCACAAAATTTTGGTGTTGCTCTAACAAGTGGATTATTTTGGTATTCTACAAGAGGATTTTGATTAGTCAAACACAGGAGCTTTGCTTTTAGTGATAACAATTACATCATTCATAACCTTTCTATCCACAGGCTTATTTCAAACACTAATGTGCAGATGGTGTTCTGAGGAGAACTAGCCAGCGTATTCGATTTCTTTATCTATGCAAGAAGTTAATTCCACTTTCAGAATTAACCATCATTTAGGATTTTAGATTCAGAGATTTTTTTTCCCCCTGCAAAATATTAGTTCCTTAAATCTGCAGTCAGCACCCACTTCGAAGTGCCTTGACTTGGATAACAACAAAGTTTTTTTAAAAAAATCAGCCAGCCAAAAAGGGGGTAGGGAAAGGAAAATAAAATGATCATTCTATGTTAACCATCCAAATTGCTTTGCACTAATACATAGAGGCCAGTACAAAGAAAATCAATGGTATTTTAATATAGCTAGTAGAACTAAGAAGAATGTAAAAAACTGTTCAGCACTGAATCAAAACCAAAACCAAAACCCTAAGTAGGGTAGTTCATCCCAGTGCACAGGACCCTCATAGATCCCTGTATGTCATTTGAGTTCTTTATTCTGTTCAAGATAAAAGGATATGAATCTTAATAAAAATTCTCTGTGGCCTTACCCTCTCTCTGTTGAGATGGACTTTAAAATTGTTATTACATCATTATGCATAACCTTGTGGAGCTGAGGGCAAAGGAAAGTAAGGCAGGGAAGAAGTTATAAAGAACTTCTAATTGTGATCTGCTAACTTGAATCCCAGCTATATTAATACATAAAACTAAGTAATCATGTAAGACCCAAGGATACATATTCTGTTACAGGATAACTTGCAAAGTTCAGTTCTTACCTGTCATATAAATTAGAGAGATTTAATAATAGATTCAGAATCAGCCTTATTTATTAAATTAAAACCTCACATACCATTCAATGAAATGATGACTGTTAGACGGAAAATATTTTTTCATGTTCTACAGCAGAATTAATATCAATGTTGTGGCTGGTCATTCAGAAGAAAACAAAACCTTTTGAAAGAAATTTACTGTACTTTAAATTGGCTATTTGTTCCCTGTTTATGGAATTGACTCTTTGTCTCATAACACTGAAAATAGAAGCATTCATATACCAGTTTGTCATTTTGCTACATCTGTTCTTTTCCTTATTTTGAAACAGATTCACTGACTCTATCAGACTGCAGTTTTAATTCTGTTTTTCCAGTGAAGATTTTGAGTCCATACCCCAGTTCTAGCACAAGGCCCTGTCCCACCCATGCGCGCGCGCGCGCACACACACACACACACACACACAAGCTGATAAAGTCACCTTTTAATGAGAGCTGCTGGGTGCTCTGCACTTTTGAAAACAGGCCACATTTTTGAAATATACATAATGATTTATCAGCTTAAATGTAGACACACATTTTAAAAAAATCTTGGCCAAGTGTTCTTCAAATAGCATATGCATATGTTTTCTATTGCTAAACAGTGCTATAGTCCTGACATTTCCTGTCTTGGTTCACTTGCTATCTTCTTTTTGTACATGTGGAACTTAAACTAGTTAAAATAATATAATTAAAATGTCATTTAAAAAAAAATAAAACAATCATGTCATAATCCAATCAATCTCCAAAACCTTGGATCTAGCCCAGGCTCTAGCTTTTGAAGCATCTACTTCACATCATCAAATTCATTCATTTGTATGCAGCAAGAGGCCTGTCTTCTGGTGTATCCAAAACCGTAATCATCACTTAATGTTGGGAAATCATCATCAACATTGCCAGAATTGGAAAAGAACGTTGCCTCTGATAGCAGAAAATGACACAAAATGATTTTCACTTTCAATTTTTTCTTTTAGGTTTCCTTTCGTTAGAAAATATCGTAAGCATGATAAGAAAACAGGAAATAAAGCATTACAATGGCCCTGTTTAAATGCTACATTTTCCCCACGGATTTGATTACCAAAATATTTCTTTACTGGTGGTGAAGGACAGGTGAACACAAGGTCATTCACGGTTTCAAAAGTCATTCGGGAATTTAAAATAAAAGTCTTCTGGACTTGCAAGACGCAGCTGAGTTGTGTCATGTACAGCAGTGATGTACTTAGACTGTACGCTCATGTGCCAGGGACTGTTTCATTTTGTCTGCATACATATGCATACGGTGCCTATCTTAATGGAACCCTGGCCTCTAGGCAGTACTGCGATGCAAGGAAACGAAAAACAAACAACGATTCAATTACAATGTGTTTTTCCATCAAGGGAAGCCTGTGCTATGTAAACAGAGAAGAAAGCTGTGAAATACAGCATTGTGTGCTGCTGTTCTTCCACAGAAACATATACAAGCCCACTGTAGTGCAGAGTTGCCTTAGAGATGGAGTAAGCTTCTGGATCACTCATAGAAATGAAGGAAACGTGGCTAAGTCCCTTTTGTAAAAGCAGGGGGGGGGGGTGGAAATCCTACCGTACCCTGCATATACCTAAAAAGTGGAACAGGCAGTTGAAGAAAGTAAATAAAAACATGGCAAAGGAATATATAGCAATCTACAGCCTCAGGAACAGCTTGTGACAGATTCTCACAGCACGTTTTTCAAAGCAGGTGACAGACAGTTCAGATGCAACATGTCTGAGAAAAGTTTGGCTGTGGAGTTCATAGTCTTCGAATGCACAAAAAGTTTACAGCAGTAGAAAGAGAGCCTGGTCTACGGTGGCACAGAGAGGCATGTGCAGTAGAATATTCCCCTAATGGCAAGTAATTCTCTGCTTGTAGGGAGATATATTTCCAACATTACTCCACGCTGAAAATTAGCCGTAACAAGGGAAATGAACAGAGGAAATGCTAAATTCTTTACATCGATATAGACAATTAAATTCTGAAGAGAAATTCGTATTATAATACATCTACAGCACTTGAGAGTAAAGCATTAAAATATTTGAATCAACCCCCAATCAAGAGGATACACAAAATTTTAATTCAGCGTTGTAGGAAATATGGGGTGAAATTTTCAAAGCCATCTAGGGGGTTAGATGCACAATTCCCCTTGAAATTAAGGAGCGATGTGTTTCTACATTCATATAGTAGCTTTGACAGTCTCATCTGTAATTACCAGAGAAGACAGATAATGCAAGTGATTTCCATTTCAAAAGTTTTAAAACAACCCCCCCAAAACCAAACCCCCCCCCCAAGCTTAAAAAGTCATAGTTGAGAGGTAAGGAAATCATACTTCTTGGATTGTAAGGACAGTAGAGACCATTAGATCATCTGCTCTGATATCCTGTATAACACAAGCCAAATAATTTCACCCAGATCTCTTTGTATTGAGCCCAGTAACTTGTGTTTGACTAAAATGGATCTTCCTAAAATCAGACCCAGGTTTGAAAACATCCAACAACTCTGAACATCCATTGACTTCTGTAATATACTAGGTCAGTCTGACTTTGAACAACATTTATAACAGATGTTTGCAGTGTCATCACAGCCATGTTGGTCCCAGGATATTAGAGAGACAAGGTGGGTGAGAGAATATCTTACATTGGACCAACTTCTGTTGGTGAGAGAGACAAGCTTTTGAGCTCTTTCACCAACACAAGTTGATCCAATAAAAGATATTACCTCACCCTCCTTGTCACTTTTAACATTAGCAATCCTGTATATTGACCACTGCAGGAACCTATGAGTGGTGACGACTAAATGGAATCGTAAGTCTAAATCTATTAAGAGATCACTGAGAAAGTCTGAATTAATAGGACATCAGCATAAATATAAATTAGACATCCCCGATATTGTTCTAAAGTCTTCGTACCTGAGACATATACACTCAACATATGGAATAACTTTTACAAATGTAAGGAGGAATCCTATCTGAAATTCCTTTATTGAGATGCAAGAAGAACCACAACAGGAGTTTTTTGTTTTGTTCTTTAAAATGCCACATGTACCCCTTGCAGGAGGCTGAAGACAAAAAAATCTTCAGTGTGGTCTCTTTAGTATTTGAAGGTGAAATGCCATTAAAAATAAAACTTCACTTTTTCAGGCAACAGAGATGGGCATTTCCAGGGAATTTACAGCAGCATCTGCCAGAGTTAAAGAGACTTACATCCCAAGAGGTATACACAAACAATGGATGGTTAATGCTATTATGGCTTCCATTCAGGCTCTCATGATTTGATAAGCGAAGTTCCAGAGTTATTATTCTTTTTAATTTTATTTCAATTAGATGAAAAAGGAAAGACTGACACTGGAATGTATTTACAGTAATTTGGCTATCTGGAAGATGGACTGTAATGAGGTACAGAAGTTTACATTTTTGCTATGTTTCTTTCATCTTTGTATTCTGTTGCCAAACTCAAAGCACTGAAGCCCCTCCATAAGCCTGCGTGCACATCACATTTGCCATTCGTATTATATAGGAATATAAGCACTGGAATGAGAAAAGAAATCCTAGGAGCCAAAGGTTCCATCTGTTTTAATACAGCACTTCTCCCAGGGCACTTTCAGTAGATTTAAGTTACTTCCTTTACCTTTGTTCTCACTAGAAGTTTGAACCATGGTTTTGTAAACTACTAGAACCTTGCTTGATTGGCTAAATGGGTATGTTTTTTCCAATAGGGTTACCTCAATCGAGTTAGCTTAGCATAACCAAAAAGCCCTGACAACATGCAGGCTAAAATGTCTGAAGTCACGTTATCAAGTCACGTTTTAGTATGGTGGGAGAGGGACATAGTCATCTTCACTGGTTACAGGCAACATGGTTCAGTTTGTGTCCACGCAGCAGCTTTACTGCCATCACAACCATGTTTGTACATCTGCACCTACCTTGTTTGTATTAAACAGTTCTGAGAAAATGTAGGCGGCTATCTCATAGTGCTCCAGAGAGGACAGAGTTTCTGCAGGGCCTGGGCACGGAGCAGCAAAAGCAGGATGTGAGGCAATGCATTCTCAGATGGCCTAGTGCAAAGAGAGCTGGAAGGAAGAAGGTTACAAGGCATGGTTAGATATTCTTTATTATTTTCATTCAGGTTGTGTCTAAAGGCTCCAGTTAGGATCAGGGCTTCATTGTGCTAGGCACTGTACAAACACATAGTAAAAGTCCCTAAATTGAAGGTTTACAATCTAAATAAGGAATCAGCTTTCACTTTCAAGGCCTCTGAGACCAGGTTACTATATGGATCCATTGCCACCCTAGAACCAGACGTTCTCGGGGAACAATTTAATCTAGTGGCAAAGCGGGAGTGAGAAGAACCTCAGGGAGGCACACCACCAGTGATTTATGGTAAATAGGGTGGTAACTTGTGAAAGATTGGCCACCTAGTTTCCTCATTTCAAATTGAGAAATGAGTTGTTTTATTGAGTGGACCAATTTATCCAAAAACGATAGAGTTCTGATATCGGACATCATTCTTGAAACTAGTTCAAAGGGAAGTTCTATGGCTTGTCGATATCATACCCTCTGCTGGCCACATGGGAAGGGAGAAGACTCTACAGAGATTGGTTGCAGTCTTGATGGCCCATCATGAGATGACTAGTTTTGTGCCTCCCATCCAGAGTGCCAGAAAGTGGCTCAGACAGTTACCAGGTTCTTCTAGTTCCCTTGGTTCTAGTGAGAAGTAGCCTTTTGGGAAGATTAGGATGAGTCTTTTGATTCGATAAAGGAAGACATACATTCATTCTAGTAATAGTGGACTATGCCACATGGTTTTTGGAAGCTGTCCCACTTGGAACCTCACTAGAGAAGAAAGTGGTTCAGGAATTCTCAAAGGTAGGATTTCTCCCAATAAATTTTGCATTCCTGGACACCAGCTTCATGTCTGCACTGCAGTGACAAATATGTGACCTGCTGGAGGTCAAACCTGTGTGTGTGTGTGTGTGTCTGTCTACAAACACCCAGACAGATGGACTGAACATTTCTCTCAATTTATTTTGCTATGGCTCTATATCTCTGTGATGCTGCAGTAGCTCTCTAGCTCTGTAAGGCTGAGTGCCACAGCTACAGACTGCACTTACCAAAACCATTTGAAATTGCTCTGTACTATATGGGCCTTTGTATTTTTCTAACCCACCTCAGGGCTTCCATTTTTTTGTACATCAAAGTGAATTGGATTTTTTTTTTAATACTTGTTCATTTCTTCATCTCTTGCTCCTTCCCCTTCCCCCTCCTATAAAAAGTACTAGATTCCAGGGTCACACCCCAGCCCCCGATATTTTCTTTAGAAGTATTTTAGACACATGGAAATCTTTCTTCTGATGTAATTTTGCAAAGCTTCCTTAACTGGAAACTTGCTTTCACCTCCTAGCATTTTCCCCCCATGCAGAAGTGCTTTAAATCCCATTATATCTCTAAGGGTATGTCTACACTACGAGAGTAGTTCGATTTTAGTTAAATCGAATATGTGCAATCGATATTAGAAAGTCGAACGTGTGTGTCTACACTAAGGACAGTAATTCGACTTTGTCAGTCCACAGTACCAGGGAAAGCGTCGACATTGGAAGCAGTGCACTGTGGGCAGCTATCCCACAGTTCCCGCAGTCCCCGCTGCCCATTGGAATTCTGGGTCGAGCCCCCAATGCCTTCTGGGTAAAAAAATGTGGCGAGGGTGCTTTTGGGTAACTGTCGTCATCCGTCAGTCACTACCGCCCTGCCTCCCTCCCTGAAAGCGCCGGCGGGAAATCAGTTCGCGCACTTTTTGATCAGTGACAGCGCGGACGCCACAGCACTGCGATCACGGATCCCGCTGCGACCATCGCTGCAGTTGTGGCCGTTCTCAACGCCTCGCACCTTATCATACACCTTACCCTGAGGCAGATGCAGAGTAATCAGGCGAGGAGGCTACGGCACCGCCGTGAGGGCCTGAAGTCGGAGAGTAGCACAGAGCTGTCAGAAACCACGAGCCCCAGCGCCCAGGACATCACGGTGGCAATGGGGCATGTGGATTTTGTTGAACGGCGATTCTGGGCCCGGGAAACAAGCACGGACTGGTGGGACCGCATAGTGCTTCAGGTCTGGGATGAATCCCAGTGGCTGCGAAACTTTCGCATGCGGAAGGGCACTTTCCTGGAACTTTGTGACTTGCTGTCCCCTGCCCTGAAGCGCAAGGACACCCGCATGCGAGCAGCCCTGACTGTCCAGAAGCGAGTGGCCATAGCCCTCTGGAAGCTTGCAACGCCGGACAGCTACCGGTCAGTCGCGAACCACTTTGGCGTGGGCAAATCTACCGTGGGGGTTGTTGTCATGCAAGTAGCCAAGGCAATTGTCAAGGTACTGCTGTCAAAGGTAGTGACCCTGGGAAACGCGCAGGCCATCATAGATGGCTTCGCTGCGATGGGATTCCCAAACTGCGGTGGGGCTATAGATGGGACTCACATCCCTATCCTGGGACCGGGCCACCAGGCCAGCCAGTACATCAATAGAAAGGGCTACTTTTCAATGGTGCTGCAAGCACTGGTGGACCATCGGGGACGGTTTACAAACATCTACGTCGGATGGCCGGGCAAGGTTCATGACGCTCGCGTGTTCAGGAACTCTGGTCTGTTTAGACGGCTGCAGGAAGGTATTTACTTCCCGGACCACAAGATAACTGTTGGGGATGTGGAGATGCCTACAGTGATCCTCGGGGACCCAGCCTACCCGCTAATGCCCTGGCTCATGAAGCCCTATACTGGCGCCCTGGACACAGAAAAAGAACTCTTCAGCTACCGGCTGAGCAAGTGCAGAATGGTGGTGGAGTGTGCTTTTGGCCGTCTCAAGGGGAGATGGAGAAGCTTACTCACTCGCTGTGATCTCAGCGAAACCAATATCCCCATCGTTATTGCAGCTTGCTGTGTGCTCCACAATCTCTGTGAGAGCAAGGGGGAGACCTTTATGGTGGGGTGGGAGGTTGAGGCAAATAGCCTGGCTGCTGATTACGCCCAGCCAGACAGCCGGGCGATTAGAAGAGCCCAGCGGGACGCGCTGTGCATCCGGGAGGCTTTGAAAGCCAGTTTCAAGGCTGAGCAGGGTACCCAGTGACTTTTAAGTTTGTGGACACAGAGGCAGAACTTGCCCCCCTTTCTTTACCCAGTTGCCGTCGACTATCCTCTCCACTTACATACCCCCTTCACCCCCTTCCCAAAAAATAAAATCTGTTCTGTTTTGTTAATGGACACCGTTGTCTTTATTACTGTTTTCGCGGGAATGTTTTAAACCTGTGACACAGACTGTGGCGGGGGGCGGGTTTAGGGTTGTGATGCAAATGATGCCTCTAAACTCCAGGAATGACAGGCTCCGCGGTGGTGGACTGGTTGTTTCAACGGAGCCTGCCAGCCCTCCTGGCCGGGACTGCGTGTATGTGTCGGCTATGTGACTGTCTTGCAGGGGGAGGAGGGTTACAGATCCCCTGCTGCGCGGCTCTGTGATGCAGGGTAAGGACCGCTGCATAAGATCTGTAACTGCCCTCCCCCGCCACCAAGTCACAGAGCAACACCACCGCCCCCACCACACAAAACATGAAAACCACCTCCCAGACTGACCAGGATAACTAGTCACTGCACTGTATATGTGCCCTGCTGCTGCACCTGCCCCCTGCTAAAGGTGACTGTCCTGTCCAATGACCAAGCCCCTTCCCCCCCCCTTCAGACAGACTCCCCTCCAAAAGAAGAGGATGGAAACAGAAATGAACAGAAACGTATTCTTTATTAACAACCGCACATGGAACGGGGGGGTGAAACTTGGACGGGGTCTTGTGGGAGGCGGGTAGGAAAGGACTTTTCAAATTTTGGGGAATGAGAGCCTTCTAGTGGTAGAGCAGTCCGCAGGGGTGGAGTGAAATTTTTCACGGCCCCTTCCACCCCTCCGTGTTTGGACTTTGGGTGAGGGGGGTATGGGACTTGGTGGCGGGGCAGGGCAGTTACAGAGAGACTGCAGCGGGGCTCTCTCCTCCTGCCTCCGGTCCTGCAGAACATCCACAAGGCGGCGGAGCGTGTCCGTTTGCTCCCTCATTAGTCCAAGCAGCGTTTGAGTAGCCTGCCTGTCCTCCTGTCGCCACCTCTCCTCCCGTTCAATGTTTGCCCGGTGCATTTGGGACAAGTTCTCCCTCCACTGTGTCTGCTGGGCTTCCTGTGCTCGGGAGCATGCCATTAGTTCAGCAAACATGTCTTCCCATGTCCTCTTCTTCCTCCTCCTAATGTGCGCTAGCCTCTGGGCAGATGTGGCTGTGGGAATTGGAAAAAGGGAGTGAATTCCTGAGACAGAGCAATGTATCTGTGAACAGAGAACATAGTCTTTCTCTGTGAACAAGAACATGCAGAGCACCTATCACACGCGCACTGAGGACAAGGTCGAATTTTCGGCCCTCGCCTACAGTGCCTGCGGTCTTGCTGTGGCGAGCTGAGGAGCAGGGCAGGACACCGGACTTTGTCTAGATGGCAAACATGGTAAGCCGTAGACTTGTGGCCGCTTAAAACTTTAAGAGTGGCACTGGCCTCCTTTCAAATAGAAAGCAATGCGAGTCTCTGCTGGCAGCAATCCTGCAAGCATGAACTCTGCCCCTGTCCCACCCCCTCGCGGCTGTAAACCGCGTGGCTGTAAACCAGCGGTTGCAGTTCTATAAAGGGACGGGCAAGCAGTCCCAATACTAACTTTCCCATACCTAATTCACAGCAGGGAGCCATGCCAGACATCACCCTCCTGAAGGTCTCCGAGAGCCAGAAGGAGAAGATGCTCCGGGACAGCCTTCAGAAACCGGGGCCATTTGCTGCACTGCTGTGCAAGGCCATGATCTCGGAGTACCTGCTGGCGTTGTGGCAGGGAAACGTGTCCTACCACGGGGGGCCTAATAAGCTCTCCCTGCCCAGGAACCTGCTGATGAGGCTGGAAAAACACCTGCAGGAGGTGTATGAGGAGTTCTCCCCGGAGGATCTCGCCTCTCTCCCAGGTTACATTGACCAGTTCCTGGCTTAGTTGCCCTTGGAGGGACAAATGACTGCAGGGTTTTGGGCATTATAATCATGAAGCGGACATTGTGCAATTTTTTGAAAATGGTTCGGACTATATATTGAGGCGCCCAAAAAAAGACAAATCATGATACACTTTGCACTGATTCCCCTTTTGTTTGACTTTACTGTTTACATGTTTTGAAGCACTTTACCCACTGTTCATATTTTCAATCTTCCTGTTTTGTTGCAAATAAATGTTTACATGTTTTAAAGCACTTTAGCTAATGTTAATATTTTAAATACGCCAGTTATGTTGTAAATAAATGTTTAGATATTTAAAACACTTACTGCTTGATCCGTCCCCTGAATCTGTGTCTGGGGTAACGGCTGGGGAGGGTTGGTAGGGGATCTCTGTCAGGGTGATGAAGAGCTCCTGGCTGTCGGGCAAATCAGCGTTGTAAGCGCTGTCTACTGCCTCGTCCTCCTCATCTCCTTCCTCCTCTTCCCCGTCCGCTGAGGAACCGGCCGCGGACAATATCCCATCCTCAGAGTCCACGGTCAGGGGTGGGGTGGTGGTGGCGGCCGCACCTAGGATGGAATGCAGTGCCTCGTAGAAACGGGATGTGTGGGGCTGGGATCCAGAGCGTCCGTTTGCCTCTTTGGTCTTCTGGTAGCCTTGTCTCAGCTCCTTGATTTTCACGCGGCACTGCGTTGCATCCCGGCTGTAGCCTCTCTCTGCCATGGCTTTAGAGATCTTCTCATAGATCTTTGCATTCCGTCTTTTGGAGCGCAGCTCCGAAAGCACGGACTCATCGCCCCACACTGCGATGAGATCCAAGACTTCCCGATCCGTCCATGCTGGGGCCCTCTTTCTATTGGATTGCACGGCCATCTCTGCTGGAGAGCTCTGCATCGTTGCCACTGCTGCTGAGCTCACCACGGTGTCCAAACAGAAACTGCGATTCAAACTGCCCAGACAGGAAAAGGAATTCAAATTTTCCCGGGGGAGTGGCTGGTCAGAGCATCCGAGCTCGGACTGCTGTCCAGAGCGTCAACAGAGTGGTGCACTGTGGGATAGCTCCCGGAGCTATTAGCGTCGATTTCCATCCACACCTAGCCTAATTCGACATGGCCATGTCGAATTTAGCGCTACTCCTCTCGTTGGGGAGGATTACAGAAATCGATTTAAAGAGAGCTCTATGTCGAACTAAATGGCTTCCTGGTGTGGACGGGTGCAGGGTTAATTCGATATAACGGCGCTAAATTCGACATAAAAGCCTAGTGTAGACCAGGCCTAGGAGAGTCACACAACATTAAACACTGTAAGTTGATCAAGACCATGAAATTCTTGAGAGGGCTGGGAACAGAGAGGAGGGAAAAGGAGAAAAGATGGGGCAGAGTAAAGGGGGGAAGACACAGAAATATTCATTGTCTGCATATATGGACTATATATCCAAGAACAGATGGAACATAATAGACATAGAGTTTAAATGGCACTCTAAGGTAACTAGTATAAGAAGTGCTGGGTCCTGTCTCCTTTCTTGAGTGCCTGCTTTCACACAGGACAGAGAGGAAGGCTTAATGTCTCTCACTGATAGAAATTGGCCTAATAAAAGCTATTACCTCACCCACATTGTCTCTCTAATGGTCACATTGGTCATTGCATCCTGCTCCAAGGTGTCTAATTCTACTTTCAGGTAAGAAAGCCACTGTGTCTGAAAGAAAGATTCTAGTTTGTTTTCCTTAATAAATTATCTCCACTACTCCCGCAAGAAAGGGGCTACTCTCACAGGCCGGAAATGGACAATTTCCTTATTAAGATATAAAAGAGGCAAAAAGCGATCCACATTTTAAACTTAAATACAGAATCCATCTTTATTCAATACATGCTATGAAAAAATATTTTAATCTGCAAATAATAACTATTTAAAATGGAAACGCTTCACATTCAGATATTAAGCCTACTTTGACTACCACACTTCTACATTCCTGTACACATTTGTCACCAGATTTGTTCACCCCCAGGTGAATGAGTATTGACACCAGAAGCTAACAAAATGCACTGTTTGTTCAGAATGCAAGGAATTTTAGGGCTGATTATAAAAGAGAAGTGACCAAATTCCTTCCCCATGGGCAAATTAGGTATGGGAGTTAGGCCTTCAAATTTAATTATCTGCACCGGAAAATGATTACACATGCAAACTGTGAACACATTTAGAGGTTAGGCTGAGGGCCCTTTGGAAATTTTAAGCCTGATCCTGCTGTTCTTAGTCAGGCAGAATTCCTGTTACAGACAAAACCCTTTGGCCTTAATGACCAGGGAATTCCATATGATGACAAAATTTTTTCCTGGCACAGAAATTAATCAATTTCCTAACACCTTAGAAAACATCATTAATGCTTCACCAGGTTTGTTATTCCTCAACATATCTTGACATTTAATTTGCTGGCTAACATTTTAGTGGGTTTTTTTTTATTTACAGTTGTGGATTCTCCCACTCAACCCCAAATAAAGTGGTAAAGAGAATATCACAACACTGAAGAAAATCCCACATGAGTTAAGTGAACTGCAAGGATTGTGTAAATTCAAAAGAATCTAAACTTCCGAACCATAAAGGACACAATGTGAGTAGCTGAGAGCTCTAATTCACCAGTGCAGTCAGTGGGAGGGAGGGCTCTTAGTCCTGCCTGGGACACGTTCACTGCCTCACATGTGGGCTCTTATATTGCCAAAAAATAAAAAATGAAATGAATAATGTCAGCTCCTAAGAAGGAAACACTTAAAATTGGAATACACTAAACATCTTAACAGTATAATTCTGTTATCAACTAATACAGTTAGAAGCACTTTAACATAAGACTTTAGCTGGAGTGACAAAGCTTTAAAAACAACTACTTGCAAATGGTGGAGTTTTTTGACAACTATGGCCTGAATCCTGCAAAGACTTAGGCATGTGCTTATCTTTATGCAGTGTGTGCGGTCCCATTGATTTTAATGAATCTGTTCGCAATGTGTGAAGTTAAGCATTTACGTAAATCTTTGCAGAACATAGACCGTTGTCTGGCATGGATCACACACGGACTTTGGCACATGCATAAATCTATTGGATTGAGGCCGATTCTTTGCTGAGTAGGGACCTTTATTTGCAACAAAGTGCATAGGCAAGTGCTTAGCTTTAAGCATTTGTGAAGTCTTGTTCAAGTCAATGGCATTTAAGCACGTGCCTAAGCGCTTTGCTGAATCAGGGCCAAAAATGCAAAAAAACATGAGAAAAGCGTGAGTTCAAGAACAACTGCTCAAAGGTTAAAGGATTTAAAACAAAAACAAAACCACCACCACCCAAAACAACCCAAAAAGATTAAGCATTGTGCCAGAAACAAAAATGCAAACAAGAAGTTGATGAGAAAGAAGAAATTTTTTTGTATGTTCTGAAGGGTTATTTTAAAAAAAGGTTATTTTGTTAAGCAAGTGAGGTATGTACAGTACCACAGTATTTTGTAAAAAAGTTAAAAAAGCAAAAAATTCAGAACAGTTATGCAGAGGTTTAATAAATACACATTATAACAATATACAGTTTAAGTCTATTTAACCTTTATAGTCAACATAATAAACATCTCTTTTATAGAAATTCCCTTTAATATTATTGTACATCTTACAAATATTCACCAGAAGCTTGTCTTCTATTGGAAGGAGATTAAAAACTGTCAGATCAAGAAGAAACAGTGTATTATGAAAACACTAACACGTGCACTTACAGGATAATATAAACCTCTGAATTTCCTCTCTCAACTTTATGTCCAGTATGTGGGTCAGGTTTTTTTTTTTTTTAAACTATATACTTTGGCTCTAAACTTGGACTGCAACATTAGTCTTTTGACAGATTTTTGGTGCTATGATTAAGGTCCGGATCCTGCAATGAGCTCTGAGTGGACAGACTCCCTGCACTGCATCCAGCCCCATTGAAGTCAATGGGTGCTTGAACTCAACACCATTTCAGGATCAGGATTTAAACCAGCCAATTTTTTGTTCACCCATAAAAAAAAAAAAAAGCAGCTAGTGCTAAAGCTTCAGTCACAGGTGAGACAATGCCTTTGCCCTCCAAATTAAAAATAACCTGCAACTCCAAAGGAGCCTATAGAATTAACAATAAAACAATTCTATAAAGTCTGTACAACCAGTGTATAATGCCCTACAAATCATTAGAACTCCTTACAGGAAATGCGCCATCATAATAAGCCTCTTTGTTGTTTGAGTCTCCTTTTCTGACAACCCCAAATGAGCAAAACTTCCCATCCAGGGGGCTAGTGGAGGCTACTTTTTTACAGCACATTGTAACTACTTATGTACAAGTTCCAATATATTACACATAAAAGAGCAGAATGCGGCCCTTGGGATTTTACAGTGTAGGATAAGTTAGTGCTGTAGTTAAAGTCTGATAATATGGTCGGACTACTTTCTTACTGTTTAAACTGTTTCAGGATATTGAATAGCAGTGAATCTGAGACAGCTGGTACTTTCACATAGTGTGATGACCTTATCTTTTAAGAGGTGGCATAAATGGGTGACAGGGCATGGATCATTTGATGATTACCTGTTTTATTCATTCTCTCTGGGGACCCTGGCATTGGCCACTGTCGGAAGACAGGATACTGGGCTAGATGGACCTTTGGTCTGACCCAGTATGGCCATTCTTATGTTCTTAAAGGACACTTTGCTAATACCATTGGCACATTCCACTGCTGAAGCATCCGAAGAGAGTTCATTTTCTTCTTTGTGCTCTATTCTCAAATCTCCTTGCAGTTTGTTAAAAATAAGCAGTTTAAGGTTTACTTAAAATATCCTATCAACATGAATCAAAAGGCACTTGGTATTTCTTTTTTGGCTCAGTTAAGGCATACAGCTTCCCAAAGCTTCTGTCTCTTCATGTGATAAACAGTCACCATCCTGAGAGACTGATGTATGTGCAAACAGGAAACAAAACAAAAACAAAAAAACTTCACCAGGAATTCACCAGCTGAATTTCTCAATTCTCTCCTGGTAAATGTGCAAAATGCTCCACAAGACAAATCACAAATACAGAATAATTTATTCCACAGTCTTTTGAGGGCGTAGTTTTGATCACACATGAAGACCTTAATTCCATGTCTGAGATATCATAAGTCAGTGTTCTTTAAACCTGTGAAAAAATAGCTAATATGAGAAGTTTGGAAGCAGTGCATAATAAGATATCAATAAATTCAAAATGCTGTCCACATTCTTTGTTATACACTTTCCTATTCTATGCTATATTTACAGATGAGGGACCTGATTTTGATTTCACTTGCACTCGTTTTACTTTTGTATAACTCCATTGATTTAGTGGAACTTCTCTGGGTTTACACTGGTTTGAAATCATAGAATCATAGAATATCAGGGTTGGAAGGGACCTCAGGAGGTCATCTAGTCCAACCCCCTGCTCAAAGCAGGACCAATCCCCAACTAAATCATCCCAGCCAGGGCTTTGTCAAGTCTGACCTTAAAAACCTCTAAAGAAGGAGATTCCACCACCTCCCTAGGTAACCCATTCCAGTGCTTCACCACCCTCCTAGTGAAAAAGTTTTTCCTAATATCCAACCTAAACCTCCCCCAATGCAACTTGAGACCATTACTTCTTGTTCTGTTATCTGCTACCACTGAGAACAGTCTAGATCCATCCTCTTTGGAACCCCCTTTCAGGTAGTTGAAAGCAGCTATCAAATCCCCCATCATTCTTCTCTTCTGCAGACTAAATAATCCCAGTTCCCTCAGCCTCTCCTCATAAGTCATGTGCTCCAGCCCACTAATCATTTTTGTTGCCCTCCGCTGGACTCTTTCCAATTTTTCCATATCCTTCTTGTAGTGTGGGGCCCAAAACTGGACACAGTACTCCAGATGAGGCCTCACCAATGCCGAATAAAGGGATATGATCACATCCCTCGATCTGCTGGCAATGCTCTGATTTATACAGCCCAAAATGCTGTTAGCCTTCTTGGCAACAAGGGCACACTGTCGACTCATATCCAGCTTCTCGTCCACTGTAACTCCGAGGTCCTTTTCTGCAGAACTGCTGCCTAGCCACTCGGTCCCTAGTCTATAGCAGTGCATCGGATTCTTCCATCCTAAGTGCAGGACTCTGCACTTGTCCTTGTTGAACCTCATCAGATTTCTTTTGTCCCAATCCTCTAATTTGTCTAGGTCCCTCTGTATCCTATCTCTACCCTCCAGCGTATCTACCACTCCTCCCAGTTTAGTGTCATCTGCAAACTTGCTGAGGGTGCAATCCATGCCATCCTCCAGATCATTATTGAACCACCCTTTCCTTCCTGCCAACTTCTGAAAAAAAAGTACAAATTGAGCTATTAAAATAATTCCACCACCAGCCAACCAAAAACCTCATATTGCCAAGTTTCACACTCAAGGGTGATAAATTAAGAGGGCCCCAACTTTTGGAGAAAATGTACAGAGAATGTGACAGAGAACTCAATTTTCTCTACTGTTTTAAAAAATAGTTTTGAAGAAAGATTTTCATGATTTAAAGAAAAAGAGGTTACTCTTTACAAAACAGAAAAATCTCACAGATTAAGGTACATGCACATAAAGGAAGAATCCATGATTTCTGCAAGGAGAAGGAGCACATCAAAGGTGGAGAAGCCAAGAATGACATATGAAAACATTTAATCATCATATAGAAAAACACAAGTAACAGACTTACAAGGTCTGGTCCATCTTACACTGGAGTTCTTTTCGTATAAGACGGAGTAAGAACTGTACAAAAACAAATCTGGGTTAAACATCTAGACAGGTGAACCACTCAGATAAATTTTCAGTGTCAAACGCACACTGCTACTCTGAATACTTCATTTAATGTTATCCCGGTTCGACCGAATAGAAACCCATTATATTCTCACATGTTCAGTCAATGGTTGGAAGATGAATTTGTGAGAGGAGCTAAATCAAAGTCTTTCTCTGTATCAGCAAGGATCCAGAGGTTATGCAAGAACTGGAGCTGATGGACATTTTTCAAAATAGAACATTTTTGCAATCCCACCCCGCATTGTGACAAAATTGAAAAAACAAAAACTGCTGTTTTTTCAAATTATTTTTTCTCTTCCTCTCCCTACATACCTTTCCCCCCCTTCTGCCCACCTTTTCAGTGGCAAAGTTGGGCGGGGGGGGAAGAGGAAGGAAAACTGGAGAAAATCCCCATCCCACCTCAACACCCCTGCCCCAAATTCCCAAACATTTGGGATTACTATTTCAAACAAAAAAATTGTTCCACTTCTAAATCTGTGGAATGAAAATGAGTGAAATTCATAGTGATTGTCCTCCCTGCCTCACCATTTTTTACCAGTTCTAACAATAACTATTTTAGTATTGTACCAGCAAGACTCTGATGAGACCAGCAGAGGGAGCGCAAGACTGCAAGAAAAATGGTATCTATTATACCACCATTGCTCTGAGACACACATTTGGGTCTAATCCTGTAAGCAATTAAACTTACTCAGGTCCATTACTGACTGCAGGATCAGGCCCTTTATACTTATTGTCATAGGTATACCAATTAATACAGCCCTCCATCAAGAGGAAACAGAAGAGTGATCTTACAGACGATGTTTGATGAAAAACCCATGCTAAGAAAATTTCAATTTTCTATGTTTTCTGGCTATTATCAGTGTGAACCAGTTACAACTATTCTTAGAAATGAAGGCTGTGATTTTTTAAGGCACCTACTCCCCCTTTGCACACTTAATTCCCATTGGAATTCAATTGAATTCAAGGGCCTAATTCCCTCATGCACTTTTGAAAAAAAAAATCCGTTTAAAATATAGATCTTAAAAGCTCTATTTGTTATATTGGGGCAAAAAAAAGAAAAAAGGTTCCAATAGCTGGATTTATCACCCTGACAAGGAATTTACCCACTGGCTAGTATAAATCCTTGCAGCACCAGTAATGGCTGAGTAAAGAAGTTATGCAGTCATGTATAAACACACATTCATTCACTTGATAGGACCCAGCAAGTGGGAAGCAGAGGTTTCCATCTATGATGGAAAGTGACATTCAGCTCCTTCAGAAGAATTGGAACTTGTACCGGGCCATAGCAACATGAACGCAGTCTCTTGGTGTACTAAAAGAGCTACAATCTAAAAACTACTGAATATTTGTGGGAGTGCCTCTTGAAATCTGACTAACTTGTCCATTTTATTTATTAATTTCCAAACATCTTACTCTATAATGTGGAACAACTTGGCAACAAACCAACCTTTTTCTTGAGTTAGAGATGTGCAATCTGACCCTCACAGGGGGACTGCTTCCCTTAGGGTGGCCATATAGCAAATGTGAAAAATCGGGACAGGGTGTGTGTGGGGGATAATAGTTGCTTATCTAAGACAACGCCCCTAATATCGGGACGTCTGGTCACCCTACCTTCCCTGCATGTACGTGACTGAATTCAATGGAACTGTATGGCATATGGGACTGTCTGTGCAGATCAGACAGGGGCCTGATTCTGAAGTGTCTAACAAAAATTTAGCCCTTCTGTCACCACCTTCCAGCAAGTGATACCAATGCACTTTACAAAGGATTAATAAATGAACCTTCCCTAACCCTCTCTGAGGTGGGTCCATAATGTCATCCTCCCTTGGCAGAGGGGCAAACAAGAGGCACATAGAAGTTAAGAGATTTGACGAAGCGCATTCAGGAAGTCGGTGGCAAAATTAGAAACGGAACCTCCAGACTATATTCTCTGCTGCTGTAACACCACTGATTTTAATAGTTACACCAGCAAGTAATTAGTCCACAGATCTCCTGACTCCTTATTTTGTGCCTTAAACACCACAGAAGACAATCTGCCTAGATAAGATAAAATAGGGCAAGTCAGAAACAGCCTCTTTTCAGATCATCCCATCCATTACACTTTGTCAAATAGGAGAAAGATGTGATGGACACCCAATTGGAATACGTGAGGCATTCATTCTTAACAGTTGAATTACCATGGTGATACTGATTCTGTGGCAATGCAGCAAAATGTGTTACTATTTCAGTAAATTGACGTTGCTGCTTCGGTGCTGCCTTTAAGAGAAAAAACAGAAGAATTCTTCTGTGGGCCAAAACTGATGTGAATTTTTGCTTCCAACTATGTTTGTGGCAATCCCTTTGGTGAGCTACTGCATACAGATATCACCCATTGAAGCTAATCTGCTCTCCAGCTTCAAAGTTCAACAAGAATTTCAAAATGCTCATCTTAGTTCTTTAAATAAAAAAAAAACAAAAAGAACTCTACAACATGAATGGAAACATCCCACTCAATAATAGAATATACAAATCACAATACAAGGAGGAAATTTCCATTTTAACACAAAGGGCTTTATAAGAAAGAAATATGGCACTAAATGTTTTATTTAGACTTACTAATAAGGCACATGCATCTGCCACCATTAGCATGTAAAATACATTGTTCCAACCAGAGGGAGAGATGAGACCAGCTAACAGAGGCCCTAGAGCAGCACCTAAAATACAATAGTGACACAACATGTTCAAATTCTGAGATGGAAACATTACTAGTTCCTATGACAAGATATTCTGTGTTTGGATATTTTACTCAGTTTCAACCTTCATAAAAGCAAACCCATTTTGGCATACATTTGTAAGAGGATCCATAAGGTTTATAGACAGTATATATGGCTGCAAAGCTGCCATAACACTGGTGTAGCTGGATGGCCAGTGGATGATTCCCCTTGGTTAGAGGTGTTTGCAGGTTGTGTAGGTCTATCACGGTGGATCTCTGCCTCCCTCACCACTGCTGGTGCAGAGGGCATAACCAAGGCATCCTTGATCTCAGGTACCCAGAATAGTATACTGTTCTAATTTGTGCTGGGGGCCAGCCCACCACCACCAAGCCTGGGGAAGTACAAAGGAGGCCTAAAGCCGTCTTTGCCCATTCTCCACTCCCAAAGTGATGCTTAGTACTGGCCAGGTGTGACATGGAGAGAATCCAGCTTGATAAAGAGCCTGAGTTGATTTTGTAGCACTGGCAGTTGGGGGGGGGGGGGGAGGGAGCCATCATTTTATATGCAAACTGCGCACACATGATGTGCAAATCATTGAGACACAGACATGGAACTCCTTGATGCCAGCTTTAGTCCTCTTTCAGAGCAGAACTACACTGTAATTCTCTAGCACCTAGAGCCACAGAAAGCCTACTGCAGATAAGGCAGGCAGCTTCCGAACGATAGCTTACCTACAGAACCTGTTCCATCGATGATAGCCGTAACTGTGGACAGGGCTCTTGCATTTCCTTTCAGACTTTTATGGGTACCCTACAGTGACAAATACTCAGTTCAGAACCATTTACAGATGAGCCTGGGAAATGGCCATGTATCTGCATCATACTCCTGGCCTTTCCCATAGAAAAACATATCATGAAATAATGGACAAATACATAGAAAATCATAGAATCATAGAATATCAGGGTTGGAAGGGACCTCAATCCACGCCATCCTCCAGATCATTAATGAAGATATTGAACAAAAGCAGCCCCAGGACCCTTGGGGCACTCCGCTTGATATCGGCTGCCAACTAGACATGGAGCCATTGATCACTACCCGTTGAGCCCGACGATCTAGCCAGCTTTCTATCCACCTTATCATCCAGCCCATACTACTTTAACTTGCTGGCAAGAATACTGTGGGAGACCATATCAAAAAGCTTTGCTAAAGTCAAGGAATAACACGTCCACTGCTTTCCCCTCATCCACAGAGCCAGTTATCTCATCATAGAAGGCAATTAGGTTAGACAGGTATGAACATGTTAGCATGAACGTTACCAAGTAGCGTTCCATAGGTATGGACAAGACCCTTTTATCATTGCTTAAAAAAAATCCCCCATGACCAATCTATTTTAATGATGTTCTTTATAAATAACCCTTTTTATTCTGCATGCAAGGTGTTCAGGCAGAATGGGTTGTGCTTGAAGCCTGCAATTTTTCTCTGAAACTGCATAGTGGTCTGTCAGTACAGCCATTGTTGATATCAGAAAGCTCTGCAGAATAGAAGAGAATCACTAGTTGGACAAGAATACTAACAAAGCTAGAGTATCAATGATAAAAGCCATAAAAAGGGCCACTCAGCAGGTTATTGAGTCAAAAGGCACCAAAAGGAAGTAGTTGTGAAGGTCATTTTCATTAGGCCAGTTATTCAATAGGACTGCAGAGCAAAACGAATGATCATAGGAACAAGTTTATAACTTGGTATATAGGAGACTGAATGGCTCAGAGGATTGTTAAGAAGACAGAGCCTTTCATTTACTCAGGGCACTGAGGAGAATTCAGTCTAGGTCACCAGTCGCCTAAAGTCATTAGTGTCAGATGGTTGTTTAGTGACATATGAGAAAATCAGTTGGCGGTTTCTGTCCAGCTCCCAGAGGGCAGGTCTCTATGTGACAAGATCCTACAGTCTAGCTGCCAGTCACAGCAATGAGGCTATTGATTGAATGGACCTGAAGGGGGAGCATTCTCTCAACCCTACCGGTGCTCCCTTTTGATCACTAAGGAGGCTCAGGAGGAATGCTGGGATGGGGTGTGGATTTAAATTCCGCTGCCTTTCCTCTACCTATTCTGCTGGTGAATGACCTCACTCTGTGGGGCTCCCACCACCCAGCACCTTTCAAAGCAATACATTTACCTAGCATTGAGAAGCAAAATTGAAGAAAAGGTACCCGGGGCAATGTTTTCATGGAGCATCTGCTGCAGTCAGACCACAAGCCTGCAGGGCCTGGTGTGGCAGGGTGGCAGGGAGCACAGGCTGACTGGGGTGCAGTATATGGGTGAGCAGAGGCTAACATGAGCACAAGGAAGGGCAAGCACCAGGCAGTGCTCTCCACACCTAATGGAGATAAGCCTCCAGCCCATTGCACACCTGGTCCCTTACTCTCAAAGGTGCAGGGTAAAAAAAGTGCAGGATGTGGGTGGCAAATGGCACATCTCCTGTGGCCTTATGTGTGATCCTCAGCACGCACATGAAGTGTTTATCTAAGAGATCCCCTCTTTGATCTCTCTTCTTAGGAGGCAGGAGTAATTATCAGTATTAATGCAGGGTTGAGTTCTTTAATGCTCCCCATCCTGCTCATTACTCTTTACCTTGTACACAGAAGTGCAACACACACACACACACACACACACACACCACATCTGTACTACGGAGAATTGAGCCCTCAATGCTTTACACACATTTACTACTCATCACAGAAACCCACAGGCTTCCCCCCCCAAATGAGGGCAAACGAGCGGGTCTATCTGCTAAATGTAAAACAAAAGAGCCAAACTCACCAAGTCGGCTGAGACTGCAGTTGTGATCAGTGCATAAGGACCGTTCACCAGGGCTCCACTGATAAGCAGCATAACTGTTGGAAGTTCGATGAAGAAAAGTAAACACGAAGTTTCCAGAATTGATGTTATTTATAATCACAATCCCACGTGATGATCTAGACCTTGATCATTTAACATACTACATGTCTTTAATAAATTCAATGTAACTACAAGAGTAGATTCATGGGAAGTACAATTTTGCTTCAAAATGGCTACCAAGGAAAACAAGGGTAAAAAGCCATCTCAGTAGCAATGGACAGATTTAAGCACAAAGGGGCGTTTGCTTCCGGCACAGTGGAGAACATGATGTGTCCACTCCCAGCTCTTCGGCTGCTTGTGCCTTTTAGACTGTAAACCCTTCTGGGCGGAGAAGAGTCCTTTATCTGTTTGTACAGGGCCTACCACAATGGGGCTCCAAAGCTCAGCGGGGCCTTTGGATGCTTGTGCCATACATACAAAACCTCACCACCAGCACTGCCTTCACATTTCAAGTCCTCTCCTTTTGTATTTGGTAGGAGGCCACAAATAAACTGAGTTTATCCCAACAAAAGGTCAGAACCCCTTTACGTTTATAAGAGACTCTTTAATCATCTCTGATACTTGGAAGAGGGAATCGAGCACTCTCAGTTCCAGGTACAGAAACCAGTGTTATTCACTGGTTATTCATGGTTCTCACTCCCTACCCCCACTCATTTCCTGACCATGCAAAAAGAAAAGCCCCTTATCACAGCCTCAGGGAGGCAAGAGCATTTTCGTTGATGCATGCTGTTCTGTCAGTTTTTCTTGATTAAATTCCCTCTGTCCCATCTCAACTCAGTCATACTTATGGCACCCAGAGATGTATCCTTGTAACAATGATTCTAGTCTGCAATGAGCCAGAGAGTAGGACTCCAACACCCTTAAACACAGTTATCCGACAGTGTACATTTTGAGGCACTGGGTCAGCTCAGAGGTGGATTCTCCTTACAATTACATGCCTCTATTTGAGCTTCCTTACAGAAATATTTGACCACCTAATTCCTAATAATTCTCTACACACTATCAGCATGCTTCAGTCCCCAATCCACTCGAGGAATATTTTTCCTGACCCCTAAAAATGCAAACTCACAAAGATATTGTTCATTTAAAATAGAATTGCAAATAGTTTCCAGAACAGTCCTGGCTACTGAGTTCCCAGGATAATTTTTGTGGTTTTATAAATACATTTCCTGTTTTCCCCTAGTGTTTTTCTCCCCCTGTTGAAAGACTCGAGCAAAAAGGGAAAATGGTGAAAGTGGGTGTACAACATACAAATGTATAAGCTAAAACTGCACAAGACTTTTTAAAAAACGGTTTTCTTCTAAGATGCTATAGTGGTTACTTATAACAATAATAGGTACAACATTTGCAGAGAGAAGTGTGATTTTTAAGTTAATTATGCTCCTTTCTGCTTTCAAAAGGAGATCAAACTGTTCCCATTAATTCAAGAGTATTTTATTGTCTTTGGATTTCCTTATCTTCCTCCCCCTGCAAAGGCTTTCAAGATTCATCAGTGTTTGAGGCTGAGAGGAATGAACTCTACTCCTACTTTTAATCTGCCTTTCTGTAAGTCAAACAATAGCCCAGATCACACTTCCAACCACTCTGTGCATGATTCTCACCCTCCTGAGTGGAAGGGACACCATCCTCCCCTTCCTAGGGCATCATCCTCCTTCCAGTCCCACAGAGAGTCCCTGGAAGTAGTGACACAGCTTGGAGGAGGTGTTAGCTAGCAGAAGTCCTTAAGTGGAAGGGAACCCTCATTTAAGGGGGTGGGGGAATCACAGGGGCAGCAAGGCAATGGAAGGTCCTGGGAGTGTGACTCCAGTTCAGCTGCACTGCCAGGGAATTTGATGGGGAGCTCTGGGGGGCAAATACAGGCTTCCACGCAGCACATGCATGTGAGGCTCCTCCAGCTTTGGGGGCAGGCCCTAGAGAACATCCCCCTCCAACAGAATGGCTGGGGAGAAACTCTGCAAGGGGAGCCACACAGAGACCTCCTCCCCCTCAGCCTATTCTGTCAGACTGCCCCTCTTGTGGTACAATCTGCTAGATGTAATTCAAAGCTGGTCAAAAATGGTCAAACAAAGGGTCCCCCCTTCAAAAAAGTGTCCTTTTTTCAAAATTGGAATGTTTTTGGTGAAAATGTCTTAGTTTTGTGTGTGCGTCTGTCTGTCTCTCAGATTTCCTCCCTCCCCTTTACCAGCAGTGAAATGGATAAAAGTGGGGATGGGATGAGAGGAGAAGAGAAACTCAAAAAGCAAAAATAAAACATTTAAACCAAAAAGTTTTTCCAATTTTTTTTTATGAAACACATTGAATAGAGGAAAAATATCATTTCTTTTTGAAACCCCTGAAATAAAAAGGGCTTTGAATTTTCCAATTTTTTTGTGGAAGAGGTTTTCCATGTTTCGACCAGCTCTAATGTAATCATTTTTCCTATGGCCTGAAATGAAATTACTGTGCTACCAAAATGCTGTCCTCTGCCCTTTTTCTACGGGTGGTTCATGGCCTCTAAAGAGGCTAAGCAGAAATCCAACTGACTTCAATGGGAGCCGCAGGTGTTCAACACCTCTGAAAAGCAGACAATTAGTTTCTAGACTTTTTCCCCAGAAAAATCAGTGTGAATGGAACAAAAGTAAAAGAAAATCAAGTCCAGTTAAAAGCAGGCAGAATGTAATTTAAGTTCTCACCTATGGTAGCTTCTAGGCCCATTTTACTGATTGCAGAGAACATGTATAGCTGTAATGGATATGAATGGGTAAACATTTAAGTAGTAAAAACAGAAGAATAAGGTTTGATTCTGATCTCACGCTTTCACCAGCATAAATTCCCACTGAAGTTGAATGAGAGGAAGTTAAGGCCCCTTCTCTTCACAGAATTGTAGGTTTTCACATACACAAAAAAATCTCCTTAATGTCACAACATGAAAAATACAGTTGTCTTTGTGATGAAAAGTTGTTTGTTATTTTTGGTGCTGGAGTCCCCTGGCATGGAAATCACCGTCAATTTCCCCATGAGGCTGCCTGTCTCATAGAGATAGCTAATTAATATGACCATAATTTTTTAACCTGTCACTTTCAAATAAAGCATAGCACAGAGTTCTGCTGATTCTGGCAAGATCAGTGTATGCATTGTAGACATATACTATAAAAATCACACTGCACATATGTGGCAGCCAGATTCCTAACATTAACAGCTCAGCAATTTTGATTATTTAAATCAAAAAGACAAATCACTTGCCCAATTCTGATTCAGAATTGAATAACTGAGTAAAAGGATTCAGAGGGGTGGCCGTGTTAGTCTGTATCAGTAAAAACAGCGAGGAGTCCTTGTGGCACCTTAGAGACTAACAAATTTATTTGGGCCTAAGCTTTCGTGGGATATAACTCACTTCATCAGATGCATGGAGTGGAAAATACAGTAAAAGCAGGTATAAATATACAGCACAGGAAAAGATGGGAATTGCCTTACCAAGTGGGGGCAAGGGGGTCAGTGCTAACGAGGCCAATTCAGTTAGGGTGGATGTGGCCCATTTCCAACAGTTGACAAGAAGGTGTGAGTGTCAACAGAGGGAAAATTATTATTTTTAGTGAGTGCTGTCAAAGCCAGCTGAATGTGACAATTTTTCATAGAGTCCTATAGCATATGACGTGCTAAAGAATGGCATATTTAATTTATTAAAACCAGCCCAAACCTCTGTGTTGGCTCTTGTGCGGAGACTTTTCAGAGCAACTTTCAACCTGGGGTGAATGGTCAGAGACTGCTGAGAACAGGAATCTCTAATGGAAATGCTCACAGAACCTCACCCAGTCGCACAAAAGGGCACAACTAAAATAAGGAGAGTAGATCTTACGGCAGGTGCTGCTAGTAGTAACATCATTCCACAGGTTGAAGCCCTTTTTTCCAATCTATCTGATATCATGCCTGCCAAAATGCCACCTGAAAAAGAGACACATTAAAGAACAAAAAGGTTATTTCATGAGCATTTTATGCACTATAATTGGACATATATTTCCCCAAAGTTACAGCAATCCAGTGTAATTGTTGTAAAGGTACACTTCTATTATAAACACACACACACAGAACATAGGACTGAAAATCTAGTTTGAGTTAGTAGCTTTATTATTATCATCTATGCCACAAATGATTAGATTGAGCTGGACAACCGCGACAGGCACTGTAGTCTGCCTCATTGGCTCCTTCTCAGGTCATCTGTACACCCAGGATGATGTAATTGGAGGGGACCTCTAGGGTATGGCTACACTGTGTCATTAGTAGAGTGGCTCGCCAGTATTTTCCACCTGGTGTTTTGGAACCCAACTGCGTCAAACCAGCTTCTGGGGTTGAACCAATGAATTAAGGCCTCCATCTCCTCTGGAGGAAGAATAAGCCTAGCCTCAACATGTAGGATGTTATAGTCTGACCATGACAAAAGAGCCATCATCATAAACCCTGTGTCCCATCTGAATTCAAGTGTAAGATCCAGAGGTATGCCACCCACATTTACTGAGCCACAAATCACTTGGTAGGGTTACCAGAAGCCACCCTGTGTCTGCTTTCAGTTTAATACTGGATACATCCTTTGGCTACCCTGGCAAGGATGCAATAGGGATTCCATCTTGTCTCCTCATGCTGCCCTGTCTGCCTGTCTCCTCCTGTTGCCTCTTGTCCTATACCTAGATTGTAAGCTCTCTAGGAAAGCGGCCTCCTTTTTGTTCTTTGTTTGTCCAGTGTCTTGCACAACGGGGCTCTAAATTCATGACTCGGGTTCCTGGGTGCTACTGCTATACAAAATGAAACAATAATAATAAATCCATTTCTCATCAAGGAGTTAAACCCAGAAAATAGGAGCCTGCATCAGGGAGAGAAAAGACCCATGGATCAATATTCTGGTAAGCATGTGGATGGCAGGAGAACTAACCCCCAAATTACAGATAAATACTTTTGAAGTGCTCTTTCCTATTCCATTTGACCCAATTATTATAGCCCTTTTGCAATAATTTTTCAAGTGCACTTTTGTTTTCCCAACTCTTCCATACTCTACTGCCCCCCTTCCCTCTTTTCAAAGGGTAACCCTCACAGCAAAATGCCCAGCTATATATATATCGCACTGACACATCTGGGTCCCCATCAAGCTCTGCAAGTAGCTATGTTGGTGGCTTGGATTTGCAGTGGAGCGAGATTTGTGTTTAGACTGCTGAATAAAATCTCTATTTTCCGGGTGCTAACTAGGCTTGGTCTACACTTAAAAGAAGTCAACATAGCTATTTTGGTCAGGAGTATGAGCAAGCCCACATCCGATTGACATAGCTATGTCAACATAACCCCCAGTGTAGACACAGTTATGTCAATGGAAGAATGCTTCAGTTGACATAGAATAATAGAATCTTAGGACTGGAAGGAACATCGAGAGGTCATCTAGTCCAGTCCCCTGCCCTCATGGCAGGACTAGGTATTATTATAGCTACTGTTGTTCCGGGAGGTGGTGTTCTTAAAATGATGGAAAAACTCCTTCTGACAATATAGGGTCCCTCTACACTATACGGTTATGCCACCATAACTACAGCCATGCAGCCACATTGGTATAGTCTCTAACATGGAGATACACCTACCTATGCTTGCTTTAAATTGCATGGTGTGAAATTCACTTCTCCTGCACGGAGCCTGAGTGGAGAGGAGTAGTGCAGGTGAAATTCAGGGCCAAGCTGGAGCAGTGGCTGCAACCCCTTTCTGTCACTTACTCAGAGTACAGGGGCCATTAGATCTACATAACTCTGGATCCAGTGAAACCTCCTCCAGCTTACCCCAATCACTGCCCTGGAGACCCCTTCTGTGGCACATTGGGCAGAGGAACTGCAAAATTGGTGTAGTGCTGCTATGCAAGGGTGAGGACAGGATACCTTTTTGGGTCAGGGATGTGGTGACAGAGGGGAAGAGAGGGGTAAAGGGACAGAGACAGAAGTTTCTATGACACTAGGATCCTCCAATCTTTCTTGCACCAGGATCAAATAAGGGGCTATGGATTTATTCCCCTAGACCTGCTACTAAGGCTGGTCACATGGCATAGGATTTGGTTGTAAGGGCCCCATCCTGCTCCCACGGGAGCCAATTTTGCCATTTTCTGGTGGATGCAAGATCAAACCCCAATTTCTTAGTAAAAGAGTAAAACAGAACAGCTATGTGTACTACAGATTTCCTAACCTAGGTCTGATTAATAATAGTGTGTTAAACTTACCAAAGATTCCACCCACATCGAACAATGTAGAAAGATCCCCAGCTCTTTTCGCATCAAGATGCTCTAACAATAAAAGCAGAATAAATCTGATTAGAATAGCCTCTCACTTCAAAACTATGAGAAATTTCTTCATTTTATTCAGATCCATATGTAAAGCCTGGTCCACAGACAGCTTTTGCCCCAGAATAATTATGTTAGTTAGTGGTGTGATTTTTTTTACCCATCTAGTTACAACCAGTACAACTTAGTGTGGGTGCAGTTATACTGGTATAAAGGTGCCTTACACCAGAATGACTTATTTACAAGAATAAGTTTTACTGGTATAAATAATTGTATACTGATAGAACTCTGTCCAAGCTAGAGGGGCTCATGCCACTTGAGTTAAAGTGGTAAAACTTGTGTGTACACAAGAATTTTCTGGTTCATTAGCAACAGTCTTAAAAATAATCAGAGCACCACACTACTAATAAGTACCAGTAAGTAATGCTGCTTTGTTTCAGAAACATGTTTGGTACAAATTAAGGCCACATAGGGAGCCTAATCCTGAAGCCCTTACTTATGTGACCAGTATCACTGGCTAGCTAGATTGTGTTGGTTAAACGCAGCCTGGAGTAAAGAACAGCGCAAAGCTGCAATGCCCCAGGAGCAGAAGGAGGCAGAATGACTCCTTGAACTCCCCAGCATGCAAAGGGACACCTCTGCAACTGGATTATAAACCATACGCAACAAAGACCATGTCTTTGCATGTGTTTGCACAGTGCCTAGCACCGCGGGACATCTGAGCGCTACTGCAACATAGGGTGGAATATTCAAAAGCACCTATGGGAGTTAGATGCCCAACGCCTCTAATGTTCATATAGTAAAACTAACTATATTGTTTTTAAACATAAAAAACTTATTAGCTAATCTTCTCCCTTCATCAAACCTATTACCACAGAAGTATTGGTTAGTAGGAGGGCATGCTGCAGCGTGTCAAAGGATGTAGTGAGTGTCCCTACTGCACACACTTCCCTACAGGCATTCTGCCTGCCTGTCTCTTCTGGTCTTGAGGCTGTGGATTTAAAAGCCAGAGGATAGCCCAAAGAATATGAACTTCTCGGGGCAGCATGCCTTCCTCTATGTTCTGTATGGCACAAAGCGCAATGATAGTGATGATCTAATAAAATAAATAAATAGTAGTAATAAAGTCATTCCTTTGTGCAGCTTATTAAGCTCTTTGGGATCCATCAGGATATAAGGCACCATTATAAATATATGATTATTATAGGGTTTATTTAATTAAATATTTTTGGCTGGTTCTCAAGAGCGAAAGACATCACAAAGACTTGCAATTTTCAGAGAGAAATCAGATTCTTATTTTTGTGGTCGCTATCTCTTAACTCTCAGTACGTATCATTGACATATATAATAAACGGCAGTCTTTCAACTCTACTAGGGCAACCATAGCTTAAAACAAAAGCAGTAATGTTTATTTTCACGTGACTAGGCTCATCATAGTTCATGACACTCTCTAACTAAACACTTGTTTTCTTCCCACAGATACTTACCTACGTTTGTGATATAGAGTGGAAGCCAGAAAAGGAAAGTGTAACTGACTAGTTTAGCAAACAACAAACAGAGAGAGAATTCTATGACTCCCTAAGGAAAGAAAAGAAAAAAGAAGAACAAGGTTAGTACCTAGACATGCAGTATTGTTGTTTCTTTGCTTCTGTTAAACCACACCATGCAAGCAATCTCCAAATGGCATCTTAAGCCTTTCTGTCTCAGGAATTTCTCCCTTGAGACTTCCTGTTCTGGAAGCATGAAGCTTGTGATCAAAGCAGATTGCAGTATTCTACTTGTATAGCTTTTTCTCTCCATGTAACTGTAACCAGAAACCAGAATACTAATAAGGACAGATAGAGCTTATAACCGCTTCAGAGATTGACAGTGATTTTCTGTCATGTTACATGTATCTTCCCTTTTATAGAACTGATCTGGGTGCATACTGTTGCGACCTGGGGGTGTTTTCCCATCAACTTAAATTGCGCCAGGATTTCACCAATGGTATTTATTTTTTCAAAAATCCACACAGCCCGTATGGTACATGGTCTCAAAGAGGTGCCTAGTTAGGACTCAGCACAGTAAGGGTGGGTGCTTATTTAACATACAAGTCTCAGTATTCTTTTACCCTATTGCCTTAGCTGAGAATTCTATGTAAGGTTAAGTTATTATAAAAACACAGCTGAAGTTTATTTGACTGCCACATAAACCTGTTCCTGTCAATCCTTCCCCCACCATTTGCCATCTTCTGGCAGCAGTTTGGGGTTTTACACAGTTTTAAGTTCTTGCTGTTATGTTACTCCTGCAAGTGTCAATATGGATTGCTGGAGATTTGCCCCACCACCACCACCACCACATTCATGCTTTCCCATCCCCCTCAACACCCTCCCTCCCCCATTCACACCTTGAGGTATTTAAAGTGTTATTCATTCCCACCAGCAAGTGACAGGAGAAGTGAAAGGGGAAGACTCCAGGAGAAGGCAGAAGAGGATATTTTAGATACATATCACCTTGCTGTTGCAGGATCAGGTACTGGGTAGAATCTAAGGGTACAGGAGGGTAGCATATAGTGCCAGCAGCTCTTTCCTACATTCACACCGGCCCAATATCAGTTCCAGCTGGATTTCATTTGTGTTTCCCTGAGCAGAGCTATTACCCTGAATTCAAACAAACTCCCCCTTTCCTTTTATCCAGCAGCCTGAAAGTTTGAGTGGTAAGATGCTCCCCTACATAAGCCATAAAATGTGCTTTCAAATTAGGAGCTTTTGAAAATGACAATTATCATTTATGAACCTACTAGTGATGGAAATCATCTGCCTGAAGAAGTGATGCCATTTGTGACACCTGCCCAAATTAAATCCTACTGTAAGCAGGTATAACTCTACTGACTTCTGTGGCGTTATAGCCTGCTTGTACCAGGATAGAGCACGGTCCACTGACTCTATGGAAGATGTAGATAGGAGACTAGGTAGGAGTTTCCATCATATTTTAACAATTGTTGAATTCATTTTTCAATTTAACACTTAACCAACATAGGCAGCCAATTAATGCAGTGAAGCCCTGGTGTAATCAAGTGCTAATCAATGTTATTAATATTTCATAATGTACATCAATACAACTACTCCAAATATGAGGACAAATACACATACAACGGGGTAATGGGCTATAGAATATTATATTATATACCAAATTCATATAGCTCAACTTCAGACTTCCACTTCATACCCACCCACCAAAAAGCAAAACCAAAACACATCTGACAAAAAAAGCACATGCACTGAAGTTCAGCTTGCTCATACTGGATGAAGAGTTCATCCCACTTAAGGAGATCACAGAATTGCAGAACCACTGGGACTAAAGCTGGTCAGAAATCAGAACTTTTGTCCTGCAGGAAATTCTGATATTTTAACATTGTTTTTTGCCTCAAAACAGGATGAAAAGTCAAAATTGCTACATTTTTCAGGGAATGAAAAGTTCCAAAAAATTTCTATTTGGAAACATTTTGTTTCAGTTTGACATTGAACTGCATCTGCCTAAGCTGCCAGTGCCTCCTAGGAATTGTAGTTCAGATGCCTCATGCCCCCATTCTCCTCTACGAGCCAGGTTCCCCAGCAAAAACTACATCTCCCATGATACACTATGGCAGTTCAGCCAGAGGGAAGACCGAAGAGCATCATGAGAGATGTAGTCTAGCTGAGAGGCCTGACTCAGAGAGTAGAATGAGGAAGACCTGAATTACAACTTCAGTGAAGTACCATGGTAGCTCAGGTGGATGCAGATTAAAATTGAAGTGACTCAAAATATTTTGATTCTGTTCAATAAACGGAAATATTTTGATTCAGGTCAACCCTACCCCAACAATTTTTTTTTCCAATTTTCCATTGTGAAAAATTTCAAGAAAAATCAGTATTTTTGTGAAAACTACATTTTCCCATTAACCCCTCCCCCCAAATTAGATAGAAAATTCCAACCAGCTCTAACTGGGACTAGTCAGTTACCTGAGGTTTCAAGGCGCATAAGAAGAGGTGATATGAAAGGACAGTTCTGTCGCCTCCGCAGAAGAGGCTGTAGGTATTTCAGCTACTCCCGCTCCATCCCTGACAATTCAAGGTTGCCTCTCTGATCCCCTTATTTCTTTCCCCTCATACATAAATATTGTCCCATTATGTTAATAATGTCATCACACTCTTGGGTTCTGAAGTGTGTGAGTGCTAGCTATACAGCTTAAAACTCCAAGAGCAGGTTTAAACTTGCACTCACTAGTTTTTTGGATGTTTGTAAATTCTAATATGTGATTTATTAATGTATTCAGTTGGCTTCTTTGAGCCAAATGTTCCCTTTTTCTGTATCCTCTCTTCTTCTGAATAGGACACCCACTTTGTCTTATACCATAGACTCCCTGATTCCCGACATCCAGTTAAAACTCAACAGGACTGAATAAAATACCAGTTTTGAGATGGGAAAACCAACTTTGTCCACTTCTCCATTTAAACTGTATAAAAATCAGAATCCTGTCGGATAAAACCCAAGTCAACGTACAGTGGGTAAGACTAATGCATGTACTCACAGGTATTCGCAAAGCACCTATGAAGCTTATAGCTGACATTCTAGTTCCACCTTCCCCATTGACTGCCACGTTATGGTTCAGTGGCACTGTGAAGTTCTCTCTTTCAGGAAGCAAACACTGCATCGCTGGATCCTACATACAGTTTCCCACCACCACAAAAAGAAAAGTAAATACATTAAAATGTATGTAGTAAACAACCAAGTCATTCACATGTCTTATGACTTTACTTTTTGTACTACAGAAAGTGATTCACGGATTCTGAAATCTTTAGTGAAAAAAGCACTATTTTTTAGGGCAGCATGCATTTACTTCTGGAGTCAAAGCACTACAGTATCTGTACTGTGAGCAGATTTCAAATTGCAGAACCACTACACATCATAGCGTGCCCTGAACAGAACCCAGCTATTGGAAATTGACTTATTTCTTCTACTTTTCAATGGCTTCTCCCATCCACCATTCAAATGTGGTCTCACTCTTTGGAGTTGAAAACACTTCTTGGTTAATATACTGAAGATATCACTGACATTACCTGGCTTCTATATAAATATTAAGCTGATTTTTCAGAATTTCTGTCCCTTGTATCTTCACATTCATCAGTTTAAGTAGGGATCATTGGTACTGTTCAGGTATGTATAGCATGAAGAAGTGGGTTGTAGCCCACGAAAGCTTATGCTCTAATAAATTTGTTAGTCTCTAAGGTGCCACAAGTACTCCTGTTCTTCTTGCGGATACAGACTAACACGGCTGCTACTCTGAAATCATTCATGCAGTGACACCTATGAATTAGATCAATATTATCGAAGGGCTAGATTCTGATGTTTTACACTGAGTAGTACTGTGACAGTCAGCAGCGACTCCCCCCGCCCCCCTTTAACAGCTAGCAGCCGTTATGGCAGCCAGCAGCCATTAGGGGGAAGCAGACACCTCAAGTACACAGTTGCCTGAACTTTTCAACTGTTTTCCCTTTCAAGGCCTTGAGGTAGTTGGAGCTGGTCCCAAACTGGTTTTCACTGACCAGATAGCAGAAGTACAGGGTCTGTTAACCACCAATCAAATGTTACCATGACCAGGGCCTGTGTTTGAGTGTATAAAAGATCTTTGGCTTTTGTATGAGTTAGAGTTTTTGTACCAAGGTGCAAAGCTCTCTTTTCTTCTGCAGAATAAAGCAACCTTTTCCTTATCCCTGTCTGGCTGTTACTGGCTCTCAGCTAGGCGGACCCGACATTTCGGTAACAGTTTCTGGCGACCCAGATGGGACCCTCCTAGCTCGGACATTGGACTCTGGATGGCTGCGGCGAACTAGGAACGGCGCCAACGGGGTGCTTAGCCCCTTTTCCTCACTTCACTGCAGCCCCTGGGGTTCGTGCTCCGATAAGGTGAGCCCTAATAGGATAAGGAAACACTATCTGACTCTGGTTCTGGTTCTGATCTGGTTAACCGGTTAATGAATTTCTGTCTTGTACGCTTGGGTGTTAGGTGTGTGGGCGGAACGGAGCTTCTCGTTTGTAATTCCTCGGGGTGGAAGCCATAGCGTGCGAGGAAGCCCTGAGGTCGGATTGAGATTCTTCTGTCCCGTCCCCTGTAACAGTCGGGGTAAGCAGAGATTTCTGGATTAGACCGTAATTCCCTCCACCTTTCTGTCTAATTCTCAGTTTGAGTGTCAGAAGGGGGATGGGTGGGTCTCAGGGTATGTCTACACTACAGGATTAATCCAAATTTAGATAATTCGAATTTGGGAAACAGGTTGTATAAATTCGATTGTGCGCGGCCACACTAAGCACATTAATTCGGTTTTTAACCACATTAATTCGGTGGTGTGCGGCCACACTACCCCATTACTTTAACCACAGTAATTCGGTGGTGTGCGGCCACACTAACCCTAATTCGAATTAACAAAATCGATTTAGGCACTACTCCGCTCGTCGAGGTGGAGTACAGAAATCGATTTTAAGTGCCCTTTAATTCGAATTAACTGGCTCTGTAGTGTGGACGGGTGAAGGGTTAATTCGGATTAACGCAGCTAAATCCGAATTAAAGTCGTAGTGTAGACCAGGCTTCAGAGGAAACCCTCTAAGGATAGCCCTTTGGATTATATGTTAAGTAAATGGCCTTTACCCGGTGTTCAGAAAAGAATGTCGAAGAGACGCTTGTTGCAGCTTTGCACCCAGGATTGGCAAGCCCTGGGCACTGATTGGCCCGAATCCGGATCTTTTGACATTCCGACTTACTTAACTCCTTTGTGCCTGGTACTGGAAAACCAGGCACCGGGACAAATGGATTATTGTTTTTTGTGGGATCTGTGTTTTATAAGTTTGAGATGAATTGGTATTGTTTAAAGTTGCAAAAACCGAGAATACTTTTGCCAGATAAGGGAAACTAGTGTTGTTTAATATGGTATTTAGCCTTTAATCCTTAAGGTGACTTAATGCTTTACAAGATTTAAAATGTTTTAAATAAAGACCAAAGGTTGTGGCTGCTGCAGGGTAGTCAAAGCCAGGAGAATAAAAGATTTGAATTTGTTTTTGGGTTACAAAATAGCAGATGAAAGATCTGGTAAAGAGAGAGAAGGACAGTGCCTCTGGCTCTATGTGGTCGAACTGTCTTACTAGGGGTGCATGGAGATTTTGTAAGCACAAAAGAAATAGTTACACCTTGTGTAAAAATTGATGTGGCTAGTGTTGTGGAAATTGAATTGTGGAGAGGATGTACATTTTCCCCAGAACATGTGCAGTGTATATTGTAGTAGAGGTAAAAGAAATGCAAACCTACCAATATAGGTTGTGTTGTCTTTTTCAGATCAGTGTGTGTTTGAAAGCAGAAGTTAGAAGTAAAAGGCAATCAAAAGTCTGGGAAAGTTAATTGTGTCCCTTTTTAAGTAAGAATCTTTAAGCTGTGGATAGCTTTGGATCTGGAAGCAAGCCAGAAAGCATCTGTATTAATGCAATTTTCTAACTAATAAGGTAGAAGCCACTGAAACCTGGGCTGCCTATGAAACAAATACCAGGAACTATGGGGTGATTCCTCTGTTTTGCCTAAAATCAACAAGAGTATGTGTATATAAAGGAAATATTTTAAGCAATGACTGACTGCCCAGAAGGGGTAGACCTCTGTTCTTTTGTCTTTCAGATCATCAGAGAAAACGGATGCCAGCTGATTAGCATTCAACGTACCATGCATTTACTGGCACAATAGGAATTATTTTTGTGTTCTATGTCCTGTCTTGTGGTGTTTGTCTTGTGGCCAAAATTGTTGTTAAAATTTGCATACCAACAGTCTTTGGAAGCAAGGACATGGAAGGATAACTCACTTCCCATATTGCCCATGGGATCCTTCTGGCTACCTCAGATTTCTAGCCAGAGGGCTGGGGAGGGAGAAAAGCTATTGGACACCAGAGGTTGTACCGAGTGAACTCCTCAAAAGTGGGTGAGCTTGTCCTGGTTTGTTGCTCCAAAGCTCTGTAATAAAGTTATTTTACTGGAAGGGTAAATGGCATACATTGAATAATAAGACTAATGTACTGTATAATGGCAATGTGTATATGTTCATTGTTGGGAAAAGGTGTATGAGTGAAGAGTGGAAGTTTCCTTTGTAGGTTAAAAGAACCCAAGAAGGGGAGAAGGAAAAAGAACAGAACGAGTTAACTGGGAAAAAAAATAGCTAGCAAGCTCAGTCCAAAGATAAGATGCTGGCCCCATCCAAGGACACTGCCGACAGCTAAGACTTGCCTGACAGCCAAGAAAAGGGGAGCCTGAATGTGCCCAAGCACTATGAGATCTGCAAAACACTGCCAGGCATTAATGAAGTGTGTTAGGTTTCTTTTCTCACAGATAAAAGAAGTGCTACCCAAAGACCCTAGCAGCCCTGCCGTTCATTGAAACAAGGAGACTGAGTCTATGTAAAGATCCACCAATGAAAGACTGCTTTGGCTCCATGCTGGAAAGGCCCTTTCCAAGTCCTGTTAACCACCAACACCGCTGTGAAGTGCCAAGGACTGCCTACCTGGACCCATGCTTCTCACTGTAAAAAGACCCCTCCACCTCGGGAGGACTCTCCGACTGATAAGCCTATTTCTCCTTCTAGCTCTGCTGTGCCTTCTGGACACCAGGAAAAAAGACAAGGTAAAGTGCTAGTAACCTCTCCCTTGTCCACTGACAGACCTACTGTGCCTTTGAAATTTTTTTAGAAGACGCAAAACCATTACAGGGTGATGTGCTAGTAACCTCTCCCCTGTATGATGCTGAACCATGACTGTTTCAGGAAAAGAGAAGAAGGAACACTTGCTCCATTGAAACCATCAAAGTCCAGGGATTCCTGCTTACAAGAGACATTAAGAACTGACCCTGGTGAAGAAACAAAGAATTATACACTGGCAGGAAGAAACTTGCGGGACCCATGCTTGGGAATGTGGTATAGTACTACACCAAAGAGAAATGTATTAGGATATCAATGGACTGTGATTAACACTACACTAGGGACTGTTAAATTTTCATTACCCGTATCCAGTTTCCAGATCACCTCTACATACCCAAATTGCTCACAGGGGGCTGCCATTAGATTAGCACACAGAGGGCTTGGGTTATTTCCTCTAGAAAGAAAAGTGACTTGACCGGATCCCTATGGGATGGGGCCAATAGTGCAGCAGCAGTTTGAAATATTTTTAAGAACCAAGAACATGATGAGAAATTGGGGCAATTAGAAAAGGCCACTAGCCTTATTTCTGGGGCACAGCTAACCCAGGTACAGGCTGGAATTGGTGAGTTACATGTTATCTCCGCCTTTAGTTCTATGACCCAGAAGTTGCTGACAGGAATGGTATTGAATATCACTAAGGCTGGGAAGGTATTGCAGTGGGATCTAGCATGTTCAGGCTTGGCCCACTGCCCTTACAGACACATCAGGAGTACCATCTGATCTGTGGCCATGGAGACATACTTGGAGGCTTTCTGGGTGGAAGTGTGAACGTTCTCAATGCTCCTTCCAAGCATATGGACCGATTGGGGGGGGGGGTGGGCTCCCACATACCGAATCCCGCCAGGTCCATGGAGAGGATGCATGTGGAATTGGGTAATTCACCGAGACATCTGGAAAATTAAACTACCGCCGATGCCCTGGTGGACTTGGCAACCGCACAGAGAAAACTAAGGCAGATGGTTCTCCAGAACCGCTTGGCTCTAGATATCTTTCCCTCCAGCTTGATCACAAATTGCGCAACGGGCCTGACAATTTGGGTTTGTCAGGCCCTAAGGGGGGACTGTGACAGTCAGCAGCGACCCCCCCCCGCCTTAACAGCTAGCAGCCGTTATGGCAGCCAGTGGCCATTAGGGGGAAGCAGACACCTCAAGTACACAGTAGCCTGATCTTTTCAACTGTCTTCCCTTTCAAGGCCTTGAGGTAGTTGGAGCTGGTCCCAAACTGGTTTTCACTGATCAGATAGCAGAAGTACAGGGTCTGTTAACCACCAATCAAATGTTAACATGACCAGGGCCCGTGTTTGAGTGTATGAAAGATCTTTGGCTTTTGTATGAGTTAGAGTTTTTGTACCAAGGTGCAAAGCTCTCCTTTCTTCTGTAGAATAAAGCAACCTTTTCCTTATCCCTGTCTGGCTATTATTGGCTCTCAGCTAGGCGGACCCGACATTTCAGTAACAGTACCTTACTCCACCTGACTTCAATAGCAGTGACACCAATTGCAGAGGGTGGGGAGAAGTGAGAGCAAATCCCTCCCTCCCCCCATGCTTTTTGCACTTGCCCAAAGTTCCATAGGCCACGGAGCAGGGGGGCCATGGCCCAATTATCTTTAAGCAGCTGTCCCATACTAAACAAATACAGCTGCTGCCAGAGCAGTCTGGACCAACACCCCAGCTGTGTAGTCACATTGCCACTAAAGTTCGACCTGGCCTCCCCTCTGTACACATGAAGGGGTGGCCAGGCCATGTTTCAGTGAATGGTGTTGCAACCTGGAGCATAGGGTTACCACGCCACTGAAATTTTGGAGGAGTGGCAGGGTGAAATGATGTGGTGACCTGGCGCACCAGGAGCCTGTTCCTGTACAGCAGAGTGCAGGGGAGCCCACCGAGAACTGGCTCAAGCACCATGTGGTAAGAGAGATGGACACTCCCTAGGTGAGGGAAACCTGGGGTCCCTTCAGGAGGAGGCAGTGGGGAAGGGACCATAATTTGATCATCCTCCCTTGGAAATATCTGAATTGGCACCTCCGTTCAACAGTGCTGTTGGGATAAAGTACTATTCAATATGAGTAGGGACTGGAATCCGTGCCTAAGTGTGTGAAGCCAATTATCCAGAGATTACATTGAACCAAAACCTCTCACGTGCTCCCCCCCCCCGAATCTTGAGGAAGTTCAAACCTAAATCCAAGATTCACCACTCACTCCCATGCGTGGTGGCAGAAATTTTGGATACAAAGCTGTCAAGGTCCATCAAAACTATTTTGCCAGCTTGTAAAAATGATAGGTTCAGTAGTTGTAGCAACCCAGTATTTCACCTGCACCCTATGGCACTGTCACCCTTTAAGATGACCTAGCAATGCTTCTCTTTTTAGCTGCAAGATGATTTTAATGTACGTTCACCCTTCTCCTAACCATCACACATTTATATTAAATCTTGGTGAAGAGCTTAATACTATCACATTTATTTGAATCTAAGCTTGGAAAGGTAAATTGGTACATTATTCCACCCCCCGTACTTGTGCGGTAGATGGAAAGTGTCTGATTAATATTAAACAAACTGACATGGAGAACAGATGTTACAACTTAAAAATGATGGAACAGATTTGAAAATGACACTTTCTATTGAGTGATTTTGAAATAATCCTATTTATACTTTTGTTTTATTTTAAATGGCAACAAATTAGCAGTAGATACTTAATTTCAGTTTTTAATCTTTGAATAACTGAAACACCATTGATACTTTAGTTTAACATTTGCAATTCAAGCTATCAATCCCAAACACAAAACAAAAACCTTGGTCAAAATCCCTTCAGTCATTATTTAGGAAAACTTCCTATTGACTTCCACAGGAGCGTTGCTTGAATAAGGGCAGAGTAAACCCTGCAGGATACCTGTAAGCATAATAGCCTGATTGGAATTGTCTGAGTAAATGCTGCTCATTTCTCAGACAGGTGACTCTAAGCTTACTAATGCAAAGAGATGATAATTCTGAAGTGGAAGTTACCAATACACAACACATATCACCTCTCTTAGCAATTCAAGTTGGAGATATATATCAATATCTTGGAGTTAAGTGCTAGACTGAGCTAGATACGGAAAAAGCAATTTGAGCTTGGCAGGGATAATACTTTTCAGCTTTGTCAGTGAGAGTGAACAGACATATGGTACACTCCTGAGCTCTGGGGAAGGATTTATTATTGCTCAATAGTGTATAATTTTAAGAGGCCAACCTGACATGACAGGTAATGTATCTAGAAACACATTCTGCTTTTATTTGTTGCATATACTGAATATTATTTTTCTTGTTATAGTGTTTAGAGTGGTCAGCTAAGAATCAGTCAGAGCTGCCAATCTAGTATGCTAGGAATTGACTAGTTCTAAAACCACTGAACATCTGCTGTTTGTACAGGCAGCAAGAAGCAGAACTATGATAACCTTAGCTTAGCTATAGTGTACCCATTGTAAAAAATATATTCAACTCCACATTTACAAGAGCAAGATTAGATACAGTTATCCTCAACTGGAGGGGGAAAGGGCAAGGTCTCAAAAACAGAGCAGAGGCCAAGAGAGAGCATTTTTTGCCTGGTTATTTCTCAACATTATGAACAACTAACTCAGATAGCAAAGAAAACACACATTATCTCTGACAGATTTGACAGCAAGCACCCCCAATGCTGCTCAGCCAGTGTCCGTCTGTCATGATCAAGATGGAACACCTCTCAGGATAAAGTCTCCTTATCCATTCAGTCTATAGCCTCTCTGCACAAACTGACAATAAGAGTGCCAATTACTGAGAATTATGATTAGAGCTGGCAGAGCAAATTACAGCCAACAGTTTATTTTCAAATTTCAGCTCTTTGTGTTTATGAATTGTCCAAAAACAGCTTATGAGATTCAAGACTCTTGCCATTATTTTAAAATTATTCCGAGCATAATACTGGCAAGTAACATCTGGGCTGCAGGTTGTACTCAAACAGTTCACTGTAGACACTGAATATACTTAGTTCAGAATGGTTTGGTTAATTTTGATTGAACACATAGGTGACAAGTAGAACTGGTTGAAGTATGGTGTGTGGAAAGTTTTCCTACCTAAAAAATATGACTTTGCAATTGAAACTGAATTTTTGGGGGAGAAAATAATCAATTCTGAGAAACAAATTTCAATTGTTACCACAGGAAGACGTGAAAACAAAAGTGGTTAGATTCACATCAACATTTTGAAATGAAACGAAGATTTTTGTTTTGTTCTGGTCACAAGATATTTCTTTTCTCTGAAGGGACAAATCCAGAATCTGTTTTCTGGTGTGAATACCAGTACTCATTTACAAATGTAAAGTTTGCTCCTGTCAATAACTTCTAATAGATTAAATCCTTTCTGTTTCCATGAATATTCCTGCAAGTAAACTCACTGGCCACTGGGGGGAGCAAACACAGTGGAAGCAGTTTAAGAATGAGTAATCTCAGAATTTTTGGCAGTATTTACCCAGGGCTAGTTTTTTTGTATGTTTCTCCCCACAGAGAATTAGATGAAGACTACTCTCATTTTAAAAAAAAAGTCTATATGACAAACAAGCAACCAAATAACCACCTACCACCTGTAGAAAACCTTTAAAAAATGGTCCTCAGGTGATATTCAGAGCTGTACTTCGCCAAGGAAATGAGATGTTACGTTGTCCAGTATCATGAAAACTATACTTAGACTGCACTCAGTTCTCATTTTCAGAAGGATTGTTTTTGCAAACAAAGGGCCTGCAAAGTTCAGTAAATAAGTATGTACAATAGGGAGAGAGAATAACTCTATTCTTTTTCTCTATAGATGTTCTCAGCATGGAGGGTGGGAAGAGGTGCCTCCCAACCCAAAGTGTTCAGTCTCCATGCTGAAGTCCAACCGCTCAAAAAGTTACATATTATGCACACAAATAACTAACCATTTCCCCAAAAAATCAGAGCGCTAAACAGTGGCCAATGCGTGCACAGAAGGGAGAGAGAGCATGGACTCTGCCTCCCATGGGTGGCCCACGTAATGGACCTCCAGAATCAGAAGTCCCTGCACTCAGGGGAGTGCAGGCGCTGCTAACAAGTTGCTTCCTCTGCCAGCAACAAGACAAAAGTGGAGAAGGCAGAATCATGCCTTTGAAGAGAAGTGGGTTTTTTTACCCACAAAAGCTTATGCCCAAATAAATCTGTTAGTCTTTAAGGTGCCACCAGACTCCTTGTTGTTTTTGTGAATACAGACTAACACGGCTACCCCTCTGATACTTGAAATCATGCCTTTGTTTCTCCACCCCGCAAACCAGGAGAGCTTGTTAGCTATGTGATGGGGGTCTATTAGGCACCGTAATAGGGTGTAGCGAATTATTCCTCTCCCGCAGGGAGCTCCAGGAGCCATTTTGTTCCCCTGGAGTGGTTCAGCTGCACATCAAGCCTTATTACAGGCTCTGCCTACCAGGCATAACTCAGGCCTTAGAATGAAAAGAGGAACACGTAAAATAGCTGCTCATCAGTAAGGGCTTGGTCCAGAGTCCTTGGAACTCAGTGGAAAGACTCACATAGCCTTTAATGGGCTTCGGATAACACCAAAGAAACAAAACCAGCTGTGTTGTCCCTTAATATGATGTGGGAGAAATGGTCTCTCCTCTACTCATTAGTGAATAATCAAATACATTCCCTTGTAATATATCATAAGAACATAAGAATGGCCCTACTGGGTCAGACCAAGGGTCCATCTAGCCCAGTATCCTGTCTTCCGACAGTGGTCAGTGCCAGGTGCCCCAAAGGGAATTAACAGAACAGGTAATCATCAAGTGATCCATCCCCTGTCGTTCATTCCCAGCTTCTGGCAAACAGAGGGTAGGGACACCATCCCTGCCCATCCTGGTTAATAGCCATTGATGGACCTATCCTCCATGAATTTATCTAGCTCTTTTTTGAACCTTGTTCTTATGTTCTTGGCCTTCATAGTATATTTAGTAAACAAAGGGATGCAGAATGAAAGGTACTTAAGTTTTGGTTATTTGTGCCTTGTAGTGTACAGCACATTACTCTGCTCTCCTAAATGAAACTCAGGGATGCGATTATTGCAGAGATTGGTCACAACTACAATGTTGGGATCTGAAGGTCTCCCAAATTTGGGGATGTTTTTGATCCAGGCTATCAGTTTAGGCTCATCCCCTTATCACTACTGTGAATTTTGCTGACATTGCTCTCGCTACTCTTCCCCTTCTTTTAAAATTAAATTTTCATTCTGAAGAACTCAAAGTGTACCACAGAACTGATGCAGCTGGTTTGGTAGGCGAGGACAATAGGGCACAGAAGTTGTTAAATATGTCATTGTTTTTAAGAAGCAGTAAATCTCCAGCCGAAAGCAAAAAACACTAAGGGGACACTACAGAAGAAATTAAGGGGAAGATTTTCATATGCATAAAGGGCAGTCAGTCACTGTCTTTTGTGTCTTTGAAAAATCTCCCCCTAAAACACTGTTTACAGTAAGTTGAAATATTTTTATATTTATATTTTTCTATAAGATCTTTAGCAGATTGAAAAATTCATGGGTAAAGCCATTTTCATTGGAAAGATTATATCTGAGCTTAGAAAATCTTACATACAATTTTAACTTAAGAAATTTCATTTTACCCGAAGATTGTTGGTTTCTTTAAGATTTAAGGTTGGCTTATGGACTCTGAATTTATTTGTACCATTCATGTAGGACTTTGAGCTCTGAAAAAGAATTTTAAAAAGCACTACCTTAAAGAAGTCACTGATGCTAGAAGTAGGGTTAGACCCTACTTTTACATACCAAAGATCTATGTTCATCACACCTCAGATGCAAAGCTAAATGGAAAAACTTATGGTTTGATGACTGTACATTCTAGTTATTTTAAATTCAGGTGGAGTTCTGTGAATCTTGCAAAATGTGAAAGAGAAGGCACTTTTATATATTCTCATTTCAAATTGTGCGGTACACAGGAGCGGCACAGGAAATTCAGATTTTGAGCTCATTCTACTTAATGGCTTCGACATTTTTCACTATAAAATCCACATTTTGTAACAATACTTTAATCACAATTAGACTTCCTAAACTGATCCATTTATTTCAGAGGCTGCTATTAAGGAACAATTTCTCTCCTCCTCCCTCCCCATTGAAGATAAAGGTTTCTCACATTCTCATATAAAATATTCATTCTAGCTGTCTGAGCCCAGGAAGGGGGCACCACAGTTATAGTTGTGGTCTTTGGGGTCTTCCCCCCCCCCCCGAGGATCTGATCCTATCTATCCTCTGTGGGCTCCCCAGGCCCCCAACTGGAACAGATCTAAATAGTTGCTTTCCTGTAAATATAGCCATTCATTTGCATGCACAGTTGCACATCAGTGCATGCTGAAATTGCATTCTTTGAAATATGTCACCATATGACACTTTATCTAAAAAGATTTGCCATTGATATGAAGTGTGTGGGTTGGGTAGCTTACATGTAAACCTTAAATGTATATTCACCACCAGGTAGAGAGAACATGGGGCTGTGTTCAGTTGCGTATAACATTAGAGCAGGGGTCGGCAATGTTTGGCATGCGGCTCGCCAGGGTAAGCACCCTGGCGGGCTGGGCCAGTTTATTTACCTGCTGACGCGGCAGGTTTGGCCGATCGCGGCCCCCACTGGCCGCGGGTTCCTGCCGCCCCCATTGGCCCGGGACGGCGAACCGCGGCCAGTGGGGG
>NW_020664381.1:1089605-1138532 GCF_002925995.2 Terrapene triunguis
TGCGGGCTTGAACTCCTTTATTCTTTCCTCTCATATTTGCGCCGTTATCATAAGCTTGGCCTCTCATGTCAGCAATGTCTATTCCTAAGTTGTTTGCCTTTTCAAGAAACGCTTCCAATAAGCCCTCGCCAGTTGTATCATGAACATTAAGAAAACCAACAAACGCTTCACGAATATTGACCCCATCTTCACCGTTGAATTCAACAAAGCGTAACACCACAGACATCTGTTCTTCATGTGACACGTCGGGAGTACAGTCCAAAATAACTGAATAATATTTTGCTTTTTTAAGCTGCCCTATGTTGGCCTCTTGAATGTTACTGGCAACAAGTTGAATCAGCTCGTTTTGGATCTGTGGACTGAGGTACTGAACATGTGTCTCTGCCTTCTTAATCCTCTGTAAAAGTTCGCTGAGGACAGCATCATACTTTGCAAGCAATTCAAACAGTCCCAAAAAGTTGCCATTCGAAGGATCGCCGAGCTTTTCATTACTTCCTCGAAATGCCAAGTTTCTTTCGGACAAGAAAATAACGACATCAACCATGCGTTTGACAACATTTCTCCAGAAATCTCTTTCTTTCAGAAAAGCCTGCAATTCGAGTTGGTCAATAGATGTACGGTTTACTATGCCTGACCGAAGGTCAAACCATTTCACCATACAGTCTTGATGACCTTTGCCTGTTTCATGCTGCTGAAGTGTTTTTGACAGTGCTTTCCAAGCAGATGTTCCACGATGTAGCGGTATGTCGCCAGTGCCAAATAATTTACAACAAAAACAAAAAATGGCATCTTTCTGAACTGAGTACATTAACCATGAACGTCTTATTTTCTCGCCATTTGCCATGGTTCGATAGAAATGAGTACTTGTGAACCTCCGTCTTTCCTCGTTAAATGGAAATTCGTAACTTTCATTCTGCTGCGGTGGGCCACGTGCAACAATGTCACACACTTGCCTGTCTGATATTATAGACGGCCAATCTCCTGGATCATCAGTCAGTGGTTCAGATTCAGATACTTCTTTCCCGGCAGCAGCTGGAATATCTGTCACAGTTTGTTTGGTAGAACAACTGGCTTCACCTTCGACCTCACTTGACGCACTTCTGGATACGATTCGTCGCTGCTAGTGCTGTCCGTTTCATGTGCCTGTACCTGTACGTTGGATTGCAGTGCAAAATACGTTGACAACTTTGGAATTTTCTCAAGTTCCTTCTCGGCATCTTTTGCTGCCTTTTGTTTACTAGCTTCGCTCTTATACGTTCTCTTAGACATCACAAAGCACGCTTCTGCGTTGGAAACGAATAGTTTCAAACGATAAAAAATTAAACAACTAAATTAATAACATTTATCTGCCGACGGCCATTATGAACGCAAATACACATTCTTTGAATGGGTCCAACTAAAATTCGAAACTGACTGACAGACAACTTATGTAGCCAATAGCATTATGATATATCATAATAACTTCACGGTTTTGTCAGTAAAACCGACATGGATTGTGCAATAGCGTCAATAAATGTCACTTACCTAGTTATACCTTACATTTTTTTTGCCATTTTTAGGGACCCCCTTCCTTGCGGGGCCCCCTCCGGTCAGAGGGTACGGAGGGGGCTCGCTACGCCTCTGCTAGCACGCTAAACATAAACAGTACCTGTGGCAGCTCAGGCAGCGGGAGGAGCAAGACACCCCGATTACGTATGTGTCGGAGACCACAAGTATGTAGTCTAAGTGTAGCAGTGGTAGGAGGGGCTAACTGCCTTGAATACGTGTCTTTGGTCTCAGCCTGGTACCTACTTCAGGGCAACTAGCCTCTTTTACAGCTCGCCCTGCCACAGTTACAGTTAATTTTTAGCATGCTAGCTTGATCAGAGCTAGCATGGGTATGTCTCCTTGAGCTGGGAATTAAACATCTCCCGCTCTAAGTGTAGGCATACCCTAAATGATTTAGGAGCACAAGTGCCACTGCCTTTCACTTAAAGCTTCATCCAAAGTCCATTGACGTCAACGCAAAGTCTTTCCATAGATTTCAACAGGCTTTGGATCAGACCCACAAGATTTTTGAGAATTCCACTTCATGGCTTTTTGTTGCACCAGCTGGCAATATCTTGAACACTTTTCACCAGTGCAGGAAACTGCTCAGAAAAAGACAGCACCCTACACTCAGGTCTTAGCAGACAGGTAAAAGTAAATGTATTTGTTCTCAAAGGTATATTATTTCTCACGTTTAGGTTTACACACGTGAATTATCTGGGATTTTAAACAGTTCATTTAAAAAAAAAACTATTTCATTTAAAACATATCTTTATTTTTAAAACTATGTATTTCTTGAGACACTATGGCAAGTAATCTCTTACAAAACTGAATTACATTCAAACCAGAATGGAATGCATCTCGCCATGTAACCATTAAATGCTACTCACATCTGAAAATAAAATAAATAAATATGGAAAGCCAACGAATCTAGGGAAACAAACAACAGTATGCTTACCTGAGCTATCATGTAGAACCACAGGTTATGTATATTATAGAAATAGCCCAACCCAAACATTGCAGTGAAGAGTCCACTGGCAAGCATTCCAGCTGTTAGATAATACCGGATAGGCAGACGCTCTCCTATTATACCACTGAGAATGTACAGGGGTAAAGAAAAAAACATTTAAAAGAAACATGAAACATTTCACACACCAAACTTTCATAGCGCATAAAGAGGATGTTCAAATTCTGGATCTATTAGGGTTTTCCCTGCAAGTTTCAACAGAAATTTTAACTAAAAATCAAGCAATTAAGTAATAAATATTTGGTGCATTACATAACAAATGCTGATATTGTGAGAATTGAATGGTTTTACTGTGGGCATAATGGGAATTACTTTCCACGTGATTCTTCACGTTGAGTGTATCTACACAGCAGTGGGGGGGTGTAATTCCCAGCTCATGCAGATATACATGTGCTAGCCCTGCTTGAGCTAGTGCACTAAAAATAGAAGCACAGATGTGGCAGTGCAGGCTGTGTCTTGGGCTTGCTGCCTGAATACAATCCTATCCAAGATCCTAGTATGTACTCAGGTGGCTAACATATGCCATCACCCATACCACCACAGCCACACTGCTGTTTTTAATCATGATAGTCTCAGTGTGTATGTCTACCAGATCTGGGAATTAAACTACGCAGCTGCTATTTAGACATACTCATTGATGTATATGGGCTAGATTGTCATCTGTGATACATTTCAGTTCAAGGGAGTACAGAAATTCATAGGAAGGATTAACCTTCCTATGAATTTCTGTAAGGGTTTCAGGATAGTCACTGTGAAAAATGTGCCTAAAGGCTTGTCTACACTACCTGCCAGATCGGCAGGCAGTAATCAATCCAACGGGGGTCGATTTATCGTGTCACGATAAATCGACCGGTGAGCGCTCTCCCGTCGACTCTGGTACTCCACCAGAATGAGAAGTACAAGCAGAGTCGACGGGAGAGTGTCAGCTGTCGACTTACAGCAGTGAAGACACAGCGGTAAGTAGATTTAAGTAAGTTGCGTATCTTAGATCGACCCCGCGCGGTAGTGTAGACAAGCCCTAAAATCAGGTCTTTGTGTGTGTGAGACAATCCAAATTTCTCCTTCCTTCTTCAGTGATCATTCATCAGAAGCTTCCCAAAAGGAAAGGATAACAGATTAGAAGTATCAGAGGGGTAGCCGTGTTAGTCTGAATCTGTAAAAAGCAACAGAGGGTCCTGTGGCACCTTTAAGACTAACAGATTAGAAGCAGTGCAGCCTTCTGAATCAATAATTTAAGAAGTATGAAAAAAGTCTAAAGGAATTACCTCAAATACATTCCAACTGCATAAGCACACAGAAATGAGTAATCCAGGGCTCCCAGTAATTGTTTGTAATTGTTCTTGTCTAAGAAAACATTTTCAAAACAAATCAGTGGAATAAGTTTATCAATAGCTTTCAAACCTTTATTATATATTTCATGTACAGGTCTTGGAAATCTTTAAAAAAAAAACACTATAGGCATTTTTAGTTCTAAGTGAAATTTCTAGCAGAAAAAAAAAGAATGCCAGTTTCTTGACACTTTGCATTCTACTTAACCAAAGAATACTGTATTTTCTGTTTTCATCTATTACATATTAGAAAAACATTGTTCGAAGCATTCTTAATCTCCTCTTACCCAATTCATATAAAAACAACATTTGGAAATGGAAACCACAAATTTATTAGCAAAATATACTGTATTTTCAAGCTTCTAAGAGAACAAAGTTCACAAAAGTCTATAAAAATATATTTAAAATTCCCTAAAAGGAAAATATACTTTTCAAATATGTCAGGTCCTAACTGCAAAGATGGCGGAAGCAAATTTTAAAAAGCCATCTGGCAAAGACTAACTACTTTTAAAAAACAATACAATTAAAAAGGATGTTGTGCTTTGTTCTTTAATGCTAGAAAATAAATATTTCTTCAGTTTTTTCCCCTCCATTACAATGTTATCTCTGATCCTGTAATCAAACCTGCTTGTGTGGGCCCTTGCAGCCCATATGTCCCTAAACCGCTGACTGCCAGAAGCTGGGACTGGATTACAGGGGATGGATCACTCATTAATTGTTCTGTTCATTCCCTCTGAAGCACCTGGCACTGCCCCAGTCCAAAGACAGGCTACTGGGCTAGCTGCACCATCGGTTTGACCCAGTATGGCCATTCTTATTAGCCCACTAGAGCCAATGGGGCTCTCTGCATGCCAAGAGGCCATCTATGCAGATACAAATCTCAGGATCAGGGCCATTATTTTGACATATTGGATGAAAAGGAGTAAGGTTAGATGACATGGTAATTAAAATGTCCATTGTTGCTCGACCAGTGATGGGAGAATGACTATCGATTGAAAATGTTCAGCTAAAAAACAGGTGTTGGATTTATGCACAAAATCTATGAACTGCACACAGGCCCAGTTCAGCCAGGGACTAAAACGCATGTCAAACTTCAAGCATTTGAATAGCTCCACCAATTTCAACAGAACTATTCATATGTTTAAAGTTAGGCACATGCACAGATTTTTCTAAATGGGGTCACAGATGATCATGCACAAGAGGAGGCAGCCATTTGAAAAATCAGGACTTGTCAGAGTTACCACCTGTCCATCCCCATTTTGAACACTACTACTTGGGCCTCAAATTAGTCCTGGCGACAGACTGACTTCATAAAGAAACACAAGCTAAAAAGGTCATGAAAACAATGGTGTTCAATACCACGTAATTTCCTGCAATTTTCAGCTTTTAAATTAATTATTTTTAGAAACCTGTTGAATATAACACTGTACTCAACAGTAACTTTCAATCAGTGGCTTCTGAAAGGAGAAAAGTTTAAGGTGTTTTTATCCCCTCAGGACCTAGTCTATCAGAATGTTACACATATACCCTTTTAGGCCCCAATCATGCACTGAACTCCATGTGTGCAGACCCTACACCCACACAGAGCCCTTTAATGGAGCTTCACCCAGGCACAGAGCATGACAGAGTAAGATGTGTCTGTATCTCATTATGAATTCTGGTTTGTACCATGTGTTGAACACTAGTCTGCACTCTGTCCAGGGACAGACTTTTTACTACATTCCCAACAGCTACCCAGCCCTGGAAAGGTGTTTGACATTTCACTGAAGGACCATCACACAGACAGCAATCCAGGGCTATCAATTTTGAATGATTCTCAACTGCTGGACCATCCCATGGAACAATGGTCTTTCTACACAGGGGACGGCCGTGGGTGGTTGGGAAGTATGCCTGGTGGATCTGGAGATTCTCAGGTTAGGTCTGCATTTACAACACTACTGCAGCTGTGCTGCTCTAGCTCTTCTGTGCAGAAACTTACTTCAGCGATTGAAGGGATTCTCCCATCACTGTAGTAAATCCACCTCCCTGAGAGATGGTAGCTAGGTCAGCAAAAGAATTCTTCCATTGGCCTAGTGCTATCTACATGGGGACGTAGGCCAGCTTAACTATGTCACTCAGAGGTACAGATTTTTCACATCCCTGAGCGATGTAGCTGGGTCAATCTAATTCTCTAGTGTAGACCAGGCCTCAGTTTGAGCACGTGGTGTGACAGATGTTGCAACCGCATCCAGTATAGTTAGGGACTATACTGTAGTAATTTTATGAATGGTTTTTACATCAGATTAGACTAGGGATTGCAGGCTACTCCACCGGCTCCTCCAGGAATGAAAAGAAGTAGAAGGGTGATGGAGGCAAATCACTCAGGCTGTAAACACATCCAGAGAAGTGCCACCCTCTGGGGAGCTTTGCATACACTCCCTGGCCCACCGTGATACATAAACCATTCATAGACTTCATACAATATGGTCCCCAACTAGCCTGCAGGTGGTTGCAATATCAAAGGGAGAATATGCAGGTACATTTTCCCTGAAACTGTGACACATGGCACACAAGCAGAGGCCCTATTTAAGAGCAGTGTAAGGAGAATTTAAAGGAGAACTCTGCTCAGCCTGAACGGCTGATGAACCATTGACTCAAAAGAAGGAGTGAGCACAGACTAGAGAAGAGTGTGTTTCAGGACTGTCATTTGTGAAGCTTTATCAGTAAAGTCACTGTGGTAAAGAAATTCTTCTGGTAAACCTGTGCTCCTTGCTTAACTGCCACATTGTCCCCAAAAGGGTTAAACTAGGAGCCCCAGAGTGCCCATGGACTAGGTGGAACGCTGAGTGTGTGTAAGCAACGGGGGATGGGGAGACCGGTGACTAGGGTCTGAGACACTGGTTTTCAGGGTCTAGGATGGCTAGATGGCAGCACCCCATTTTCTAAGGAAGGGTGTCAGACAAGAGGTATGTACTCAGGAGTATGCCCTGGAGTCCCAGAGCTACAAATGTATAGTGGGTTACCAGGCCACTTGATAACACAGGGGTCTACCTACACATAGCTGAGAGTGCAGGATCACAGCCTTAGTTAGTAATAATTGAACAGTTTCTCCTTTGCTAGTGAGCTATCAAGTTACTAGGATCTTCTATTCTACTGACATTCCCTGTTTATGATCAGATGCTGAACACAAGATATCAAGCACTTATTCAAAATCTCAGTTATTATATTCAAATTATTACAGTATTAACTTGTAAATAAGCAAAACATAGCCTTTTAATTACAATTTAGTTTTCTAAATGAGCATATTTTCTTTGTTTTGAAGGTGCCAGCATTTCTGGAATGTGCATGGCATCCATTTATAGAGCTGGTTAGAATTCCATGGGAAATTCTGACATTTCAAAATTTGTTTTTGTTCCAACTCGAAAACATTGATTTTTTCCACTGACTGGAAATTCTGGAAGCATTGAATTGTTTTGTTTCAATAGTATCAGGACCATATAAAATATAATATATTTGATAAAATATAAATGTCAAAATGAAATGAAATGAGAAAGCCAAAATGATCAGTTATGTCATATTTCCATAACAAACATATGTGGAATCACCACATTCCCATGAAACAATTAGATTTGACAAATTTGCATTTTCTAACTGAAATTTGTTCCATCAAAAAGTTTAAGACCAGGTGTAATAGTTTAGTCTTCAGCAGCTGAACTCATAATTTATTTGGAAAAGAAGTTCTTGTAAGAGACTTGCCATTTAAAGCTTTATCTCATTTGGGACACTCACAACATATTAGCCAGGTTAAATTAAAAACAAAACATGCCCCTCCTATCCGTTTTTCCATGGGAATAATCCCTGTGATAAGTAACAAGGTACAACACTTGTATAAATATCATTATTACAAAATTAGCATGCAAATGAACTCACCAAATGGCTCCCAACCACACTGAGACTCATTAGATAACTTTTTAACAGGCTGAATCTGGATGGCATATTCTTTGTAGGAGTTGAGTTCAACTTCACTTGGAGGAGCACAGTGCTTATGTAGTTCTCCCTAATGTAGAAAGAGAATTTGACAATATAAAACTCATCCAGTACAGAATCCTGCTATACACAATACAGTAGCAAATTTAACAAATCTAGCTATTTATGGGCCCAAACCAAAGCCCATTTAAATCAATGGTATATCTATCCTTTTTAATTTGCAGTGCTGTTATAGCTGTGTTGATGCCCTGATATTAGAGAGACAAGGTGGGTGAGGTAACATCTTTTACTGAACCAACTTCTGTTGGTGAGACAAGCTTTAGAGCTACACAGAGCTCTTTTTCAGGTCGGTCCAATAAGAGAGATTATCTCACTCATTTCATCTCTCTAATATCTATTGTAATGGCTTTGGATCAGTTCCTATACATGAAACACCCTTCACCACATGTGAGGCTAGTAACAATATTATAATGACAGTGCTTTTCATACCGAGAGATCCCAAAACACTTTACGAACACTAGGCCTGATTAACCACTGTTACGCTGCAGTTTTGTGTCACTGTGAACGCCAAAGGATCCCTACAAGGTTTGGCTGGGAGTTACACTGGTATAAGATTGAAATAACATAATCCTACACCTATTAGAAATCAATAGAAGTTTTGCCATTGGCTTTACTGGGAGCAGGACTGGGCTCCAAAACTGACAAAAACTACAGTCCCAGTCTTGCAAACAATTATGTACCTGCTTAACTTTAAGTACTGTGAATAGTCCTAGCAAAGTCAGCGCGCACAACATTAAGCATGTGCGTCAATCTTTGCAGCACCAGCGGCAATGTATTGTATTTCATCCCATATAATGCAGCACAGCCAAGTTTCGGACAGGGATAGAAGAGAAAAAACACACCCCACTGAAACTGCAAGGGAAATTTAGGTAGGTGAAATGTAATTACCAGGATTGACACAGCAGAGTTCGACACCCCTGTTCTCACTACAAGTGCTATGGGAACTTTGGTGATCAGAAATAGGCCAGGACTTGGATTTTACATCTCATTGGAACGATGGCATGTCCAACAGCACACTACTCAACATGCTGGGGAAATGGCCCAGTTTGCCCAGCAGCTCCCATAGAAGTCAACAAGCATACTTCAGTGGTATGTAATACCATACATATCAAACAGAAGCAGAATACCTCTCCCCCCCCCCCCCCCGGCAAGGAAAAAAATGATCTGTTCACAATGTTCACAATATATAAAGGGGTAATGGTATATTTTTCTAAAAATGCTCATATGTAAGTGATGTTCTCATCCATGCAGGTGTAAATCTGGAATAGCTCCATTAATCTCAGTGAAGTTACTCTGGATTTACATTGCTGTGAATAAGGGCAGAATGTGTCCTTATGTCATCTGAGAACATTGCAATGCCCTTTCCTTCAACAAAGAACATTTTATTTTTCAGTTTATATCTTAAACATGTCTCCTCATTCCCAAGCACACAACTACTGTACATACCAATGCTGCAAGCTGATGTGCATGAGCAGACTTCTAGGTCTGTGAAGAGTCCCACTGACATAACCAGGACTCCACATACATGTAGGGATCTGCGTATACAGATCACATTGCAGGATTGGAGCCCATGAGTTAGCGTATCATTACGCCCAAAAGGAATCAGAACAGTAAAATATATGGACAGGGCTGCCCAGAGGATTCAGGGGCCCTGGGGTCTTCGGCGGCGGGGGTCCTTCCGCTCCGGGTCTTCGGGGCACTTCAGCGGCGGGTCCTGGAGTGAGTGAAGGATGCGCCGCCGAATTGCCGCCGAAGACCCGGAGCGGAAGAAGCTCCGGGTCTTCGGCAGTGGGTCCTTCACTCGCTCCGGGTGTGTTCGGCAGCACTAAAGGACCTGCTGCCAAAGACCCGCCGAAAACTCTCGTGGGGGCCCCTGAAAACTCTTGTGGGGGCCCCTGTGGGGCCCGGGGCAAATTGCCCCACTTGTCTCCCCCTCTGGGTGGCCCTGTATACGGACACTGAAGAAACAGACTTGGGGGGGAATCAATCAGCTTTTGGAAGGATCAGTATTAAAAAAAAAATGGAAAAAAAGCCCACCACAAAGTCAAAAAATAAAAATAGAAAATATAGTTTGACACATCAAGCTGCAGGAAACTTCAAAGGAGATACAGGGAGGAAGAGATTAAGGCCTGGTCTACACTAGGGGGAGATCGATCTAAGATATGCAACTTCAGCTACGAGAATAGCGTAGCTGAAGTCAACGTATCTTAGATCAACTTGGAATCACTTACTTCGCATCCTCACGGCGCGGGATCAACGGCTGCCGCTCCCCCGTCGACTCCGTTTCCGCCTCTCGCCGTGGTGGAGTTCCGGAGTCGACGGCAGAGCGATCGGGGATCGATTTATCGTGTCTACACTAGACGCGATAGATCAATCACTACTCGCCAATCCGGCGGGTAGTGTAGACGTACCCTTAGTTTATTAGTTTTTAATTAGATCAAGTAACTGCTTACACTGCTTAAGGCCAAGCTACCAATAGGTAGATCTAACACTGATTTCCAGAGCAGTATGGATGGAAATTTCACTCTTGAGAACTATGCTCTCTTTAAAAAATGCTATTTTATAACCCCAACCAAATATAATCTAAAGTAAGATAACATGGTTTTCAATAGGACGATCCCAGTCTATACAGATCAGAGAAACGGTGCTAACGTCAGTTTTATCCCTTGTGTAAACAGGTTCTTAGTGGGAATAAAATCAAAAGGTTAATGAAACACTTGACAATTTGAAATGTAAACAATGAAACCACATCTAAGCAATTTGCATTCTGATAACAGGTCCAATGCTATTTATTTCCTGTATGGAGCAAGACTTTTTTTTTTTTTTATTAATATGAATAGGCTGTTGAGCAATAAAGTTAAAAATATACATGAGAAATAACTTCAGGTTAATGTACTGCCAAAGTCTAAAGGTGAAAATGAAATACATTATATTTCTCTGATATCACTGCACTAGCTCATGCATAGTACTGCACAAGAACCAAAATCGTCTTGAAGATCTAACGCACACAATTTACTCAGTCTCGATAGATTCCTCAGCTCTGAGCAACTCTTCTAAGATTTCAAGCCTTGATCCTGCAAACACTTACACATGTACTTAGCTTAACTCATGTGAGGGCCTAAAACCAGAAGTATGTGCAGTATTCTAGGTGTGGTCTCACCAAAAATGTATAGCATGGAACTATGGTACGACAACTGTAATTATCGGCACTTGTTTTTACAGCATTGTGGGTTAAACTTTACACTGTCTTTGAAAAAAAACAACACACACACACAAAAGTATACTTTCCTGTTTGAGAAAATTAGGAGGCTATTTAAACAAAATGATTCATTGTTGCTTACCTTAACTATACTAATAGGTTTCCTTGACAAGTGGAAACTAGCATATAACAAAAAGGTAAGAACAAAAATGAAGGCCCTGCACCTGTAACAAAAGAAAAATCAGTATTTATTTTAATATTTCTAAGTGATTTCAATCACTAGATTTATATTTACCAACATCTTACATAAAACAAAATATTTCAAAGTATTCTTCACATTTTTTTTCACTTCATGTTATCATAAACCCTGGAAGCTAAAGAGACTCTAAATTAACTCGAACTACTTTATATTGGGGTATAAATTTGAGCAATTTCAATAGTTTCTATATTTAAGCCAGCATCAGAGCAAAACATCATTTTTGCACCTGTGACACCTTTACCCCCAGAGGTTCACAAACGAGGGTGTGGGGACTACTGGTTGTTCACAGAGCACATGGTGCTGGCTCTTCTCTCTTTCCAGTTGCTAATGCATATTAAAAGAGAAACAAAAGAAAAATAATATTACTTATTTTCCTATTATTGCTTTTCCACATGAGCAATTGTAGTTGCCAAATGGATGTGATCTGATTGGAAATGTGAGAGGTGTGTTCCTATGACAATGAAATGTGATCCACCCTATAAAAAAGTTTGAGAATGCTTGCCTTTACACTGATGGTTTCATTCACATCTACTTTATAACCATTAGTGCAGTTTTTTAAATGGAGAAGAGTAGTTTGAACAATTTGTTATACTATAGTAGATTCTTTTCCTACTTTGCTTACCAATACCTGTTAAGTATACGGTCTGATAGATTATACAATGCTACATGCTGTATGTCTTCAGCTCAGCATCCTACATTACATCCAGTTGTCTGTCTGCATGTATAAGCAAAAGCATGAACAAGTAGAATGTATCCATTTAAATCTCCAATAGATGTGTAAGTAGCCACAGCACACTGTAAATACCGTATACTTGGTATTGCGCCAAGACACATGGCCAACATGCCTCCTGCTGCAAAAACCACCACAGGATCCTTAGTGACCACAAGGGGGCAGGACTTCAGTTTTGGGTGTTGTCTAATGGATGGTACCTTCAGAAATACAGCAGACCCTAATGCTATTCAAAGGCATCGGTCAAGTACTGGTTGAGAGGCAAACATACAAGTTACTGAATTGCTAACACATCCTCCAGTACAGGGAATTTCCTGGATTTTCTTGGAGGTCTCTTATCCAAGAATTGACTATGTTTAACCCTGCTTAGCTTGTAGAACCAGCACAGAAGACTCGGCAAGTAAGGCTACCCAAACACACCATCTGGGTTTTGGTATAACAACTTACATTGGGGTGTTCAGTTGTTATGCCCATTACTGAAGATTTCATTTAATAAACTGCAGTGACTCTTGCCTTGAAGCTCTGTTAGATGACGTGTATGATAAAAATCATTCAACTGGGAAGTACTGATTTCTTTCCTTTGTTACGGTAAACAAGTGATTTCAAGATAAGAGTAACCAATTCTCTCTCTCTCTCTCCCTTGAAAGCACAAAAAGAGCTGACAAGACCAAAACAGAATTAAAAAGTTGTCAAAAGACTTCCAGATTTTAGTTTCCAAGGACAAATATCATTATTAATTATTTATTTTACAGTAGCATCAACCAAGATCAAGATCCTATTGTGCGAGGCACTGTTACAAATAAAATTATGATATCATCCAGGAGAAGAAAGAAGATCTGGGTCCAGGATAAACAGATTGATTTTTTCACAGACATAAACCAAGCAACTCAAAATAAAAGGCTGTGATTCACCTCCCCAAGCACATAATATGTGAAGTAGAACAGGAGAAGTACTTATTCTCTAGCGTACAAAACTAATGGTGATGGAAATGTATTCCAAACCCCTATATCACTCTGTACTAGCGTCAAATCTCCTGATTAAAAAATCTTTAGCCTTGCTCTTCATTTTGCAATTAAATCAACATTTTCTTTAACAAAGACTTGTTTTATATTCCAAGAAATAAAAAGTTAGAGAAACTGAGTCAAAGGAATAATCTTTCTCAGATAAAATCTGATATTGTCCGAGATGGATGTCTGTTAAGATATACTTGAAAACTTACCACTGATCTCTTGTAAATAAAACGATGAAGCGAACTCCAGGGGGAAGTTGAGCCATTTACTTCACTGCCAGGATCTGGATTTTAGGTGACAAAATGCTATGTTTGGAAAAGGATTGTCCTAGGGTCAGGCTTTTTATCAAAGATGCTCAGAATGTCGTGTAATTGCACTTTGTGGAACGGTTCTGAAGAGATGTCACACTAAGCAGATCTCCTTTTAGGTCTCCTCTTTGATATTTTCAGTCACTTTGAATGGCCAACTCTTCACTCAACTGTTTTACAAAAAAAAAAAAATGTTGAAAAGTTAGCGTTTTAATTATAGTTTTAATCAGTGATTCCCTCTTTCAATAATGTAAATAAACTGCTGCAACTTTATAGACATCAAAATTTTGGAGAAACAGCTTAAACCACTGAAAAAATTACAAATTTCTAAAGGCTGCCTTTCTTACTTGTTGGTACCAAGCCTGAATAAGTTTTTCTTTAAGACGTCAGTACAGATAAAAGACTTCATTGAGGACGTGATCTAAAGGCCACTGAAGTCAATGGAAAGATCCCATTGATTTTATTGGATTTTGGTTCTGGTCCTGAGAGACTGCAAGTGGGCAATTCCCTACCAGGAAAAGATGTATTTTAAAACATCAGACGCACTCAAATTTCTGATGCCATAGGGAACTTACCAATTCCTGGCCCAACATAGTTGTTTTAGATCCTCTTCTCTAATAGGAAAAGGTGCACAATAACCTTTATGACAGGTACTGCATGGTGTACTAGTCGTGCTGCTACTTGGCATGTTTGGCCGAGCCTGATAAGTAATAAGACTGAGACTGACCTCCCTAGACAAGCAAAAGAATGTAAGCTAAAGAAAAATCTTATTCTGAAGTACTCACTATTGCTAATAACTAGGACTTGTCTTAGGATAGGATTATTAGGAGATGTCACATGGCAGCCAGAGGCATTGATTTGTGAGCTTTATTCCTTTAATCTTTATTCTCCTGTTTTAGCACAAATAGGAACTGTGCTTTTGCTCTTCCAAACAGCAGACAGTATTTAACACAGTAATGGTTGTATCAAAGCTGACCTTTCTAAAGCTAACCTAAATACCTCTATTTTAGATGTTTGGTTTTTAAGTCTTTGGGATGGAGAAATCTAATCACCCCTGGAATAATTACACCTCTCACCATGAATTCACCATTAGCTTGCCATATGTTTTTCTTGTTGCTGTGCACTTGCTCCCTTAGCTTCTCATCCTGACCCCGGTTTAACTTTTCTTTTCTTCATGAGTGAAATTCACGCATGGTATGGACAGCCTACTCAAGGCCCCCTGGCCACATAATTTATACCCTGTACAGAGGGTTCTGCTGCTGAAGCAGGTACACAGGAATGCCAACAGACCTCCTATATATAGTTCCATGATAGTCCCACATAGGTTGGTACGAAGGCCACAACAGGGCTCCAGCAGAACTTTGTGCCTCATATAACTGGTGCAGAAGGCTGAAATAATAGCTGCATGGAAAGTGTGGCACAGCACCCTGATGCTAGTTTGTAGGGACTGATTTCACCTTATTATCCACCACCCACATAAAGCCCCAAAACTCTGTTTTTATGAGCAGATCTCAGCCTAAGTTCTCAGTGAAAAAAATTTCAATTGTTTATCATCACATCCATCCATCCACCCAACCACCCACAAGTTCACCAGATGTCTGAAGTGGTTTTAAAAAAAAAGAAAGAAAATGAGAATCTGTGACAAGAGTGACAAAGATGTAGCCATAGCAACAACAGTTATATTCATTCTATGACAGCATGTGATCATTAAGTATTAATATTAGTTTAATTTTTTGGAAGGGACAGTAGTATGTTACAGATGCAATGGCAAGTATACTAAGTAACTTACGGATGAATCATTTTCTTTTTTTATTAAAGCAAGTGTAAATATACAAATCAGAAAAAAAAACATTTTAACTTGTTTCTTAGTCTTTTGTTTTCAGTAACACTAAGGGCCTAATTTTCTAACCTAAAAGAAGCAACTGAATAGCAGGAAAAGGGCACCTCAAGCATGGTAGATAAATGCAAGGCTGACCCTAGACCAAATGGCACCCCAGGCAAGGAACGTCTTTGGTGCCCCCCACTCCATTTGTTAAACTTTTGAATACCTTATTTTTTATTGCATTTGTTGCCTTTTTCATGACTTTGATGCACGATTTGCATGTATGATTTAACCCTGTCATATAAGATGATAAATTTGCATGCTAGGATCTGTAAATCTGCGAGCCCGGCGCCGTCCCAAGCCCTGCACCCCAGGCAGTTGCCTGGATCACCTGCCCCTAAATCCGGCCTTGGATAAATGAATACCTTACCATCTCCTCATTCTATTACAGCGTTGGGGAAGGCACGGTAGAATTAACTTTGAAATGGTATTTGCATTCTAAGGGCTAGATTGTGCCTTTAGGCAAAGCACTGAACTAGGGTTGTGCATACACTGCATCATCTCCAAAGGCACTGTGCATTACAGGCATCTGAGGCATAATTCCCCACCCTGCTTCCTCCTTGCTCCATGAAGGTATAGTAATTTGCTGCTGGCCTATACCAGCAGCAAATTGCAATAGCCCTCAACACTGGCCTAAGCTGTGCTGCCCAGTGCATTGAGGGATTGGAGAAAAGGTTCTGCCCACTCCCACCAACTCTGGGAGAAATAGAGTAAGCAGGTATGCAGCACCAACTTACCTCTGAATGCTTGGGCCCAAGGTCCTGATAGACCATGCAGAGATGTAAGTAGTTTTTCGCTCCCTGAAGCAAACACAAAGTCCAAAATCTAGCCCTAAACTGCAATTTTCATTAGTTTATAAACTCTTTTAATAAACAAATGAGGCATATGGGTACCCAAGATGCTTTGTTTTAACTCATAAGGGATTTCAAAACAAAAACCCTAAAAAACAAAACCTTCAGGAATAGCAACATAGCTTGTACTGGTCTGAGATGACCAGTAAAGCTGAAATGTGGCATTGGTGACAACTTCCCAGTCTCCCAAAGTGTCAACATGATGAATCAACAACATGGTATTTAAATATGAATAGTCATTATTGGCTGCATAATGATTGCTCCAAGAGCATTTTGACAACAGAGGAAAGAGAGAATCTAAGTTTCTCTTTTTTAACAGGTGGGGGAACTTCCTGGTCTTTATGAAAATCTACATCCTGGAAAGTTTGGTTACACACTGCAGATCTGTTTCACATTCAACACCATCCAGAGCAGAGTTTCTCTCTGAGTTTCATCATTGCTTTAGTGTTGCTTGTCCAAGACACTGTGCCTTAAATTATATAAACACACCCAATTACTATCTTCCCTTTTCAAGACAAATACAGGTTTCTTGTAAAACAATCTGTTGCATAAATGGTGCCTATAAATTCACCTCATACTGTGGTTATCTGATCAGAAACTTCCTGCTTGGGACCTGCAGCTAGTAGATTTCTAACAACTCTTTCAACCCACATGAGACAAATTATTTCTGATCAGGCCACTAGCGTCCATCAAATTTCAAGCCCTACCAGACATCCAGACATTCAACTGTCGGTCACCTTAGGAAAATGAAGCAGGAAAGATGATTCACCCTCGACCCCTCATGCCTAGGGGAAATGAGGATGTCAGCTGATGGAAGACGTTCTGTTTCACCCCTACAGATTAATTCCCTTACCACAAAACGTACCCGTGCGAATAGTCTAGTCTCACTGAAGCCAGTGGAGCTACTCATGCAAGAGTGTGCCGGACTGGAATCATCTTGTGTACAACCTCTTCCACGCAAACTGTGTATCTTCAAAAGGCTTCATAGAGTGAAGCAGTGGGACAGTTAATAAGTGAGGGGGAGAAGGAGGGCAACCAAAAATAAAGACACCCCCCCCTTCTGTTTGGAAAATTAGCACAAAGCTGTAACTCTGCCTCCCTTGGCCGTGCCACTCAAACCCTCCCTTTCATGCATAGGTGGAGATAATTACTCCCAGGCGGCGGCAGCTGGTGCATCTCCCTAACGAGCAGTACTCCTCCCCAGCTAGCCCCCCAGAGCCCGAGACTCCCCTTCCCCTCCCATTGTTCCAGCTTAGGCGCAGACAGACCCTAGCACAAGAGCTCACCAGAAAATCGCGCCTGGAGATCAGCGAGGGCTCTCTCAGTGCACTGCCTCAGCGCAGCGCAACATTGGTTGATGTTTCCTTGCTGCTTGGATACTTCCTGGTTAGCTGACCTGCAGGCGTGGCTCGCTCTTGTTTCATTCATGCTCAGCCGGTCCTAGCTTTCGATGTGCTATAGAAGAACCTGTTTGCCGGGCGCGCCTCCCCCCACCTCGCCCCTCTGATAAGGAAGCAGCGCCACATACAATGCAGGAAGAAGGAAGCTGCACAATGTGCTCAGTGCACAGAGAAGAAGCTACACTACGTGGGAGACACAGCTCCCTCCCGTTATACACTTAACCTGTCCCGTGTATCACTCAGCAGCGCTTCAGACCCGGTATGGTTAGTCACCCACATATGCAGCGTGCTGCAGAACCGTAGACATTTAATTCCAAAACAGTTTTATTTCAATTCTTACAAATAATTTCTGGTTAAAAGGCAAAACTGTCAGGTCACCGGTTTTGGCACACATTTTAGGTTTTGTAAACATCGTCCTACCTGAAATGCGCTGTAGATGAAAACCCTCAAGTTCAATGGAAAAGAAAAAACGTTCTCCCGCCTTGTTCGATACACAATTGCAGCAACATTGTGCTACTTTCAGTAAAATCTGAAAGCGAAACTGACTAGAAACAAGAGTGAAAGTGATTGGTGTATTTTTATTGGACAAGCCAAGAGAGGCAAACAAATATAAAATGATGGAAAGTAGGGTTCTGCTCCAGAAATGAGTCCCACCTGGAGACTGCCTGGACCTTAGTTATCATAGAATCATAGAATATCAGGGTTGGAAGGGACCTCAGGAGGTCATCTAGTCCAATCCCCTGCTCAAAGCAGGACCAATTCCCAACTAAATCATCCCAGCCAGGGCTTTGTCAAGCCTGACCGTAAAAACCACCACCTCCCTAGGTAACCCATTCCAGTGCTTCACCACTGTCCTAGTGAAAAAGTTTTTCCTAATATCCAACCTAAACCTCCCCCACTGCAACTTGAGACCATTACTCCTTGTTCTGTCATCTGCTACCACTGAGAACAGTCTAGATCCATCCTCCTTGGAACCCCCTTTCAGGTAGTTGAAAGCAGCTATCAAATCCCTCCTCAGTCTTCTCTTCTGCAGACTAAATAATCCCAGTTCCCTCAGCCTCTCCTCATAAGTCATGTGCTCCAGCCCCCTAATCATTTTTGTTGCCCTCCGCTGGACTCTTTCCAATTTTTCCACATCCTTCTTGTAGTGTGGGGCCCAAAACTGGACGCAGTACTCCAGATGAGGCCTCACCAATGTCGAATAGAGGGGAATGATCACGTCCCTCAATCTGCTGGCAATGCCCCTACTTATACAGCCCAAAATGCCGTTAGCCTTCTTGGCAACAAGGGCACACTGTCGACTCATATCCAGCTTCTCGTCCACTGTAACCCCTAGGTTATATTCCTAAACTTTTGTTTTAATCAACAAAAGATATTATTTGTAAGGGTTTAAAAAAAAATCACCATGAGTTTTAACCTGACACTTTTAATTTGTGCATTCAGGATTTTTTTGTTTTACTATATAGTGCCTACTTATCAAATGTCATCTGTTTGATATGTGGTACAGTCATTGGCCCTGATCCTTCAAAAACTTTTGCAGGTGCTTAACTTTATGCAATCTGAGGAGTCCCATTGAATTCAATAGGGCTATTCTCCTAGTACTGCCATCTCAAATGTTCAAAAATTATGAGGCAGATTCATGAAACTGGCTTAAAAATCATGATTAAAAATGAATATTGGGGTCTTTTTTTTTTGCCATCTGGTTTGTGCATTTGCGTCACATTTTTAAACTTCTAAATAACCATGAAGGCTAGAAATTTACATTTTAAAAAAAAATGAAAGCTGAACTGCTCATGTATATACTTGATTCCTGTTGCTGGGGCTTAAATAAAAATACTAAATATTCCTAGACTTGCGATAACATTGTGGGAGTGGGTTAGGGTGACCAGATGAGGGAAAGAAAAAATCGGGACACATGTCGGGGGAGCAAAAAAAAAAAAAAGCCAAATCAGTCCCTGCCAGCGGAGGGGAAAAAAAAACAAAAAACGCTGCCAGCGGATATTGGGACAATTTTATCCGGACGTCTGGTCACCCTAGAGTGGGTAACACTGCTCACCATGCACAAAGAACATGTCTGAGACTTTTCAGGATCAGACTCTTTGTCAAGAGACTAGGTCCTACATTTACAGGAAGATGGACTTAATCTAATTCCCTTCCCCCCTGCTCTAATTTGTACAAACCCTTATTTCAGTTATGTTTTTAAGAATCTGTTTATTTTATTCAGTACTCAGTAACGTAAACAGTTATGGAGTAGCAGCTTTAATTATCCTCTACAGCACAGACAGTTTCTATTTTGTATAATGTAATATCCTTGGCTCCAGCAGGCTGCTTACAAAATGTCTCACAGCTCTCACTGGAAAGTTATGCTTCATTTCATTTTCTCCCTTGTACTGCCTATCCCAGCTTTCACAGTTAAACAAACTCATTAGCTCCTAACATGATTTTACTTATGCCTGATCCTGCAAACATACATGCTCAACTTTACTACCATGGGTAGGCCCATTCATTTCATTTCAATGGGACTATTCAAACTAATAAAGTTAAACGTGGTGTTTACAGAATCGGGTCCTTGGCATTACATTGAAGCTTAGTAAAATTACACTAGATAGTTGGGATCTTGGGTAGCCATTGTGCAGCTTGCTTTTTCTGACATCTGACAATAGTGGCCATTGTCATTATATAAACACCTTCAAAAAGAGATTTTTGAATTCAGTTTCCAAAGACAGTCCTTTATGTGGTATCTAAAGGAATAGCTCCACTATATAAGCTATTGGAGAGAGTTGTTTTATATAACTAGGCCCACAATATTCCAGTACAGGCCCAAACAAATACTTCATTTGCTTCCCCACTTTAGAGACAGCCCTTGACTTCCTCCTCCAAGCAGAGTAGTTGGCATTCACAACTATTCAAGTTGGGGGAAAAAATGATCCCTGCCTTGGAAGCTAAAGTGTTGTCCTGGATTATGATCAATCTTATCCTCAAAGTAGAACATTTCTGGTTCACAGGTAATCCAGTAATTTAGGAGCAATTTCAGAAAAACAAACACTCCTACTCTGTATGTTAAATGTTTAGTTTTGGCACAACTAGTAGAGAGGAATGTCATACAGTATGGGCTAAATTGTGACTTTATCACAAACCCTGGCAGTACATAGTTGCCCAGTCACCATATGGAGCCTTGTTACCTCATTACTCCAGAGAAGAAATGATCTGCCTTAGCCTGATGCCTGACAGGGACTACATCCCCCTTCACAGTAGCTCAGCAGTGCTGGCTGGGCTCATTGGAGGCGGAGCTAAAGCTCTATTCACTCCCCATCTGTGCAACAAGTGGGGAACCAGGGCCTCAAGGAAGTTGCTCTATCCCTACACTGCTACTCACTATATGAGTAATCCTTACAGGGGAAGGCAATTTATGCCCCCTTCTTCCACTGTTGAGGAGCATTGGGTAAATTGCCCAATTTGAGAAAACTTGATATGTGGCTGGGGAGGAAACATCAGCTATATTCTACTAATAACTACAGCACAGACAATGCAGGGAAGCATGACATTATTGAGCTATTGATGGGAGCCATCAGTCTGGGCTGCTTCTTTATCAATATGCTGATTTTTTTAAAAAATTTCTATTTTATGGACCGTTTAACAGAGAGAAAAATAGAAAGAGGGTGCCCTCCTACGAAACACAATTTGCATGAATAATGCCATTGCCCTTTTCTGCCAGCACCAGAAGACACTCAGGCAATGTTTACTCTGACTGACGTAAAAAGTGAAGATTTGCACTCTTTGCAGCAGAAAGGTCAGATACCCTAAAGTAACATTTGTTTATATGCAAAACTACTCAACATAAATTATATTCTTACCATTACATGCACAGCCTCTTGTCTTTTCTAAGTCTGTTTTGACCTGATTATGTTATGTGATGCCTACTCTCCTAAAGTACATAAGCTTGATTTGGTAACATCCAGTCCCTGATTGCAAACATCTCCTTAAAATAAATAAACCAACAAATAACTAAAAACAATTCTCCTCTTAAAGCTGAAAATGCTGCTCTTATTAAGATCAAATAAAAATCTCTTCCAGACCATTCTTCTCTAACACCAGAAACCGCTGCTGCATTTAGCACAGCTGCCAGCAGCTAAACTTGCCAAAAGCCAGCAAGTAAGCAAGAACACATATAAAGAGTGACAGGAGTCTGTGCCTGCCAGTTACACAAGAGAACAGTGGCAGGGAGAATCAGAAGGTCAGCCTCCAGCCTGAGATGCAGATAGTGATATGGCCAGGAGTAAAGGATTAAAGAAAAACATTGAGAGGAGAATACATAATCCAGAGCACCATGCAAAATAATTGTTGGGTTTTGATGACGTTTTCTTTATAGAAGGTATGTATGAGGATGGCAGTACGTTGTTGGATTGATTATACGAACCATTTCCTTTCTTGCTACGCCTGTACCAGCATTCACATTGCCAAAAAAAAAAAAAAAAAAAAAAAAAAAGGTGTGTGCTTATCTCCAAAAACAAACAGTTATTATGCTTTGTATATTGACATATCCTTGACTACATCCCTGCTGACATCACAGCCTGAAAAAGTACTCCAATTTCCTGGGTAAAAAGTCAGTTTAATTTGTACAGAACTAAGGTGTACTCTTAACTCCTTAAAGCTCTGACTCAGCAAAGTACTTAAATTCATGACTTGAAGTCAATGGGAGTTAAACATATTTTTTAATACTTTGCTGAATTAGGATGCTTTGTTGAATTGGGGCCTTAATACAGAAATTGCAGCCTGTAGCCACATATAGCATTTAGATGTACACAGCGGGTTTCCCTCCCAGTATGTTATATTGCATGATCTCATTTTCATGTCTTATGATTAGCCTTTTATGTACATGCAGACAGTTTCAGAAGTTCAAAAAAGCTAATGCCTTCTCTAGCTAATAATGGGTTACTATTTCCAAAGAAGTAGCAGTATTCCGGGCACGGGTACAACTATTGGTCTTCATTTGTTTTTATTAATTTTAACAGCCTTTGTCTCCCCAACAGAGGACATGGGATATTATATGAACAATTTACACCAAAATTGGGGCCAGTCCAGATATAACCAGCCATCAAACCTTGGCAAAGAAAAACAATCTAAAAGGAAGAGCTGGTAACAAAAGGGAGGGGGAAAATAGCTATAGGTGCAGTGGATTTATATCTGGATTTATATCCTCTTAAGACAGCCAACAAAAAACTCTGGTCATCCTTAGGAAGGGAGTTCAACAGGCAGTTCCGGAACCAAGACATTTCTGTTCTAGCCTGATTGAGATGGCACCTCTGAACTAAAGGTGTGGTCCAAAGCCCACTGAAGTCAATGGGAGTCTTTCCATTGACTTCCATAGGCATTGAATCAGACTCACACAGCAAAGACAAGATGGCCAATTTCAGTTGCTTTGGAGGAGCACAGGGAGTGAGGCTGACCTATTGCCGTGCTTTGGACAAACTTCTGATAGTGTCTCTACTTTTAATCGCTTTTACAGGGAAAGGCTTTGGGCACACTTACAACCGGTGTAACGGCACTATCAGAACATTTTCAACAAATATTTCTGTTATGACCAGAGTAAATATTTCTCTAATCCTCAATAAATAAAGATTTCATCTGTGGTTGCTTTATCCAAAGAACGAAAAGCCCCCCATTGAAGTAAAAATTGCAAGTCAGAAATGTTTTTGTAAAAAAAAAAAAAAAATGTATGGCAAACTCTTGTGCATTTATAACTACAGTTGTGCCAGGACTGGAATGCCAGATTTAAAACCACCTAGATCTTGGGGAAGTCTGAATCTGGATTCATTTGGATATCAGAGCATAGGGGAAACAAAAGCCTACTCTGCATTACCAATCTTGGAGAAAGGCATCTGTTGCTAGTGCATGTTGTGCTCTCATAACTGAGCAAATAGCACATATATTAAGCGAATACTTTTAAGAGGGCAGGAAGCAATTACTCTCCTTAGATAAGGATGGATAAGGTAAGAATCCAATTAGCAGCAGAGAAAATTACGTTAAATATTAAGAAAACCTATAACTACTGGAATGATTAGGCAATAGAACACACTATTGTGGATGGGTGTGGAAGTGCCGTCATAAGTGCTATTTAAGGATAGATCTGACCCCTATAATAATGACTGATAGCATGATCAGTGAGTCACACACAAATCTCTTGTCCCAATCAGACAAATGAGGTCAGCTGCCTCTGTGCCATTATCCTACTCTTACTGGACCCTTGTGGAGGTTTCCCACCGGCAGTCTCAGAAAAGTTGCTCTAGCACCAGGCTTTTCCATGGAGCCCCTCCCAGTAAAGGAACCATCTTGAGTGTAGTTTCTTGGGGCATTAGGTGTCAGAGAAAGACCTGGGCAGAGCTGCTCCATTTGATCCATTCTACTAGGAACCAGTAGCTCCTATAGTGAGTATAGAGGGCACTTGTCTCCTGCAGATCCCAGATTGAGATGGGAGGTGGAATCACAAATATTCCATAGTGGGGCAGACCTCACCTCTCTGTGAAACAACTTGAGCAGAATTCCATAAAGGAATCCGTGAGGAATTGTTCTCCCCTTTAGTCCTCTCCCGCATTTTCTAACATGGGTACGATTGAGCTAGCCCAATTCAATCAATGCTGCCATGTGGCAGGAGGTCCCTCCCAACCCATATAATCCTTGATTTGGAAAATCCATGACTGTAGGTTACCTTGACAGGGCCACAAGTTCTAGATCCTTCATCAATCCTTTCTTAAAGCATCTGGAAAATAAACTAATTCTCATCTGACTCCTGCCCACAGAAAGAGTACCAACAATACATTAAGAATTCTGAATTTTTTAAAAAAGGATTGTTTTTCTTTTAACTTTACTATAAATGCAGCGTGCAAGTCAACATATTGCCAATCTTATGTCCCATCTGATCCCCCTCCCACAAAAGTCTGGATGACAACAATGCACAAATTGAGAGAAAATGAGAGAAGGAAAGGAATCTCAAACTGCATAGACACCTGTTATAGAAGTGTTGGGGAAGAGTTCATAAGGTTAAGGTTAAGTTCATAAGGTTTTTCCTTTAAATGGCATTTGGTGTGTCATTTTCTTTCTCGTCCCCTCCCAAATATTGGAAGGGTAAACTCTCCTTTTTATATAAAAGTTTAGGGGAAAATACTTGTCTTAAGAATGGGATATTCAAAGTCAGCTGTAAGGTTTGAGGAGTTCTGGAGCAGGTATTACCACTCCCTTGGGTCTGCAATAGAAGCTGAGCAGGGTTGCATTAGCTGAGGAGTAATGAAGTGCTGCCAGTATTTCAAGAATGACTTCCTCCATATTTTTTGTCCTTAGGCTGTGACAAACTAAGTCTCAGGAGCATCTATGTTTGCAGGGTGTGGGGAAGGAAGGACTAGATAAGCCATTCATTTGTTTTCATGTATAAAACAAACTTTTTTCTTAGCCATAAACACAGAGGGATACATACAGATACGTTAAGCAGCTCCACTTTTGCTGGAAGGGTTATACTTTGTTCATGAGTATAATATACTCTGTATTAAGAGTTAACTTATATAATTTGAAGAGGGGTGGATGTGAAGACCTGGTAAAAGATCTGGGAGTATTCTTTTCTACGATTTTTCTTAAAATACCTGGTCCATTCCAAAGGAAACAAATTTGATATTCAGGGCCCTTATTCTGCCCCCCACTGAAGTCAATAGAAAAAAATCTCATTGACTTCAATGGTTCAGGAATGAGCCCCAGAAATAAGTCTACTCTGGCAATGATAATTTAATTGTATCCAGAGCAGAGATGAGCTCTGTTGGAATCAGAGAAATCACCTCAACTTTCATCTTAAATTGGTGACAGGATTCTAAAAAGGGTTCCAGAGAGCAATCTCAGTGCCTACTGTCTAGGTAGTGAAAAACTGCTACAGTTCACAGATGTACTCTGCTGGAGGAGGGATGAAAGCATATGGAGAAAGGTCTAAAATGGAACACTCTTTAAGGGCTGGAAGCCTGGAGTGCACTTGGTTGGCTTAACGGAGAAGATAAAAGCACATGAGGTTCTTCAACAACTTGTGATTCTAAATGCCAATTGAGCATCTGGTAATATAAGAAACTGTGAAGCTGTCACAGACCACGGTTGAGTGCCCCATCTCAGCCACACACTAGACTACTGTGAGGGAACTCAGTCACTGGTCCCTGGAATTTTAAGACTCTGCACCCTGAACGGAGCCCAGACACTGGGTCCCTCTCTCTGTCTAGCACCCCTCTGGAATTCCAGTTCAAGATAGAGGTCACAAGGCAGTAGGAAGGTAATGACCAGCCTTACAATCAAAATGGAGTTTGCAGTCTCATACAGACATATAGAGAGCTCATAATCTCAAACAGAATTCACAAATTGTACAGACAAATTCCCCAATCATCACAGAGGTGTTATCAGGGGGAAGGAAGGAGGAGATAAGAAAAGGAGGTGGCTATGTTTAGTGTTGTCAAGCAGATGTCAAATTCTGAAAGTAGTAAGAAACTGGAACAGAGTGGTTTGTATACTATACAGTTATTAAGAAATAACTGTACAGACCCCCTCATCCAGACACAGGGGATTTGCATAAGTGAGAAATAGTCATACAATTATGAGTTAGTAAGTGTACAGCTTCCTTTGCTCTGACAGTTGGGGAAATTTGATTTCAGTATTGTTAAATATCTCAAAACAGGATGTTCCCTCAGATTAATAACCATGCACGAAATAAATTCCAAAGCCAAAGGACAAGGCGTTTGTTAGCCAAGTACACAGTTATTTTGAGGTCAATATTAAGCAACATTGAACTGCTTTTTAATAAAATGTCTTCTCCCTCCTCACCTTTGTTCCCTGAGGAATAAAATCATTATATATATGCCATATAATAAGAATACCTAGCTCTTATTGAGCACTTTTCATCAGCAGATTTCAAAACACTTTACAAAGGAAGATCAGCATCATTACCCCCATTTCACAAATGGGGAAATGGGGGCACAGGGAGGGGAAGTGACTTTCCACCCAGTAGGTCCGTGGCAGAGCACTAAGAAGTGCCATGTTTCCACATACTGAATGTATAGATTCCTGTGTAAACTAATGTGAAAACAACATTTCTTTGCACATGTTGCAGTCCACGCATAGGAAACGGATATTAAAAATTGACATACTATCACAAAACATCTCTCCATATGGGGTACCATGATTGGCTGATGTGAACACACTGTTCTGGTTAGCTACGGTTCTCAGTGCTCCAGTTCCTTATGCCGACAGCCAGCACTACTCCCTGTTACCAACTCAGTTTTAGCTATCTCAATATCAGCCCATTATCTTCCTTACCCTTTGAAGCGGGGAATCCTCATCACTCCCTACATTGGTTTGAAACCAATAATTTGGTGAGGGTGACCAAATAGTTAGAAGTTGAAGTGGTTGTGCTTGTTTTGGGTACATGAATGAGTTCCGAGGCCAATAGCTAATTATAACAGAGGGATTTAGAACAGCAAATCAGAATACAAAAATGTGCATGATCTATTACTGAGGACAGGTCTACACTATAGTACACTAACTCTGTAAGCGTCTACACTAAAATGTAGCTCCCACCAATGTAACTCGCCCACTACACTGGCTTAATAACTCTACCTCCGTGAGAGATGTAGTGCTTAAATTGATGTAGTTAGGTCGATGCAGTGTCAATGTAGACACTGCATTGCTTACATTGACTTTTGCTGTTCCACTATGATAGTCAAATTGGTGCAAGCACTCCTGGTGAGGACACACACTGCTGACAAAAGAAGCATAGTGTGGACATACAAAAGCGATTTAATTATTTCAGTGGCTGTACAATGATGTAACTTAGGTCGACTTAATTTTATAGGTGTCACAGGGCAAGTGCGCCCTGTCCCTTCTTGGGACGGGATGGGGGTAATGATGGCCCCGCGGCTGAGTCTATACAACCATCCCTTGTCTTGGAATAGCTTGGCCTAGGGGTAAAATTCAATATGTCTGACCTGTTCAGCAGGGCTGTGTGGCCTGGTGGCCAGAGTCAGTATGGCTGCCACCTCTCAGGGCTGCATGGCCCAATGGCCAGAGTCAGTATAATGACCCTCTTCAGTAGGGCTGTTTGGCCTGGCAGCTAGTCAGGGAAGTGGGCTGCCCCTTGGTGGGGGGTGGGAGGAGAGTGGCAGCCGGGTAGGAGGACCCAGGCCCTCCCTGCTCCAACGTGTCCCAGCTCAGGGCCCTGTCAGTGGTAAGTATGCCTGCCACTGAGTCAGCGGGAAATCCACCAGAAACAAACTGACCCCACATGGCACCATAACTAGTCCCCCTGAGCTACTTTCTACCCTGTTCCTGATGCAGCATCCCTGGGGTCTCTGGGCTCCTTGGTCAGTGCAGCTCCCAGCAGTTCTGACACTCCTTGGGCATCCTCCAGAGTCTCAGCATCCCTGGCTTCCACCATCAGGGGCTTCCACAGTTCCCAGGCTGGAGCTCACAGCATGCATCCTCCCTCTTCAGCAGTCAGCCCTGAATGAACCAAGCTGCTCCTTTTTATATCTAGTCTCCAACCAGAGCATGCCCAGCAGGGCAGCACGGGTGAGGCCTCCATGGTCCAGAGAGTACAGTTAATTCTCGCAGTACCAGTGCGGGGCAAGTACGCCCCGTCACAATCGGGTAGACTTGTCCTGAGAAATGACTACAGAGTCATCAGGCAAAAAAGACCCATTTAGCCAGAGTATAGATGACTGCATACATTGTCTATTTGATATGGAGTCTTATACTGCACCCATCATGCGGTACCTGAATAGCAGCTCAGTGGTTTAGCAACTTCCCTGTAGTCATACTGGCTATGACAATTCAATTTTAGTGGAACTTAAAAACACCACTTCTGTTTATTTATATAGGAACATAAGATTTTGCAGACCAGATCATACCACTAGTCCATGAATTCCAATATCCTACCTCTAGCAGTGGCTAGTACCAGGCATTTTTAGAGGAAACTGAACTCTTCCCCACCCCAATCTTGGCTCACAAATAATGCACCTAGCCAGTTATGCAGTGCTTTACATGGGAAGCTGGGAATCTTTCCCAACTGCTGAGGCATCAGCTTAAGCACCGAAGCATGAGATTTAATTGCCTATTCTTTTTCTTCTTTTTTATCCTCCCACACCCTCAGATGCACAGGGCATTCATCAGTTTCCACCATTTCGTCTGGTCTTATGCTGGTCTGTTTAGGCTTCTGAATGTCATGTTGACGGATTTAGCTTCTTTCTCTATTATCCTGTGTTAAGTTTCTCTAGGTTACTCTCTTTTTTTCTTTCCAGGTAGAAAAAGTGGTGTGAAAGTCATGTCGGTGGTATCCTTAAAGTGTCTCCTAAATATATCTATTGTCATCTTCCTACAAGAGCGACTAACAGGGGAGTTTTGCAAAGGAGTTTAGAGGATGAGTGTGAGGGGGGGCTAGATACATTTAACATTCTTTAAACTTAAAGACATAAACACTCCCTGATAAAAACAAAACATCAATGCGCTGCAGGAGTAAAAAGAGAATGTAGGCAGAAGTCCATCAACAGAGTGGGGGCTATGCAGTTTATTGCACCCAATGCAGCATGTATGATTACCTGCCCTATGGGCAGATGGCATATGTTTGCATTTGGTTCAAAGATCTCCTGGCCCTCAGAGACTGTGTACTGGCTTTGGAAACCAGGGTGGCTGAACTGGAGGAGCTAAGGGAGACAGAGAGGTACATAGATGAGATTTTCTAGGACACAGTAGGCTGGTCTCACCCCTGGTCTGACAGCCTCTGTGCTGTGGAGGAGGATGAAAGTCTCAGAGAAGGAGAACATCCAGCTGGAACAGAGGGAAATGATCCATAGTTGAGACCCTCCTTCCAGATGATGTTGTGGTATCCTCTCGCACTGAGGATACCCATCTGGGGGAGGGAACTCCAGTTATTTGGAAGAGACAGGTATTAGTAATGGGGGATTTGATCATTAGAAACATAGATAGCTGGGTTTGTGATGACTGGGAGAACCGCATGGTGACTTGCCTTCCTGGTGCGAAGGTTGCGGATCTCTCAAGACATCTAGATAGACTTACGTGTAGTGCTGGGGAGGAGCCGGTGGTCATGGTACATGTAGGTACCAATGACAAAGGGAAGGCTAGGAGAGAGGTCCTAGAGGCCAAATGTAGGCTGCTGGGTAAGAGATTGAAGTCCAGGCCCTCCATGGTAGCATTCTCTGAGATGCTTCCAGTTCCACATGCAGGGCCAGTTAGACAGGCAGAACTGCAGCATCTAAATGCGTGGATGAGATGATGGTGTAGGGAGGAGGGATTTAGATTTATTAGGAACTGGGGAAACTTTTGGGAAAGGGGGAGCCTATACAGGAAGGATGGGCTCCACCTAAACCAAAGTGGAATCAGATTGCTGGCACTTAGCATTAAAAAGGTCGTAGAGCAGTTTTTAAACTAAGGGCTGCGGGAAAGACAATAGGTGCGGAGGAACACGTGGTTCGGACAGAGACATCCCTTAGGGGAGGATCTATTAATGGAGATTCTCTATGTCCTAGTAAGAAGGAGAGGATGGAAGATGATAAAATACGGGTAGGATCTAATAAGAAACAGTCAAATGAAAAAGAGACCCATTCAATTACATCATGTAATGGCAGACAGCTAAAAAGTGACAAGTTTTTAAAGTGCTTATATACAAATGCTAGAAGGCTAAATAATAAGATGGGTGAACTAGAGTGCCTCGTATTAAATGAGGATATTGATATAATAGGCATCACAGAAACTTGGTGGAATGAGGATAATCAATGGGACACAGGAATGCCAGGGTACAAAATATATTGGAAGGAGGGAAAAGGTCGAGCTGGTGGGGGAGTGGCAGTATATGTGAAAGAAAGCATAGAATCAAATGAAGTAAAAATCCTAAATGAACCAAATTGTATCATACAATATCTATGGATAGTAATTCCATGCTCTAATAATAAGAATATAGCAGTAAGGATATATTACCAACCACCTGACCAGGATGGTGATCGTGACTGTGAAATGCTCAGGGAGATTAGAGAGGCTATAAAAATAAAATACTCAATAATAATGGGGGATTTGACTGGATACATGTCACCTTAGGATGGGATGCAGAGGTAAGGTTTCTTGACACCTTAAATGACTGCTTCTTGGAGAAGTTAATCCTGGAGCCCACAAGAGGAGAGGCAATTCTTGATTTAGTCCTAAGTGGAGCACAGGATCTGGTCCAAGATGTGAATATAGCCGGACCACTTGGTAATAGTGACCATAATAGAATTAAATTTAACATCTCTGTGGTGGGGAAGACACCACAGCAGCCAAACACTGTAGCAATTAATTTCAGAAAGGAGGACTACACAAAAATGAGGAAGTTAGTTAAACAGAAATTAAAAGGTACAGTGCCAAAAGTGAAATCCCTGCAAGCTGCATGGACACGTTTTAAAGAAACCATAATAGAGGCTCAACTTAAATGTATACCCCAAATTAAAAAACACAGTAAAAGAACTAAAAAAGAGCCACCATGGCTTAACACCTGTGTAAAAGAAGCAGTGAGAGATAAAAAGGCATCCTTTAAAAAGTGGAAGTTAAATCCTTGTGAGGAAAATAGAAAGGAGCATAAACTCTGGCAAAAGTGTAAAAATATAATTAGGAAGGCCAAATTTTTTTTTGAAGAACAGCTAGTCAAAGACTCAAAAAGTAATAGAAATTTTTTGTAAGTACATCAGAAGCAGGAAGCCTGCTAAACAACCAGTGGGGCCACTGGACTATCGAGATGCTAAAGGAACTTTCAAGGACAATAAGGCCGTTGCAGAGAAACAAAATTAACTCTTTGCATCGGTCTTCATGGCTGAGGATGTGAGGGAGATTCCCAAACCTCTGAAGGAACTCAAATGTGAAACTGCAGAACTACTAACTGTGGTTTTTAACGTATCATTTAAACCAGTTTCTGCACCAAATGACTGGAGGATAGCTAATGTGACGCCAATTTTTAAAAAGGGCTCCAGAGGTGATCCAGCCTGACTTCAGTACTGTGCAAACTGGTTGAAACTATAGTAAAGAACAAAATTTTCAGACACATAGATGAACATAAATTGCTGGGGAAGAGTCAACATGGTTTTTGTAAAGGGAAATCATGCCTCACCAACCTACTAGAATTTGTTGAGGGGGTCAACAAGCATGTGGACAAGGGGGACCCAGTGGATATGGTGTACTTAGATTTTCAGAAATCCTTTGACAAGGTCCCTCAACGAAGGGTCTTAAGCAAAGTAAGCTGTCATGGGATAAGAGGGAAGGTCCTCTCATGGATTGGTAACTGCTTAAAAGATAGGAAACAAAGGGTAGGAATAAATGGTCAGTTTTCAGAATGGAGAGAGGTAAATAGTGGTGTCCCCCAGGGGTCTGTACTGGGATCAGTACTATTCAACATATTAATAAATGATCTGAAAAAAGGGGTAAACAGTGAGGTGGCAAAATTTACAGATTATACAAAACTATTCAAGATAGTTAAGTCCCAAACAGACTGCGAAGAGCTACAACAGGATCTCACAAAACTGGATAACTGGGCAACAAAATGGCAGATGAAATTCAGTGTTGATAAATGCAAAGTAAAGCACATTGGAAAACATAATCCCAACTATATATATAAAACAATGGGGTCTAAATTAGCTGTTACCACTCAAGAAAGAGATTTTGGCGTCATTGCGGATAGTTCTCTGAAAACATTCACTCAATGTGAAGCGGCAGTCAAAAAAGTGAACAGAATGTTGGGAATCATTAAGAAAGGGATAGATAATAAGACAGAAAATATCATATTGCCTCTATATAAATCCATGGTATGCCCACATCTTGAATACTGCATGCAGATGTGGTGGCCCCATCTCAAAAAAGATATATTGGAATTGGAAAAGGTTCAGAAAAGGGCAACAAAATGATTAGGGATATGGAAAGGCTGCTATATGAGGAGAGATTAATAAGACTGGGCCTTTTCAGCTTGGAAAAGAGACGACTAAGAGGGGATATGATAGAGATCTATAAAATCATGACTGGTGTGGAGAAAGTAAATAAGGAAGTATTATTTACTCCTTCTCATAACACAAGAAGTAGGGGTCACCAAATGAAATTAATAGGCAGCAGGTTTAAAACAAACAAAAGGAAGTATTTTTTCATACAACGCACAGTCAACCTGTGGAACTCTTTGCCAGAGGATGTTGTGAAGGCCAAGACTATAACAGGGTTCAAAAAAGAACTAGATAAATTCATGGAGGATAGGTCCATCAATGGCTATTAGCCAGGATGGGCAGGGATGGTGTCCCTAGCCTCTGTTTGCCAGAGGCTGGGAATGGGCGACGGGATGGATCACTTGATGATTACCTGTTCTATTCATTCCCTCTGGGGCACCTGGCTTTGGCCACTGTTGGAAGACAGGATACTGGGCTAGATGGACCTTTCGTCTGATCCAGTATGACCATTCTTATTTTCATATTTGATGCTTTAGATTGATTTGCTCTACTGAGAATTTCTGGTGTTGCAAGAAACTCTTTCCAGTGGACTCTGAAGATCTTTCACATCCATTTACTTTAGAATGAAGTGATCTTCTTATCAGTTTCAGGGGTAGTTTTCTGTGACTCTACTCCATAAAGGAGTCCAGACATGATGCTGGTGTTAAACAATCATATTTTTGTCAGTGCCGATCATGGTACTTTTCCAGATCTTTTCAATTGTATGTATGTTGTTTTCTGCTTTTGATATTTGTTGCTTGATATCTAGCATGGTGTCACCAACACTGCACATCTCACTCCCTCAATGTACATGAATAATAAAGCAGAAGTACAGGTTATTATCAATGTACTCTTTTATTGTATTCCAATGGAAACACCCTTCTTTTGATGCTAGTCAAGGCACACACAAGTTCTTTTGTGCATAAATTCTCCTTACTATGAGTGCTGCCAAGTTAGCTGCATCTTTCTTGATAGATTTCAGACATGCCAGCACATTGGTATGTTTACCATAAGATCTCTGGCTTCGATTTGAAAGAGTACACCATTTCCAATAAGATTTACCCAGCTGTCCACAGAGAGGGCCTGCTCTGTTGTCCCGATGAACAAGACTCATTTACAAGCAAAAGTCATAACAAGCAGATAAAAATCTATGAACTGGGATTTCTGAACACCACTATACCCAAGTGAAAGAAAATTGGACCTAGCAATAGTTTAAATTTAAAATATTATTTACAGGTCCAAGACCAAACTATATGAATTACTGGGAATGCTCAATATGCATGACAGAAAAAGATTTGTGAACATTTGAAGCATTTATTTAGACAGGCTCATGACATTAATTGTACACACTAGAAAAAAAGAAGTCCTAGGTGTAAAGAAAGGAGCTATTTTTGGGGAAAGTAAATATTTAATAAAGATAAGCGATACACTATTGAATATGTATAGCTACGTTATCATAATTGCATTTCCACGAAGGACTTCAGTCATAACAACAATAATATCGAGGCCCAACATTCCTTTAAAGAAACTCAAACAAAAACAACCAAAAAACAAACAAACAAACAAAGGTATGAGGAAGGAGGTTTCTATTTATTGGGATGTGGTCATTTTCATTTTCTAATAGGAAAAAAGGCCTGCCACACTTGTCCTTTGTGAAGTAAGGAGTACATTATGTGCCCTTGGTCGTGCACTGATCTAGAGATGAGTCCAAACCAAAACTCTTGTTAGAGTTGTGTAGCTGAAGTCGCTCTGTACCCTAGTCATAAAATGAAAATCTGAACATGGTGTACTCTGGCAAAGTTTAGAGTCAGACACAAGCCACACACTCAGAAGTGTAGAAATTTGGAATTTTGACTTGTACCTTATATTTGTTGGACTAATAAAGCCATGGCACATCCGGCCTTCTTCCATCATTGCGGAGCTAAACCACACGCTGTAGCCATTCCCTTTGTTTGTGCTCAGCGCTATGCCATATGTGCACCAGGCTGAATGTGCTCTGTGCAGGCCATACCCTGCACTGTATCTATCATCCCACAACTTGCACACACCCCTTTCGGGGGGGGGGCGGCCGGAGGCTTTTTTGCCTGGGGTGGCAAAAAAGCCAGAGCTGGCCCTGCCTCATGTCAGTGGATGCTACTTTCTCTGTGCCTCGCGTCCTGCTCTGTGCCTTACAATCGCCCCCTGCATGCCCCAGGTGCCTGTATCCCCTGTGTGCCAGTCCCTCGCCCCCTGCCGGCCCCTCGTGTGCCCGGGACTGTGCCCTTGGGCGCTGCGCTGTGCGCTCTCGTCGCGCCCTCTCCGGTCCGAGCGCGACGCTGCAGCCGATTGGCTGGGCGGGGCGCCCCGCTCTCAGGACCCGGGACAGCAGCACGCGCCCCAGAGCGGAAAGGGGGGGCGGTGCCAGTGCGTGTTGCCAGGGTGATGGCGCGCGCCTCCCTCCGCCCGGGACGGCGGTTCCCATGGTGACGGAAACGCCGCGGGGCCCGGCCGGACCATGTCGGACCTGGGCTCGGAGGAGTTCGAGGAGGAGGCGGAGAACGACTTGGGGGTCAGTGCGGGCCGCGGCCGCCGGCTCCTCCGGGGCCCAGCGCTGCCCCCCCCCGCCCCGCTCCCGGGGCGGGGTCACCCCCCGCCCCCGCTAGAGCCTGCCCCGCAGAGCAGGAGCGTCCCCGCGCCCCACACGGCCGGGCCCCGCCTCACCCGCCCCTCCGTGTGGCTCGGCCGCCCGCCCCTGAGAGCCGCGGCGTCGGGCGGGCGGTGGAGCGGATCCCCCCCAGCTCAGCACCGGTGCAGCCCTCCCCCCCGCCCAGCTGTGCCCAGGAGCCGTCCAGGCCGCGCTGGCTGCCAGCCCCCTTTCCCTGGTGCCCTCGGCGATCCTCCCTCCAGAGCCCGCGTGCAGCTGGGCAGCCCCGTGGAGAACAGCTGGCACCAGCTACCCCAGAGCTGCCCTTCATTGCCACCCAGGCACTGCTGCACGGTTAACCTAGGTGCCTGGGGTTCTGGTTGTGTCTGCACCAAGGGAAGGTTAAAGGGTGATGTGATTATAGTCTGTCAGTATCCTCCTGGGGAACAAATATTTAATAATGGGCTCTTCAGTCTAGCAGAGAAAAGTATAACAGTATCCAGCGGCTGAAAGACATAAGTTTTTAACAGCGAGAGTAATTAACCATTGGAACACCTTACAAAGGGTCCTGATAATTTTTAAATCAAGATAGGATGTTTTTCTAAAAGATCTGCTCTAGGATTTATTTGGGAGAAGTTTTATGGCCTGTGCTATATGGGGGTCAGACTAGATGATCATAATGGTCCCTTTGAATCTATAAAATCTCTTTTTCCCCTGGCACAGTCCCAGTCCATAACTATGTGGAATATTAATGAAAAAGCACCCATTAGACACAATTACACCAATATATCTTTAGTTTTGTCACCCCAAAAAGAACTGAATTTGTAATTACTCACTGTTGCATATTTTAAAGGTCAATTCTGCTCTAATCAAAGTTAACAGAAGGCCTGCCACTCATGTCAATCAGAGTAGGAGCAGAGCCATGGACTAGGATCATACAGGATATTGGATTTGTAGTATTAAAGTATGGGGAAACTAAAAAAAAAATTAATCACTGTTATGTTGGGATTCTCAAAGCTATGCGATGTGTTTCTCAAACAAAATATTTTTTAAAATAAGAAATAATCTTATAAATACAATGATGTCCTTAGTTGCTATTTTCTTTTGGAGTATATACATTAGTGATACTCAGCCTCAAAGAGTTGCTAAGCTACTGCATTCAATGGAGTTGTAGAGATAAAAAGGACTTGAGTGAAGTCCTGCCATTTTACTATGGTATGTAGTGTCTGTTTCAACTTGCTGCAGTTAATGCTGCAAGAATCCAGCCCCCAACAAATTTCAGTAGTTTGCAGGCAGAAGACACCTTTGGGTACCAGGTAGGATCTGGTGGGTTGGTACAAGATACTCACCACAGTTACCAATAGATTTCTTGGCCAGGTGCCATCCTGGGACTCAGGAAGAAAAGGAGCTGTTCAGAACAAACAACTGGCTTCCTCTTTGTACTCATATTGGATTCAGCTTAGAACCCCTGCCTCTTAACTGTTGAATGGCTTATTCCATCTAAATAGGAATATGAAGGTGAACGCAATGCAGCAGGTGAACGACATGGACATGGAAGAGCACGGTTACCCAATGGTGATACATATGAAGGAGAGTATGCCAATGGTGTGAGAAATGGGCGGGTAAGATAATTATAGAGGATTATTTTGAAAGCCATGCGTGTGTTTCAGCAGTTCCATTAGTTTAGGCACTTCATTATCCTTTTAATTCAAAGTACTATATCTACACCAAATATATTGCAGGGGACCTACAGATTTAAAAATGGTGCTCGCTACATTGGAGACTTCTTTGACAACAAAAAGCATGGTCAAGGCGTTTTTATGTATCCAGATGGATCAAAATATGAAGGTAAAATATGCATCTTTTGTTGTTAAACGTAATTCCGAAGATTTAAATATTTGAGAAGATGAGGTGCTTCAGTGGAATTATGGGAAACAATGAGCCAGGCAGCATATTATTGCCTCAATCCACAAAATTCTTTTTTCTCTCTTCATTCCTGCCTCACCCCAGATGGTAGGAGAAGAGTGGATTGAAGTTTTTGGCAACAGTTTATTCCTGCCAAATCATCTGATCAAGTGGAATGCTTCATTATATTTAGTGTTGAGCAAATTCTTCGCATTCTTAGTTAGAATCAGAGTAGAAGAGAGTATAAGTTATGTTAAAAACAACAACCCAAGAACATCACAAGAATATTCATTGACATGTAGTGTTTACGCTGACAGACAGTCAAGTTCAGTCCAGAACATTTTCAGATCCTTTCAAAGAGCTATAGGTTCTGAGCATTGTAAAAATATAGGATTCAGTTCTCCACTGCATCCAAGCAAAGCAGTGGAGAGTGGAGGCTAAGGAGGAGCTTATCACAGCTCACCGTTTCTCAGCCACCTAGAGTTGGTGTAAGTTAAACCTTCAAGAAGGCAGTTTAAATTTACCCTGTTGGCAGAGAATCCATCTCCTATCTTTCTGGACATGGCTCCCGCCCCTGACTTTTCTCCATCCCCGTATACCAAATGGAATACTGTCAGCAGAACTAGGATAAGATGTGGCAGAACCAGTGATGCAGGTAAAATCCATTTCTTACTGGTACGGGGGGTGGGGAGGGCAGCAGCTAATGGGGGGGCACATGACCCTCCATGTGACTCCTCCCAGTCCCGCCCCCACCCATGGCCCCCATGCTCTCTCCATCCTCTCCCCACGATCCACCCACTTTACCTGGGGGGGTAGGGGGTGCTCTGTCCTCCTCCTGTTGCGCCAGAGACTTCAGGAAAGGAGCAGAATGTGGGGCTGCTGGGCATCCTCGTACGGGCGGCTCCTCTGGCGCGGCTGCTGTACCACCCCCAACCTTGCCGCCAAGTCCTGTCCTCTGGCATGGCTGCTGTACTGTCCCCAGTCTGGCTCCCCAGTTGTGTCCTCCGGCGGGGCTGCTGTACCGCCCCCAGCCTCGCCTGTCCTCCAGCGGGGCTGCTGTACCGCCCCCAGTCTGACTCCCCAGTCCTGTCCTCCGGTGGGGCTGCTGTTGTACAGATGGAGCCAGAGGAGAGGCAGGTCAGTGGAAGGGCAGGGGGTGCGGCTGGGGGCAGTACAGCCGCACCAGAGAGGAGCCATGTGGCCACTGGCTTCTCCGGTGTCTTTCCAGTACACCATACGAGCTATAAATATCTTGCTGGTATGGCATACCGGGCATACCGGCCTACTTGCACTGCTGGGCAGAACTCTACACCGGCAGAGATTCCCCCAGAATTTTCCAAGGGGAATCTGTGGCCAGAGAGCTTAGACTGAAGAATCCAGCCTTTAAAGCTTACTTTAAAAAAAAGTTTTTACCTGTTGGGAGAGCATTTATTTATTTATTTATCTTTATTGGTGAGATTGCCAACAGCACGGGAGGAGTCCATATATATATCTGCACCTATCTTCAATATGATAGTAATCCTCACAGGGCATATGTATATATATATATTTTGAGTTAACACCAAGTGACCCACTACCTCTCTGTGGACAACTAGTAAATACTCTGTGGTCCACAGTTTGAGTCACTATGATAAATATCCTAATGCAGTTTCTACTTCTGGGAGTAGCAAGAGTCTTTTCCCTCCTCTGTACACCTCTATAAGTGTGCAGTTCAGGAAAAGTGAGAGATCCAGGAGAAGACAGCTTTATATATTATAGGTAGATAAGAAATCTGCTATTTAGTAGAAGCACCACCTCCAAATGTAGGCATTATATCTGACTTGTGATTAAGCATTCGCCAGGGAGGATCACTGTTTTCATCAGAATATGGATTGGAAGGCATGGGAAGATTAGATTCATACTGATGCATCTTGCAATGCAGAAGAAATGGATGTCAGCAGAAGTGCAAGAAAGAATTAAGTGACTTGCACAGACATAAGTTAAATTAATTTGTTTATGACAGTGTCTTTTGGCCTGATTCAAAGCTACGTTGGATTCTTTGCTCACTGAGGAACAATTACTTGAGCAGTACCTCATCGTTTGCTTTCTGAGGCTAAAAGACTCCTAAAATGAGGTCAAACTATATTTTACTAGTGCAGTCTTTGTTCTATGTTTTCCCCTCTAAGGAAAGAAATATTGACTGATGTCATTGTGACTCCCTTACTTTCTGTCTGCACCTATCTTCAATATGATAGCAACCCCCACAAAAAACCAACAACCATAAAACTAAGATGCATAGGCCCAATCCACAAAGTTATTTAGGCTCCTCACTTCCATTGAAATCAATGGCATTCTGTTGAAATTAGCATGTGCCAGCAGTTCTCCTTCTATCCCCAGATGCTCTTTTAGGGTTCTTGTACAGAATTATTTAATTTAGCTTGATCTAGATCTTTGCCCTGAACAGAATTCTCAAGATTAATCTGAAGGCTCATTACAATCTTTTACAAATAACAGATTATTTTAGGAATTCACTTTCTTCCTTTATGGTTGCAATGTCTAGGAAATGCAACAGTTTAAGCAAGATACTGTACTTAAAGAATCTCATAAAACAGAAGAGCAGAATATCATTAGTCCAGCTCCTGAAACAGAAGCTCATACAGAATATTTCCCCACATTTTAGTACTAAGAATGACTGATTCCATCTGATTCTCTTCACGGTCTTCCCTGAAATATGAGGAGACAGATAAGTCAGACTCCAGCTGCTTCATTAACCATCTTCAGAGAGTTCTTTTCCAGGATGACATTTAATTTGAGGACTAATGCTGTCTCTGCAAAACGTCAGGAGGTTGATCTGATTGTTGACATTTTTTATTCATTTTTTTCAATAGCGTAATGTTGTATGCTATACCATCAGCTTTGAAAGAGGAGGTCAGAACCAAAGACAGAGTTTTTAAACTGAAGTGCTTAATTTTAGGCACCCACATCCATATTTATGCCCCTAAATGAGTGAACTGATTTCCAGATGTTCTGAGCCACCCAGCTCCTGTTGCACAGTATCTGAAAATCAGAACGCTCAGTTACTGGTTTTGGCTTAGGTTCCTTAGAACCCGTTAAAAGATTATTTCAGCTACAGTATAAGACACTCTGAAATAGTCCCACCCTGTTCTTCCATCTGATGTCTGTAAATGTCTCAGATCTTAAAGGTGACCTGAAAAGGAAAATAATTTGCTTTCTGCTGTCTTTTTTTACTGCTTTGTGATGTGCAAAGAAGGCCTGAAAGGTAGGGGTTTTGGCCTGTGTTAGAAATTTAAATCTTGTGAAGGCCAGAAGACTATATTTACTGGAGAGCTAGTGAAATGGTGATAATCTGAAGGGTCAGTACAGTGAACATTGAGTTAAGACTACCAGCCACCCCATTGGGTTGGGAGAGGTGGCTGCCCTGCTCAAGATAGGTCACACAAAAGGAATAAGAACAACAATATTCCAGGCTCAGCAAGGTGAAAATAAAACAGGCTCAGAGTAGCTACCTTTGGCCACAGGGCAAATGAAACAAAACAAACACAGGGTAGTTTCCTCCCACTTACTCCAAGTGTCCACAAAGAACACAGGGCAGCAGCTTCCTTCAGTCAGGGCCTAGTTTGAGGAAACAAACAAAATTCAGTTCTGACTGTGATCAGAGTCTCTTGGTTCCAGCATAACGTTCTGTGTACAAGGCAGCCAAATAATTCCCCAGATCCTGCTGTCCCCTGAGTAAGAAAAAGATAAATGAGGCTATTATCTCTTCCCATTTTGGATGTCTGTACTGCCTAACTAGCCACAGCTGCCAGCACTTCCCTCCAAGTTTGGCAGCTCAGACAGTCTTTAAGCTTGAGTTTCCTCTTTTCTGGGTAGTGAAGATGTTTACATTCTGGTTCACATGATCGAGATGGGGCACATACACCACATCACAAAAGCCCTGCTTTATTTGGTTTTGCTAATACCCATTTAACTTTAAGAATCATAGAACTGGAAGGGACCTTGAGAGGTCATCTAGTCCAGCCCCCTGCACTCATGGCAGGACTAAGTAATATCTAGACCATCCCTGACAGGTGTTTGTCTAACCTGCTCTTAAAAACCTCCAATGATGGAGATTCCAGAACCTTCCTAGGCAATTTATTCCAGTGCTTAACCACCCTGACAGTTAGGAAGTTTTTCCTAATATCCAACCTAAATCTCCCTTGCTGCAATTTAAGCCCATTGCTTCTTGTCTTATCCTCAGAGGTTAAGAAAAACAGTTTTTCTCCCTCCTCTTTGTAACAACCTTTTATGTACTTGAAAACTGTTATCATGTCCCCTCTCAGTCTTCTCTTTTCCAGACTAAACAAACCCAATTTTTTCAATCTTCCCTCATAGATCATGTTTTCTAGACCTTTAATAATTTTTGTTGCTCTTCTCTGGACTCTCTCCAATTTATCAACATCTTTCCTGAAATATTGCGCCCAGAACCAGACACAATACTCCAGTTGAGGCCTAATCAGCGTGGAGTAGAGTGGAAGTATTACTTCTCGTGTCTTGCTTACAACACTCCTGCTAATACATCCCAGAATTATGTTTGCTTTTTTTGCAACAGCGTTACACTGTTGACTCATATTTAGCTTGTGGTCCACTATGACCCCCAGATCCCTTTCCACAGTACTCCTTCCTAGGCAGTCATTTCCATTTTGTATGTATGCAACTGATTGTTCCTTCCTAAATGGAGTACTTTGCATTTGTCCTTATTGAATTTCATCCTATTTACTTCAGACCATTTCTCCAGTTTGTCTGCAAACTTTATAAGTGAACTCTCTATGCCATTATCTAAATCAATGACTAAATTAATATTTTGGGGAAAGAAAGCCTACGTTAAAGATTCAGCAACCTCCTCCCTTCAGTTAAGGTGTTAGGCCCCTGAATAAGTGATGCCCAGGCTTTGGCAAATTAGTGCTAATCTACTGGTACATACCTTAAGGTCCACTTTTAGATTTTGGAGGAAGGGTCCCTTGACATAACCAAATACATATCCCACACTACAAAATAAGACTATAAGACGCTATAAAATTTATGGTGTGGGAGGTGGGGACAGCCAGTGCCACAAGTTACGTAACTTGCACTGTTCACAATAACGTAAATAAAGGTATGCATGTAAGCATGATACTAGGTGAGAATAAATGGAAGAATGTGTTTGGAGTGAAAGAAATAGCAGGCAACTATGTAAGTTTGTGTAGAGAGGGGCAGAGAGTGAGGAGGGGAAAAAATGATTGGAGCCCAACCAAGTAAGGGAAGAGGCTGAGAGCCTGCCACAGGGAAGAGAGAAAAGAGGATGAGAGGCGGAACAAAGGGGTCAGAATGAAGAAAGAAGGGAGGGAAGAGACGGGACCAGTGCAAGACAGTGCTGCTTAGATTGAGGACCTGCTGTATGATGACATTGCCAGAGCAGAAAACAAGTGACCTTTAAACTATTCTAAAGGGGAATCTGAGGATTCCTCCTCTGTGGTAGCATGTTGGAAATTGCCTGAAGGCAGAGCATGGTTGAAAAGGTGGAGTGTGTTCCAATGATACTTGGCTGGCAGAATAGTCCCTAGGGACAGTCTAGTTAACGTAAGTTAGAGCAGCCTTGTGGCTAGGTCTGTGGCCCAAAGAGCTGTGGCTTTAAATAAGCCTTCTCATCCTGTTCTTTAAATCATCAATTAAGCAATGAGATGACATTGCGTAGTTCAGACAACAAAATGATTGCATTTTAACTAAACCAACAAGAGAACACAAGATAAAGAGCGTTTGGGGCAGAGATAGTCAGCATATGGAAATTCTGTATGTGCAGAAACATTCACCTGATAGCAAGTAATCTTTCAAGTCATGAGTAACCAAGAGCACAATAGCTGAACAGAGGTGCAAAACCACCCTCACTAGTGAGAACACTGCTGATAGGCCTTTCTTCTTCCATCACACCTAAAAGTAAAGTAATGCATGCACGGATATCCAGCTTCAACACCAAAAAGTTATGCTGTAATCTGTCATACATGGCTATATATTGTCAGCTCTACACTGTGTCCTGTTAAGTTTGGAGTATGCTTATTTATTCGGGTTACTTTTGGGGGGGGGGGGGGGCGCTTCTGTAATTCTATTAATGTACTGCTTGTGTTACTTGTGTTTTTATTTGGAGCTCTACTTCTCCCTTCTGCAAGTCCCCTCCCAATGGAGCTATCCTGCAGGACCTAGGTTCCCTAGGGCTGGGTTTTTCCAGCCCCAGAACCGGATGAACACACACACAGCCACACATACATTAACAGAGCAAGTTTGAGCAGACCGGGTCAATTAGCACTTTTAAGCTGACCCCTTATATGTCTCTGGACTTACTGGGCTTAATGAAGCAGCACTTTTAAACTGCCTCCTCTTATATGCCTCTGGGTTCCATGGACTGGGTCAAGCAGCACTTTCAAGCTGTCACCCTTATGCGTCCCAGATTCAGCACGTCCCTATCCCCACTCTTACATCACAATTGTACTGGCAGTAACCTATTTGATGAGCAAACCCCACAGTATTTTGGGTGCTGTAGGGATCTTTAGCTTAGGTAAAAGAAGCATTGCTGTAGACCGAATGGGGGAAGCTAAAAACACAAAAGAGTAAAGTTTAGCAAGAGAGAGAGAAGCAACCAGCTTAACCATAAAAGTTATTTGTTGAATAATAGTGATAAGTACACAAGGAGAGCCTAAACCAACATAACATGCATTATTAAAGGTTAATACCTAAGGTAGAAAGGAAAACAGAGAGAAAGAGGGGGATTTCACCCACTCCATGAGGCTTGAACGGGTCGGGGTTCCCAGGTGGTGGTGGTAGCTCAGGGTCTTGAGTGCTGGAGACAGGCAGAGCCCCCAGCATGATCAGTCAGGAGAAGATGGAGTCTCAGTGGAACTGATGCATAGTTTGGATCTAAGCATCAGAACACTGACTGGAGGGTGAGTAGGGATTTTGGTAGAGAAAATACAATGGTTCAAGGGAGAACACTAGATTTGTTTATGCGTAAACTGATGACTCAAGGGTTTTCTTTAGGCTAGACAATAGGAGCTGATTATTCTTGGCTATGGGTAGTGGTTTCTTCCAGGGAGCTCACAATGCAACTAGGCTGCTTTAGTATTTTGGATATTAATCAAGGATTCAATACTAGAATTGGTCTGATAATTGCTGAGCTGGGTGTGTGCAGGCATAGATTCATTAACATCTGGAGCAGAGATTCCCATGATGCAGTGCGTCCCTGCTTTTCTGGTCCCAGAGTTCAGGGCGGTTTTCTGTTCTCCATTTTGTATGCAAATTGAGATGTTTCCCTGTCCTATTTTTTTATGCAGATGAGGCTAGGGGAGTTGTCTCTGTTTTTCATTCTGTATGCTCATGGAGATGTCTTAATCTTGTCACCCTTGTCAGGAGGGGTCTAGGTGTGTCTCCCATCCACCCTTCATTGCTCTCTGCAAGTCTTTTCTCTAATGCGTTTTGATTTAAGCAGTAGTAGACTACAGCTGGCTAATTCTAATTCTCTAGTTCTCAACTGGCCAAGTAGATGCTGTTTTGCACTGATTAGTTTTATGGTCCAGAACATTCTCTCTGCCCTTTCTAGAAGCCTGAAGCCCTACTGATTCTCAATAAGAGAATAGTTTAGCACATCCTCTGAATCTGTGCATGCTCATGGCTTTTCTCCTGACATGTCAAATCTTTCCATCAGTTATAAATACTGTACTAGTAATATCAATAATAATAGTGACAAATGGTGGCCTGCTTTTTGTCAGAGAATGCCAGTACTTTTCTAATTTAATTTACTGTGGAGTGTGAAGAGAATACACTGATATACAAGCCTGATAAGCTATCTTTACTGTTCACACAGAAGTTGAAGATTACTGAGGTAGAGCTTGCTTCTGCTCTCATTGAATTCAGTTACAGAATTTACATTGTCTGAGTTTACATTTTCATTTTCTAATACTGTATATTCTTCATTCACATAAAAAGTTGACTAGATGTCTAGATGATCATTCTAAAGGCTGACTTCTATGACAAGTAAATTTGATCACATCTCACTCTGTTTTTGTCATGTCCATTGCAGGAGAATGGGTGGGAGACCAAAGACATGGCAATGGAGTTTATTACTACGTGAATGGAGACACCTACACTGGAGAATGGCTTAACCACTATAGGTTTGTTTCATTATTACAGTGAACTTTCAAGTTTCTTGATGAAGTTTAAAAAATGTTGTCTTCAGAGTTGTGGTTGTCCTTTTGAAAGAGAGAGCTGTGGGAGGGCCTTGGCAACCAAATCCAGTTTGGAATGGGAGGAAAGCCTGCAGTAAGACATCAGCTGATTTAAATAGAGCCAGACATAGAAGGCAGATGAGCATGAATGTATGAAGAAGATGTTCTTGGGGTTGGAAATATGGATTAATGTGGCATTTGTTTAAATGCTTTAAAATTGCAAAGAAATCCTGCACTTTTAATTTACAGTAATATAAAGTACAATTATTATTTGCCTCTCAGGCATGGGCAAGGTACATACCTCTATGCAGAGACTGGCTCTAAATATGTTGGTGGCTGGGTAAATGGGCAACAGGAAGGAGCAGCTGAACTTATTCATCTAAACCACAGATACCAGGGCAAGTTTGTGAATGGAAATGTAAGTATGTTGGAAAATGCTATTTGAATTTGAAAAACTAGCGCATGTTGTTGTTCTGGTATGGACTCTTTACATTGAAATATTAAACCAGGTTTCCCATTTTGCACAGTATTCTTTGAACCATAAATGTAACAGGTATAAATGAATCAATGATGATGCAAAGTTTCTCCAAAGTTTACTTTTCTCATTGTATTTGTATTTATTATTGTGTAAATTACATAGTACAGTGTTAAGTGATCATTTCTATTTTTCATTTACTCCTTCAGAGTTTTCTAGCTTTAAAGTCTTGCTAACTTTTTATTTCTCTTTGTACAGCCGGCAGGTCGTGGAAAGTATGTCTTCGATATTGGGTGTGAACAGCATGGTGAATACACACATCTAGATCAGGTAAATAATATAATACAGACTATACCAAATGTTAGAAAACTCAGCAAGTCAGGTCAAACGTAGTCTGCCTAGCTCATTACAGGTACTGGATATTTAAAAAGTCCAACAGCTTTAGAATGTGCTTTTCTAAGCACCAGAGTCAATAAAAAAAACTTGTCTGGCTACTGTGCTGTGCAAGCCCTGACACATGAAGGCCCAATTGCTGCTCCCATTGCAGACAATAGAAGTTTTGCCATTGATTTCAGTGAAAGCAGGATCATACCTCAGATATGCTAGCCTTCTGCAATACAAAAAGCCAGACAGAGTTTTGATTGACTTTGGCCTTTATTTTGAAGATGTCATGTCCCTGTACCAGATATGGACTGGCTTCAGAGCTTGCTTATATACACCAGATGTGGTCATCATAAGATCCTTTAATGCTGTGCTCGGTATAGTTGAGGTTCATTTAAATAAGGTATTTTACACACCATGCCCCTTAGTGGCTGAACAGTATAATGTATTTTAGCACTCCATTACAAAAAACTGGAAAATAAAAATATAGTACTAAGTAATTCTAAAATTTAGTGAAAAATTACAGGTTTTTAGATTAAATTACAGGCAAATTTAGAGCCACAATTGAGACTACTTTTGAAAATGTGGTCTATTATTGTCGTGATCCTGTGAGGTACTAAGTACCCACAACTCCCATTGATTTCAATAAGAGTTGTGGGTGAATAGTATTGGGGAATGATTTTTCTTCTTGCTTTTGAGTGTGGCCTTTCAGACCTGTTTCTGACTACCTGACCTACATACTCTAGTTATATAATAAAAACAATAATGCCTAGCTATTATTACCAATATATTTTTAGCTTAGTATTTTGGTTTCAAGATAACAAACATGCTGCATTTAGTTCAGAACTTGCTCTTTTTCTATATTGCCTGACATGCCAGATCTTAGTCTATTACATGCTATTTCAAAACTTCCAGGGAAACAATTATTTCAAATATAATCGCACCTAAATGAACGTTTTGGGCGATTTGTAATCTTTTATTTTTTTTAAAAGGGTCTTTCTAATTTTTCCATCTTTCTACAGTTAACATGTCAATCTAGTTCACATTTATTTCTTCTCTTTCATTGATTTGCTCAGCTAATACAACCCAAGGACAAGAGAAAGGGCAGCAAAAAACTGCCTTCTGTTCCAGGGTACGGGAACCCACAAACCACTAAAGGCTTTATCTTCATGGAGCCTAATGTAACAGAGGTGCTCTTTGGGTTTGAATGAAGTGTTTCTGCTGCATGGTTTACCCCCATGTAACAAAAACAGAAAAAGGAGTGTGGGAAACAATATCCCTTCATAATATCAGTTTGAATGAGAAACTTTTGCTTTACCTGTAAAATTTAACTCCAGTTGTTTTTGTTTGTTAAGACCTTAAAAATATGAAGCATTTTATAACTGAAATGATTATATTTCTATTGTATTGCATGTTTTGGTAAACAGCTATTAAGATGTAAAACATATGCTTTGGCTTTGTTTTACTTTTATTTCTTAATCAAACTGTATTTGCCTCCTTAAATGACAAATAATGATGGGTGTTTCCTCTTTTTCTGTAAATATACTGCAATTACATTTTGAAATGTTTAGATATTGTTAGACAAAGCACTAGGAAAGATAACACCCATCCCAAGTATATTTGTAAGCAATAAGATATGAGGAAGTGTGTATGGTTATAATGGAAGATTTATGTGTGTGACATGATGAAACCTTCAGCCACCCAAGGAGTATGAGCAATATCAATTTCTTTAGGCTGGTGCTCTCAGATTTCTATAAAAAAGGAACAACTTGTAGCTCCACATCAGATCCCTAAAGAACAGTATGTGGTGGTGGGTGTTCCAAAGCCAGTGTCTCTGCTGCTAGAGATCCATGTTGGGAGCACTCAGGGCTCAGGCAGACAGTGGCTTCACAGCTGCTCATTGTGTCTGGGAGGAGAGGAGGAAAGTATCTCCCCCTTCCCCATTCCCCCTGTATCTTCCCAGCACCTGGCCTGGCTACTTTGTGTGTCCTAAGATTTGCCCCTTAGGCGTATGTCTATACTGGAGCTGGGACTGTAATTTGTAGCTGAGGTAGAAATTCCCATGATAGCTCTCTGATCAAGCAGTGTAGCCAGAGTGGTGCAAGCAGTGGGAAGGGCTAGCTGCCCAAATACGTACCTAGCATTTCAGAGGTGATTGTGTTTGGTGGGCTCCCCTGCTGCCACTCGTACCTCTGTGACTACACTATTTTTAGCATGCTAGCTTGATCAGAGATAGCACAGATATGTCTGTCTGAGCTAGGAAATATACCTCCAGCTCCATTGTAGACATACCCTCAGTTCTTAAATCTAACTGGTGCTGATTGAGATGCATTAAAAATTAGGGCTCAGTTATGGCCTGTAAGAGCCTGAACCATATTTGGAAAGTGAAGAGGTGTACTGTTGGGGGTGTTGCCTGAGGACATTATACCTTTGCAAAACGGCACCTAAAATTAGGCACTTAACTCCATATTTGGATACCTGAATATAAGTAGCCGGACTTTTACAAGTGCTGAGCACCCAGCAGCTCCCACTGACTTCAGCAGGAGCTGATGGGTGCTTGATACTTTTGAAAATTAGGCCATTTATGTAGGTGTCTAAATGTGAACTTAGAAGCCTAACTTTAAGCACTCACTTTTGACAGTCTTAGCCCTTAACTATAGCAATTACTCTCAAGTGAATCCTGTGATTATATTGTTTACTGTAGGTCACAGTGCTATACTCCCATTACAGCAGGGGTCGGCAACGTTTGGC
>NW_020664381.1:1143532-1227313 GCF_002925995.2 Terrapene triunguis
CCGCATTCCTGTTTCTGTAATCCTTACAGATGTTTATGGTACAATCTCACCATGCAAAGCAAACTATAAAACCTGCACCCATCCAGAACAAATAAGGATATAGCAACCGAAGTTCAATCCACAGACTTATTTTATAATACATTGTTTCCCTTTTCTTCCTCATATTGCTACAGCACCATCTCTACCCTTAGCACTGAGACATGCATGACCTCTAGTGGTATGACACATGCTTCGCATCCTCTTACATACAGTGTAGCCAAGGCTGCTAAGAACCTTTCCCTGCTTTCCTGAGAGCCCTGAAGTTATACCATCTTTGTTGTTTCAACATCTTTCAGCAGTATGTTTCAGCTTGCTTACCGCTAATGACTAATCAGAGCTCTGACCCTGAAGTCAGTAAAAGGTTTGCCTGAGTAAAGACTACAAGATCAGGCCCTACGTTAGAAATAAGCACCTCAAGAGCCTGAATAAAACTAATTTATTAGCAAGTACCTGTGAAAAATGAATTGTTGAGAGATAACTGCCTCTCCCTCTCTCTCTCTCCTTCTTGTCTTCTTCCTCTCTATTCTCCTGCTGCTGCGCTAGGGGATGTTCATGTTAATCTCACCATTCTATGACATCACAATAAACTGTGGGCTCAGTGATGGAGTGCAGTCAAACAAGGTTCTGCACATGGATTCTGGATACAGATTATTGTGCCACTTCTCTTGCAATGGAAACTACACTTTAGCCCAGTTTACTGATAAACCCTCTTTCCCAGCCCTCTGCATGTTCTGAGTGATGGCTGACAGTCCCTGTTTTGTTCTTCTAAAAAGACTTCACAGGCAGCAGAACTTGAATGGACATCTTTCTCATCACTTTTCTAGCAGAATTCTGATGCAAAAGGTCCTGCTGCCAGTTTCTGGCATTTACAGAGAGTGTGGGTTCTTTTAACTTAGCAGAACCTTTTTTTAGGTGTTCAGATTGGGGTCTATCTTATCCCATAAAGTTCAGAAACAAGGAAAAAGATACCAATGTTAACACTATTTTAAAAGACTTTAGAGATCAGAAGTTAAAGGGAGGAAAATGGAATAAAGAACCATGAAGTTGCTTTCTGAATTTTATACACATATATGTGTATATATTCACAAAACACACACACACACACACACAGTCTCTCTCTTATGGAGTTATTTTCATTGGCTGCAATTTTTTCAGCCAACTTCTTCACAAACCACTCTTTGGAGATTTTCAAATAGCACAGTTATTCTCCTGTGCTGTACTATGTTACTCATGAAACATCTTCTATTTTAGTGACATAATAGATGATTTACATCCTGATCCTGAATATCACAGAAGATAATAAATTAATGATTTCCTCAGCTAAATCTATGGGACTACAAAATCCTATTTTATATGCATCTGGCTCACTGGTTTTTAGACTGATGTTTTGGCAAACTTGTTTGCCTGTATTGTCACTGGAGAAAAAGATCTTGGAGTCATTGTGGATAGTTCTCTGAAAACATCCACTCAGTGTGCAGCAGCAGTCAAAAAAGCGAACAGAATGTTGGAAATCATTAGGAAAGAGATAGATAATAAGATAGAAAATATCATAGTGCCTCTATATAAATCCATGGTACACCCACATCTGGAATACTGAGTGCAGATCTGGTCATCGCATCTCAAAAAATATATTGGAATTGGAAAAGGTACAGAAAAGGGCAATGAAAATGATAAGGGGTATGGAACAGCTTGCATATGAGGCGAGATTAAAAAGACTGGGACATTTCAGCTTGGAAAAGAGATGACTGAGGGGATATGATAGATGTTTATAAAACCATGACTGGTGTAAAGAAAGTAAATAAGGAAATGTTATTTACTCCTTCTTATAACACAAGAACTAGGGGTCACCCAATGAAATTAATAGGCAGCAGGTTTAAAACAAACAAAAGGAAGTATTTTTTCGCACAATGCACAGTCAACCTGTGGAACTCCTTGTCAGAGGATGTTGTGAAGGCCAAGACTATAACAGGGTTCAAAAAAGAACTAGATAATTTCATGGATTACCTGTTCTGTTCATTCCCTCCGAAGCATCTGACATTGGCCACTGTTGGAAGACAGGATACTGGGCTACATGGACCTTTGGTTTGACCCAGTATGGCTGTTTTTATATTTCTGTTTCCTATCTCTCTTGCTTCAAAACATGCACACAAGTTTGGCTCTTAGACTGTGGTTGAGGCCACGCCTCTTCCGGTTGAGGTGCCGCCCCCTGCTCAGGACTCCGGCGTACCGGTAAGTCCTTTAAGTTACTTTCACCCCAGATGGACTCCCACAGTGTGCCAGTTTCACATGCATTTCTCAGAGTACCACAGTGGAGCCCTGGGCCCTTTAGATCGCCAACGGAGCCCCAGGGGCTCCCGGCTGCCGCTGCTATCCCAGGCTTGGGGCTCTGGTGGAGATTTAAAGGGCCCTGGGCTCCGCTGCGGTAGCGGCGACTGGGAGCCCCTGGCCCTTTAAATCACCCCCGGACCCCTGCTGCCACTACCCTAGGGCTCCGGTAGCGGGGCTTGGGCGGCGATTTAAAGGGCCCGGGGCTCCCTGCAGCGGCTGGAGCCCCGGGCCCTTTATATCTCTGCCCGAGCCCCGCTGCCGGAGCCCCCAGGGTAATGGCTGTGGCCCAGAGCTCCAGCGGTGATTTAAAGGGCCGGGGTTCCCGGCCACAGTGGAGCCCTGGGCCCTTTAAATCGCCGACGGAGCCCCAGGGGCTCCCGGCTGCCGTCGCTACCTCAGGATTCAGGGCTCTGTCAGCGATTTAAAGGGCCCGGGCTCCGCTGTGGTAGCGACGGCTGGGAGCCCCTGGCCCTTTAAATCACCGCCGGAGCCCTGGGCTGCCGCCGCTACCCCGGGGCTCTGGCAACGGGGCTCTGGTGGTTATTTAAAGGGCCCGGGGCTCCGGCCACTGCCGGGAGCTCCAGGCCCTTTAAATCGCTGGCTTGGGGAAGCCGGTCTGGTCCAGCACGGCGTACCGGCTCTTGCTTTCACCTCTGGATTCCATGTTTAATGTCTCATTGATTTCCATATCAAGTATATGCATCTTACAGATAACACAATTGTTTATAAAATTGCCAGCCCTGCAACCACAAGCTGGAAACTGAGACTCAAAGGATGTTCATGCCTTCTTGCACATCATCACCTGTAATAAAGGGTCTGTTAGATATGTCCTTCAAATACACCCGTGCTAGTCCATTATCTTTAAATTGTGTTCTCAGTGACACCTGTGAAACCCAGGCTCACCCCATACCTGTCAAAGAGTTTGTACCGGTGTAACTGATGGAAATTTAGTGGACAATTATGTTAATGATGCACAAGCAGGAATAGATTCCAACTTGGTGTCTCTTAGCTCCATTAGTTGTGCAGAGGTAATAGGAATAAAATGTAATAGATCTATTTCATCCTTATAGTCACCAGGTGTCACCAAAAGAGCAGTTCTGTTGAGTAAGAAGATGCTATTTTTTTCAGAGTTGGAAGACTTTTAAACTTTTCTATTTTTTTTTAAAGCAAAACCTATTTATGAGCCCAAACTACCTGACAATGTCTGTAGTGTGCCCTGAGATCCTTGCATGAGAGAGGCTATAGAAGGGCAAAGCATAATTATTTCAACACAGGTAAAGAAAAAATTCCACTGTGTTTTACAAGACAGATAATACTGATAGATAATTATATATTTTAAAAATATACCATTTACAATTTAAAAAAATTCAGAAACTGAGCAAGTTTCGCCTTCTCCATGGCTGTTAGTTCCAGTCGTACGTCCTGCAGGCAGATATGTTTGTGACAGAGAGAAACCAGAGTTGGATCTTATGAACTTCCTCTCTGAACTCTTTTGGCTGTATCCCCAAACAGGGAACATTCCACAACTCCCCTCTTACAAGGTGTCACTTGGGGAACAAATCCCACCCACCCCCCTTGCAGCCTGGACTTGGAGCACAGCTATTGTTCCAGCTCTGACTCACTCTTGTTACATCTTGATAAGTCTCCATACCTGGTTCATCCTTCTTGAACCAAGCTTGGGAGGCTTGCAAATTCCCTCTCCCCTAGGCCAGTGAGCCAAGGCCATTCACTGGGCTTGTAGAGGGGACAAGTGTGCTGGGGTGACTGACCTGGCCATTTTTCCATAATAGCAGGGTAAAGTGAAGTGGGATATGAGGTGGGAAAAGGAGACCAGAGCATGTGGCTACAGAGCAAGGAGAACAAATTGAAGCAGGCTTGCTAGGATCCAAGATCAGGCTGCAAGCTCAGTTTGCTGTCCATGTCAGGCCTGGATGGAGAAGCTCTAGAAGATTACTTGGTGGGGTACTATTATTGACTGATTACAACATATAAAATTGAAGGGAAAGATCTTGGGTCCAGATCAAGACTAAAAAGCACCTGTCCAGGTGCTAGGTGCGTTGGGTGTACTTTTAAAAGTGCAATGACATTTTACAATTGTGATACAGCAGGGCCAGAGGGCAGCAGGAGAGTGGTAGATGGGAAGTATTTAAGCCCTAGGTTGATCAAGGCCTTAGTACCTGGGGACTAGGGAAAGGTTACTACAGGGTAATTGGGGCACCTGGAGTCAATTAAGGCTCCGCTACGGTGACCAGATAGCAAGAGTGAAAAATCAGGACCAGGGTGGAGGGTAATAAGTACCTATAAAAGACAAAGCCCCAAATATTGGGACTGTCCCTACAAAATCGGGACATCTGGTCACCCTAGGCCCTGCCCAAGACCTAATAAAAACCCCTGCTTGGGGAAGGAGCAGGAGTAGACTAGTGTTTGGAGGAGTGTTGTTGCTAGCTAGAAAACCATACCAGGGGAAGGGAAACCCTGCCTGAGCACGGAGGACTGAGGGAAACCCTACCTCAGGGAAAAGAGGGTAAGCAGCCTGCAAAGCTGAAGGAGCTGGGACCCGGAGCTCACAATGCTCAAGAATAGGGGCAAGAAGCGGCACCCTGACTCCCCCACATGAAGGAGAAGTGCGGGACCCACCACAGTAACATCGGCCATTTACCAATCAATAAATTAAATAAATAACAGCTTCCTCAAAACCAGAAAATCAAAGTGAACCATCCAGAGGTTGACACTAACCCACCCACAGCACTTCTCACAGTGAAAATCTAGTCCTAAATATAGAAAATATTTTTCTGTCCCTCTAATGACCACTCTGACTGTTACCATCTAATTTCAGCAGGCTGTTTGGCACCTATTTTTGCAATGATCTCGTTGAATTTTCCCCATACCTCTGTTTCCCCAGAAGCCTGAAAAAAAAAGATAGGCTTTGCAGCATATTCAGAAAGTCAATGGAGACAATGTTAAGGGTTTGTGAGATGTAAAGAAGAAATAGAGCTATGCAAATAATGGATTTTTTTGGTTTGGTGGTTGAACCGTTAAAAAATGTTTTGGATCAACCCAATCATTCTGTTTGGTTTCCAACTTTTTTGACCCTTTTAATTATTTAAAAAAAAATTGAAGTAATTTTTTTAAAGTTTAAACTTAAAAAATGTCAAAACAAATTGTTTTTTAAATTATTTTTCATTTTTTTTCAACCAACACAATTTCCTGAATTCAACACAAATTAGCAAAATGTTTCAATTGACCCAAATATGAGTTGTTGTTTTTTTGAAGGAAAAAAGTTTAGTCTGAAAAATTTTGCTCAGCTGTAGGAAGAAAGAGAGAATGAGTCATGTCTAAGAATGAAAAATAAAACTATATCAGACAACATAAGAGAGGAATAAGGACCTCATTTATTTCTCATTGAAACAAAATCTCCCGGTTTCACTTGGGATAGTCAGGGCATTACGAGGAAGATAGTTTAAAGAGGCAATGTGAACCTTTTGAAGAAGTGTTTGTCGGCGTTTGGGTCTGTATCCCTTTAAACAAACAAGGAATTGATAGAAATGGTGTACATGGTTTGTGAGTAACCAATAAGCTTGTCATCTCAGGTCTGGGGGTAAAACAATAAGAAACAAGCTGTGCGGTTCTGTCACATGACAGCCATCTCAGGAGACCTTCAGCAGATAGAATTACCCACAGCATGGTCTTGTCACTATTACGACAATGTATTGTACAATCTTTTTTTAGCAACAATGAGGCAATAAATTCAGTTTTCTTAAACTTTTTTTCTGCAAGTCATTTATTAACAATGATGCGATATTTTCATGGTTAGAGTCGCTTGATGGAAAAGCTCCTGTGATGGAACCTGATTATGCACCAGAAGAAAATAAATAGTCTGTATGATACATCATGTCCATTCATACTCTGGATAAACTAGAAGCAATCAATAAGAAAACAAAATGTCCACATGTCTGAAACAAAATGTCTAATTCTTTATTGATTGTACTTTGTTCTTGAAGATATAACCATATGTTTTCATGAGTGCGTCAAGCAATGAGGCTTATAGTCAGTTATATATATATATATATATAATCATTACAGATGTTAGTCTAAATAAAGAGTTTTAAAAGTTCATTCTTCAGCACTGGATGAATTATCGTTCACTGCAATGTCAGTTAATAGGTTTTTTCTTCTGAGTCACTGTAACAAAAACAGAACTCAGGCTCAAAAACTTCAAAAGTGCTTTCTGTGCGTTGACAATTCATACAAGTAGTAGAGGAAAATTCCCCCAAGTTCTAAATATTTTGGGCAGACCGCTGGCCTGTGTTGAACCAGGAGGAAAAATATTTGTCTTCTCTTCTTTTTTGAAATAGATAATGAATGAGTATAGATTCTAACTGTCCAGTATGCCATTTCTCCAATTAAATGCTGCATTTGATCCATGGGTTAACGTCTTAACTGGTGGGTTAATCATCTGCCATCTATTCTCCTCTTTAAGCTCTTCACAGAAACACATGCCCAGTGAAGGTATCTGGAAAAACAGAGAGATTTCAACAGGACTTTGTATTAGAACTTTCCTGAATACACTGGAAATGGGGAAGACATATCATATAGACTGAAAGCACAGCGTAATTAAACAGTTTGCATTGTGGAACAGGGGTGTGTACCTTGAGAGCATTTTAGGAATACAGATCAAGATATTCTCCCACTTGACCTATAATGAATTGGTAGCATGAGGAAGTCCTATCTGTTGGACACTAATGGAGCTTGTGTCAGCTCCACAAGCTCTTCCAGAGATCTGATGATCAAGCTATGTTCTTTCTATCTCATGCATCATCACCAGTAATAAGCACACTGCTGACCAAATTCTCCCCTCCCTAACACCAGTGTACCAGTAATAAACACACTGCTGACCAAATTCTCCCCTCCCTAACACCAGTGCAACAGGTATAATGGAAGGGAAAATTTGGCTTACAGAATCTTTGTTACCGGTGATTTTGTACAAACCAGAAAGCATAGGTTGGTCATCAGATCCCAGGATGAGCTTGTGGTGCTGGCAACACAGATCACCCTTTTATTCATAAACGGAGCAAATATGATTTGGGCTCACTGAGACACAGTGAACATGGTACCCCACTGTACCGCTTTACAGACTGACTTTTCCAAATGGGAGCTGTGCTTTCTTGACGTAGGCCGCACAACACCTTGGGAGATGCAAAGGGGACACTGTTATCCATCTTAGTGACAGACAAACCAAGGTACCTAGGGGGAGATTTTCAAAGGCACACCTGGCAGTTCGGTGTGTACCTCCCAGTGACTTTCAATGGGAATCTGGTGCCATGGTGCCTTTGAAAATCTTCACCGGAGAGACATGATATGCCCAAGGTCACATGGCAGTTGGCTGGTAGAACTCATATCTCTTGACAGCCAGTTGTGTGCTAGAACTACTGAACAGAGCTCCCTCCAGAATCAGAGAGTAACTCTTGTTAGTGAGCAATTGAAAAAACAAACAGCCCATTGCTTGAGTAGGTTCCTTACTGAAAATATACCAAGGAGAAAACAGTGGGCAAGAGCTTCCTGTTGGAAAAACTTCTTACCTTTCTAACCAATGAGGCAAAATCATTGCTGTCTCTGGCTGGGAGCCCTAGTACAGGTCGAGTGAAGGAATCCAGGGATGAGCCATGACCCACTATCAGGATGATACCTGTTACACCAAAATAATTAAAGGAAGGAAGAAAGAAAACTGTAACTTTACAATTCACTGTGTGTTGGTTATGCTTATTGGCTGTTTTTGTGTTGTTCATCTTTGCAGAGCTGTGTGACATATAAACCGGGCAGGTGTAAATATCCTGTTTGGTATGTTTCATGCAATTCAGCTAACGAGACAAGCATTTGCTGGGGGGGAAAATGAAGCTTTCAAAAAATAATAATAATAAAAAAAGCTGCCTTACAGTGTCAAGTCACATCCTGACAAACTAAGACCCTGCATATGATATGATTTAGCAATGGAGTATTTTACTGCCTTATGTTTAGTCTTGTCTATTTCTATTTTAAATAATAGATATATTAATTTAGTATAATGTTTAATAATCTACCTCAAAGACAGGGCAATACCAAGCATCCATACTAAATGTATTTCATATGGCACAGCTGTTTCCGATCCTGCCATTGAAAACATGAGGCACTGAACGCGAGAATGTGAAATATTTACCGTTGCTTGTACAGTCACTGAGAATCTGTTTTATAACTGCAGAGCATCTGCTTACATACTCTTCATAACTTTCTGATGGCACCAGGGAGGAAAGTGGGAAAGTACATCTGATAATAAAAACCACAGAGGAGTCACTCATCTAGGTAACATTCATTTGTATATTGGGACAGTGTCAACATTATCAGTAAACAAACTGGTACCTATACACCATCTCTACCTCAGAGACTGCACTGATCTGAAGCATGGTACTTCAACTCACACCAAACAGTAGCTTTCTCTGCAAGTAGTCCAACTGAATCCAATAGAGGAACTCACAGAACAAGATACTATCCAATGTGAATAAGGGTAGCAGAATCTGTCCCTTAGTAAACCTCACAATGGATCATGCAGTTTATAAGAAATATACCCCAGAAATGCTTGTGTTTGGGAAAAAACATACAAATATAGGCTCCTCCAGGCAAGAACATTAAAAAAAAATCATTGTCCAGGTAGGATGGATTTTAGGCTTAAAAACTGAGCCAAACCCTGAAGTCCGTACTCAGTTCTTATCTATACAGAACTCCCACTGACACCAATGAAATGGCTGATTCCAGGATTTGGCCCCTTGGCTTGAGTGTCCCTTTAAAAATCCCTACCTGTGCCTGCTTTGACAAAACAAATTAAACAATCCTTGTTTGCTTTTTACTTAAAAATAAATCTTTATAAAGACCAGTGAGAATATTTATTAATATTGGGCCAGTCTTAGGATTTTGGGCAGTTGTGCCTTCAAGATCTGACCTTATAGTTTCTTTTACTTATAGGTGTCCCCTGCATGTAAAATATAGTGTTTACAAATTAAGGGCCAGCTCTTCAGCTGCTATAAATCAGCGTATCTCCACTAAACAGCTGAGGATCTGGCCTGAAATATTTAGGGTTTTGCCATCAAGTCTAGAGTAAATGGACAAAGGAAAGTTTTTATTTCCTTCATTATTTCTTTCTATAAAGTCACTTCTCCTGTTAGCTGGAGACCTGCACAGCTACATGTTGCTCTGCCACATGCAATGGCTCTGGTCCAGGAAACTATACCAGCTAACTTCTTTCAACCACACAGAAGATCGGAATCTGATCATCTTATCTCACCCATTTAAAACCAGCGTGCAGCATGAGCAGCGAACAGGTAGCAAGTAGATTGATGTATTGTAGGGCTATTGTACTAGACCTGTCATACAGTACAAAAGTGAATTTCAGACTGTTCTCAGAACTTTTAAACCATGGGACCATCACTGAATAAGAGATACAATAGATAGATGGTTAAGCGTTCCTCCTCTACTTTTACAGGGACCCATTCAACATAGTATCCAAGCACCAATTCAAAAAGCAGGGAATAAGTAGTAACTAAAAACCTGTGAGGAATGCAGATATCTTTCAGTGTGTGATCATTGATACTAGGTCATTCTGTGTATTACAGTAGTGCCAAGAGACCCCAAGTGAGACCAAAACTCCATACTGTAGGTACTGTACATATTGGCTATGTGTGGAAGCAGTCCCTGCCCCAAGTAGCTTGCAATCTAAATAGACAAGAAAGACAAAATGTGAAAGAGGAAACAGAGGGAGAGAGGTTAAGTGATTTGCCTAACAGATCAGTGGCTGATTCAGGAACAGAACCCAGGTATCCTAATACCCAGTCCAGCACCCTATCCATTAGACAACGCTGCTTCTTTAATGCCATTAAAGATCAGTTTAGTTTAGACTGAGTACCTCCACTGATGGGGAGTGATCAGGGTCCTGACCAGAAGATGGTCATGACTTTTACTTAAATAATCTAAATGGCAATCAGTGGGTAGAGATATCTTACGTGACTTTGCAGAAATCTCACCACTAAGCACAGTCCTTTCAGGAAGGTTACAGACTTCACTGACTCTTCTGTGACCTAGAGATGCTATCTTCTGCAAACAGTACTAGGGGTGACGTGAAACCTTGATGGTGTCTACTGATTTGGAGAGCCCATGGTGATGGAGTATTTGAGGAATACAATATCTGTATATCGATAGCAAGGATCAGCATTACTAAGCAAGAGTCAGTAATGGAGTTAAAAAGCAAAGCTTAGACCTCGATTGGCTTGGCCATAAACATAGAAAAGAAACAAGTGCAATGGCTCTTCCCAAAAGAAATAATAGTGAGGATGCTGAAGACAGGAGGAGTCAAAGGAGTTGGAAGGAATGGGGTTGCAAAGTTACATGTATTGAGAGAATATGGTAACAGTAGCTACTGGAGACAATGGATTTTGACCCTGGCCATGTGACAGGAATTAACCTTTTTTAACACTGATTTATGGCAGATGACCGGGGCTAGGAAATAATAGTCGCTTATAATCACTCACGTGGGGTGGGGATAGAGAGAATAGAAACGTGAGCTGTACTTCTGAATGAAATTTGGAGGAAGGAGCACAGGTTTCAGCAGGGAAGGGTTTGGAAAAGGCACCAGGAAGCCAGTCTGTGTACATATGATTAGAATGCTATCTGCAGTTGCAGCATCTCTACAAACAGTTCTCTTAAAAAAGAGCCAGTTTTGTTTTAGAAACATGGAGACCTCTCATGTTATTATCCAGCACACTGCACATGAAACATCTGGGGAAGGACGCTACACTGTTTTCATTGATGTACAAAATGCATATTTATAGTTTGTTTAGGTTATTCAGTTGCTGGCTGGCTCCAATGTTGCAACACTTTACAGTTTTCCCTTCCACCCATTAAGCGCTTTACCCATCTTCAATCGTGGCCTGTCTCTATGGAGTTTTATATCAACTGATTTTTTTTTTTTTTTAGATTAGTGAGTTTGTATGGAAAGTGAGAAACTAGGGGAAATAGTAACTTTGCTGTGAATAGTTTTGAACCTAGGAAAATGAAAGAGTTTGTCTATTCACTCAGTCTGAAACTAAGGATTTTGCTCTGTGTTGAGAAATACTATAAAGGCACAACACTTTTTTACTTGTCCAGACATGGGAAACCCCAGAGTGAGGTACCTTTATTAACCGAGTGATTTTCTGGGTTTGGCCATGTACTGCAGGTGTAATGCAGCATGGCACTGTGAACAAACAAACAAACAAACAAACAAACAAACAAAAAGAGGCTAGAATAGATTCAATGCCTGGTTCATTTCCTGTTCTGCTGTGGTTTACAAGCATTCAGAACCTGCACCACACCACAGAATTGCATTGTGGAAGGCAGGGACAAAAAAGGGGACTTTGCTGAGTGCAGTGATTATTTTTGAGCAAAACAAAAAATACCACAGAATTTAATGCAGAAATCTATTTTAATGGAACATTAACATCCCGACAACCTATAAAATTAGAATGACAGATGCCTTGCTTTCTGTTCATCTCTCTTCTCCCAACACATTTGGGCTGCCCCTGGTTCCTACAACTCTCTGCTCCAGTGGTATTTGGGACCTGAGCTCTGTCTCCCTTACACTTGCTGTTTAGAGGGACTTAGTTGAAAATTGGTGAATTTTTCTTGCTGTTGAGAAGTTCACATGTGGAACTGTGCGAATCTTGGCAGCTACGGGATCATGTGAGATCAGCCCCCATTGGGACAAATTCTGAAATCCTCACTCAATTTTGAGCTGAGCACCAAGGAAAGGACTTGACCCCCAACACCCCCATCAAAATGCAATACAATTATTTCTTGGCTGAAATGTGACATGACAGGAATTTTTTCACACTTAACAAATCATGGCTCATAGTTTTTAGCTAAAAGTAAAAACAAAAATATGGATGTCCATCATGAGAGTCTAAAATATTTAGATAATCAACCATAGGCCTGATCTTGCAAACTTGAAGTCAATGCCATTCACTTCTATAGGAACAGGATTCAGACCCGACACACACACTCACCCATCCATATACATGTAAGAATGATTCACCCGTTAATATGTCACCTTGCCCAAAAGCAGTGAATTATGTAGTGAAAGAACTAACTATATATTGGCACGTCCTATCTTGGGACCAAATAATATAGGCTTTACTCAGCCCCTACTCTGTCCGTTGAAGTCAATGGTCTAAATCCTGAATCATTCATTTTTGCAACACTGTCTTGTGAGACTTAAGAACTGCCAAAAACAAGAGAGGTATCAGAAATACACATTAACATACTGTACATGCAGCATTTACCTGTAACTGGGATCTATATTGTAAGTAGCCTCTGTCAGTTCTGTCAGTGCCATAAAGGAGGGAATTATTTTGTTGGCCTCCCATTTGGTCCATTCAAAGAGTCCAGGTTCTACCCTGATTTTAATTTTTTGTTCTAATTTAAGCCCTGCAATAAACAAGAGATTTAAAAAAAGGAAAGGTGCATTCAGAACTTTAAGCTTTGCCTGCACATGGCACCTTATTCCTGGTAATAATTTTATTAACAAAGTAAAAATACAATGTAAAACAAAGACTATTAAGTACACATAATGTTGACTACATGGAGTCTCAGTCCTTCTAGATACCCTACTCCACATGCTTAAACAATACTTGGTAAAGTTCTGAAGCTGGCAACCCAGGGGGAGGAGAAGAAAGTATACTATATTCTTGCCAGAGTGACTGTAAGTGTAAATTCTCAAACCACTATTATTTGTGGAGTGATGCCACTGGGTGCTGCGGGGTAGAGAACAAAATGGAGACAACGACTCACTCCGCACAGGTGTTAGAGGGTAAGTAAATATCAAGAAGAAAATTGTTGTATGCTGTTTCTATATACCGTGTAGCTCACTGGGCCTATGTGGAGCAGTAAATCCAAACCTATGAAAACGGTGTTAAAGAAAAATCTCCCTGTTAAAGAGAGGTAACCTGAGTTTTACTCTGTATTCTCAGAAGGCCATACTGATGTGAATTCCCAGCAGAAACGCAGTGTTCCTTCCCAGTTCTGGAATCACAGAGTCCTATCATCCATGGCTTTGTGATTTTAAAAGAAATTTTTTGAGTGACCTATCACGTGGGAGTCTTCATTTAAAAAGACTAGTTTTTAATAATGTGGCGGTCTCAAACCTCTTGTTAGCAAAGGCAAACTTCCAGGAGAAACTCTCAGGTTTCTTTCCCCGGGTACCTGTCCCTGAGCGTAATGGAAACACTTGATTTTATGACCAAAATCATTCATGGAAGAGTTAAATATAACAATTTGAGTCTATCCAATAAGTTAAATTCTACTTAATCTGAAATGTCTTTGTCTTATACAATGTTAGATTCCGTTTTAACTTTATTGGACACGAGTCAATTGAATATGATTTTACTATTATAGTGGGGAAACTTTATTACTTCCTCACAGTATCATCTAGCCCTTGCTCAAGACAGAAGTATCTGTCAGCACTGATTAAAGGCAAAAGTAAATTTTCAAAAAGCCATGCAGCATTTTAGCTGCTCCACTCTCATTGGCTTAGAAGAAGATTGACTCAGAAATGGCCAGTGTGGTATAAGAACATAACCATTTTGCTAACCTACCTTCTAGCACGTGTTGAGCTGTCTGTATGCAGCGGAGTGCAGGGGAACAGTATACACGGCTAACTGCCTCTTGTTTCTCCAGCAGAGCTTCTCCTGCAATACACATGAGAGTTGCTCTTTACAATCATTAGTACTACTGCCAAATAGTTCCCACAGACATTAGTTTGAACTTTACAATAAACTGACTTTGAATGCACTCATGCCTCTTTTTAATTCACTTTCCACAAATATTCTGGTGGACAAGCTTACCAGCAGGAATATTTGTGGGAAGAGGAAATGTTAAGTGAATACTAGAAAAACAGTCATAGAAATATTTAAATTTGTAAAGGCACTTAGATACACTTATGGTAGATAGAGAAAGACAGGTATTTGCACCACAACCCTATTTCTGAGATTTATACTCATCAAAGCAGGGAACAGAAACACATCATGGATAGATGTATTCAATCTGACTACCCAATACAGCTCAAATATCAATACAGTGAGTATGAACTGCTCACACACAATCTAGAGACCAAGAAACTGCATGTCCTGCCCCACTCTAGCCAGCCAACAGACAGGCTACAGTCAGGGCCGACCCTACCATTTTTGCCGCCCCAAGCAAAAAAAAAGAAAAAGAAAAAAAAAGCCGCTCGGACTGCCGCCCGAACTGCCGAAGCAGCCAAAAAAAAAGAAAAGGTGCCCCTTAGCATGTGCCGCCCCAGGCATGTGCTTCTTCTGCTGGTGCCTGGAGCCGGCCCTGGCTACAGTTCACTGCTCCGGTTCAGACTAGAAGCAGAATGTACGGTGTTGTGGCACATTGCTCTGACCCTTCCCTGCCATAAGGTGGCAGGCTGGCTCTTGCACTACATGAGAACTTGGCCCTGCTCCCCACCCTGCTGTACAGCTCCCACATGAAAGAGCAAGGTCCCTTTCCTGCTGCCCATAAAGGAACTCTACCAGTTACGCTGCCAGGAAGCATTCCTATGGTAAAGCCAGCGTGCACTTTCACAGATTACAGAAGTTTTTCTTCCACCCCTTTTCATTCCTATTAGAATAATATCTAACTTACCTACAAGTCTAGATTGGAAAACACCACAGCATGATAAAGGAGGATCATATTCAAAATGTTTGATGCCGTCTCTTCGTTTTGGCAGACTGGCAGGGAAATTCAGATCTGCTCTGTGGTATTTTCCTAAAACAAAACAAAACATTTCATCCCTATATATAAAGGCCATAGTAATACATACGTACGTATTTCTGTTATGCATGCATAATAATTTTCTTCTGCATTTTAGGCATCCCATTTCTGAAAACCTGACCCTAACTGTCTCCCCGGTTGAAAAAAGGGAGTGAGTGATTTCTTAATATTACCTCAGGGATACTGCACTTTACATTCACCAAAGCAAACCCGGGAAATTGTTGATTCACTATGGCCCAGTCTCATTGGATTCTGGGAAAGACAGCAAGGAGGAGAACCCTTTGACAGAATGACACATCTCCTCTGAGTTCCAGAGTAGCAGAACACCAGAGAAAACAAATGCTCTGTAAAATTCACCAGAGCAGTGGAAACTCTTTTTTACCATTGCCAAAGTTATAAAAAAACAATGTTCTCATAGCAAAAAAGAAAAGGAAATACTTCACAGATTTTAAGGCCAGAAGTGATCATTATGGTCATCTTGTCTGATTTCCAACATAACCCAAGAGACCATGAGCAAAACACAATTCCTCCGCCACTCTCACCCCCAAATATATATATATAAAACTTTGTTTCACCTCAGAATCATGCTTTGAAGGCCAAAAAACCCGTCAACCTTGACTTTTCACCTATGCCAGTGTTAACATTTTGTCATTTCTCTACAAAAATCTCATTGTTTGCTCCAGTTATTCTTGACTGGGTTTGACTAGCACAGCGTCATGATTTTGATCAACATTGTAATGTTGAAAAGCTATGTCTATCCACACAAAATAGGGAAATTTGGTCATTGATCAATTTTTTAAATTTCTGAAAATGCTGGTGAAAAATTCATGTTTTGCACATCAACTCGAGACAAAAATGTAGTTTCACTGAGCTCTATTTGTACAGTATTACTTGTGTAGGATGACTACATGGGAAGTACAGTGACTATAGCAAATGCAGTAGATCCTCAGAGTTCTGAACACCTCAAGAATGAAGATTTTTTGTAACTCTGAAATGTTCGTAACTGAACAAAACATTATGGTGGTTCTTTCAAAAGTTTACAACTGAACATTGGCTTAATACAGCTTTGAAACTTTACTATGCAGAAGAAAATGCTGCTTTTAACCATCTTAATTTAAATCAAACAAGCATAGAAACAGTTCCCTTACCTTGTCAAACCTTCTGTTTAAACTTTCCCTTTATTTTTTTAGTAATTTATGTTTAACACAGTACTGTATTTGCCTTTTCTTTTTGTCTCTGCTGCTGCCCGATTGTGTACTTCCGGTTCCAAATGAGGTGTGTGGTTGACCGGTCAGTTTGTAACTCTGGTGTTCGTAACTCTAAGGTACTACCGTATTGCTTTGACTATATGATACTACTAGGCTTTTTGTGTATGAAGGGTATTTCTGAATAGCTGCTTTCTTCAGCACTAAAGTTCAGTCTGGTTTGCAGACATTTACAAGTAGTAATTTAGACTTTATGCATCACGGCCATCATGGTACAATATTTTCTTTTCAGTCTGGTTTGCCAAGGGCCAGTCCTCCCGTTCTTTTACTTACCATCTGCAGTTAAGCATTGCTGAATCCACGACTTCCCAAAAACATGATCCACTCTCTCCCCATGGCGCATCACCAACAGGCCTCTTCTGAGAGCAACAGTCTGAGAAAACTGGATGCAGTGACCCATTTATATTTTAGTGTTATTAGTTAATTTTATTGCAGTGGCACCTAGAACCTGCAACTGAGATCAGGCCTGCAATGTGCTGTACACACATACTAAAGGACAGTCCCTTTCCTGAAAGGCTTACAATCATTTGAATAAACTAGACAGACAAAGGGTGGGAGAAAGGAAGTAGTATTATTCCCATTTTACAGATGAGGTGTTTAGACCCACAGAAATATAAGGCCTCATCTACAGTCCACTGAAATCAATGGACAGAGTACTGTGATTTCAGTGGCTATAGATTAGGTTATAAGACCATGTTTACGCTAGGAAAAAGGTGTTTTAACTAACATGTTAAAATCCTAGCATAGGCACAGCAAACTGGATGAGGAGAATTGGAATCCTTACAATACAGACAGATCTGCATTCAAATTTTCCACTGTACACTGCATCTTATTATATCTCTGCAGCAACAGATTTTGTTTTGCGTCTGAGGGTATATCTACGACACAAATGGAGGAGTGGTTGTAACACAGAGTTAGCTTTACCCATGTTAGCTTTAATCTAGCTAGCACAAGGTAACAAGAGCAGAGAAGATGTGGCTGTAGGGTCCCCAGCGTAGGCTAACAACCCTAGTATGTACTCAGGGTCCCTGGCTTGTACTGAGGCAGCTAGTCTGAGCTGAAATCCGTGCCACTATGTCTATATTATGATTGTTACCCGCGCTAGCTAGATTAAAACTAGCATGGGTGTGTCTACCCGTGCTATAGTCACATCTCCATTTGCTTTGTACACATACAGTACTCTTAGGAAGAGATATTAATAAACTGCAGTGGGAAGATTATGATTCAGGGTTTTGCAATCTTGCTTTTCTGTTTTGAGTGCAGGAGCAACTTCCATCATAGGGCCTCTCAAAATGAACACGTGAACTACTGTAAGAAACATACTGTGGATCAAATCAGGACTCCAACCCAGAGCTGGGCTCTGTGAGAGAAGGGAGGAGGAGCACACAAGCTGTGGTGTCAAGGAGGCATTATATTATGCCCATGGAAGTCATCATATTTTCAGGGTGCTGAAGGGAACACGATGAGGTCTGGTTTTGGGAGGACATCCTCTACATTCTGGCTGCTAGCTACATTCTTCTGGGGATTAGTATTTCTAAGAACCTTTGTTTCTAATGTGCAGGGTTCTTGCAAATTTCAGGCCCCTACCAGGTCACAAGAAAGGAGCTGCAGACAGAATGTACTAATGGTGCAATGCACACAAATGCACCCAGGTCACATGAACATCAGAGCCCATGCACCCAAGTGGGTAGCCCATCTGAGAAGCTGAGATTTAGTCAAATTCTTGCCCTTTGCTGGGCGACCTGTTAATAAATACTGGGGATACATTGTAAAAAAACAAAAACAAAACACCTCCTCCTCCCCCCCAAAAAACCCTATTAATATTGAGGGCAGGGGTTAAAAATGTAAATCTGTCAGTGTTGATGGTGACCCTTTAAACTAATTTACTCTACTATTGTCTTACACACCTATTTATTGTAGATATATATAAAAACACAAAGAAATTACAGACTAGGATCTAAGATCCTACAGTAAGGCATATAAATATCTAAGATAAGGTAAAATAAAATCAGTTTGGCCAAGAAAGTACAAACATAGGGCCTAATTCTGCTCTCAGTTACACTGGTGTAAATCCATTGAAATCAGTGGTGTTATGCAGGCCTCAGACTGGTATGAGAGAAGAATTAGGCCCAACGCCTACTGCTAGCAATATCTGCACATTGCTCCACAAGCCGTATCTCCAGAGTTTGACACAAGCCTTGCTTATACTTAGAGGATCTGTTTACTCCTTGCACATAAAGAAAGCTGACATTTGAAAACTATATTTTTTTCATTTGCTTTGTTATTTTTTACTGGCTGAAGCAAAGAGTCATTAAGAAATGTAAAAGCAATTTCTCTATAGATAATATTGAGATGAAACTAGAGGGTGATATTAAATGTTCATTTAAAAACATGTATTTGTATAAGCATGTTACCTGCACTGATATTTATGCACCTGTCAAAGAGTAAGAAATGAAGACTTATTACCTGGAAAGCAAGCGTTTGGGTTACACTCTTTGTCATTACTGGGATATGGACTTCACCATTCAGTTTACGTCTAGGTTCATTTTCATTCTTGGGGAGCAGTCCTGAAGCTGGAGTGAAAGTGTATTCTCTGTGGGAAAAGTAGAAACAACAGACAGACGCACATAGAGAGATGGGATTTTTAAGGCCTGATCTTGTATCCAGGGAAGTAAAAGGCAAGATTCCCATTCACTTCAGTGGGAGCAGAACCATAAAGAGTTTTGACATGCTTCGCAAAATTGTATATGAGAAAGTCTGATCCCACAGTACTAATACAAGTGACAGGCTATTGCCAGATTGTGGTTAATAAATAACATTGCCCCTTTTGATCTGAGTGGTTAGTCAAAGTTCGGGGTCCTGGAGATGTTCCAGTTGGAAGCAGAAATTGAGGGAGTTGCAGTTTTATTTATGTACAAGGAATGTACAAAGTCCTGCTTCTCTGAATGCAGGAGAAACCAACAATAAAGGAACAGTTTCCTATTTTATAGCACCAAGCCTCTTTAGCCAACAGACCCACAAGATCACTCTCTGGCTTTTTCCAGAATCACACTACGCTTACTGGCTATTGCTTGGCTTTCACACACACACACACACACACACACACACACACACACACACACACACACACACACTCTGCCCACTCAGTCCAAACCCTGGGCAGGTTCACAGTCCCTGTTTGTCTTAGGTGGGGGGCTTCTGACTAACTCATCCAGACAGTTATGTTAATTGAAGGGGGCGTTCATGCCCAATCTCAAAGAGGTTTGTGATTGATGCAATCACCAGTACCTCTCAGCATAACTCTCCTGTTTTAGCTCTGCCCATAATTCTGATGGTACTCAAAATGACGACACCCTGTATGACCTATGCCAAAGAGAGAGCAAATAAATAATTTAGCAAACTAACAATGATACAAGGTTAACTATCTACATATGATCGCTGTTTTCACATCATCAACCCAAATTGATTTAATTCCCACCCAACCTCCTTCGGGATTTTTTTACTCCCTGACTGACTTTCCTTCAATCACCTGGGAAATCTCTATTGTTTCTGTGAAATTTGTTGGCTGAAGCAGACCCTGCCCATTCTGTTTGAATGGGGGTTGTGGGATTGATCTCTACAACAACGTTTCCAGGCCATGTCTACACAATGACACTACACCAGCACAGCCAGGGCTGGATGTAGGGGCAGGTAACCCAGGCGACCGCCTGGGGTGCCAGGATTGGGTGGCGCTGGACTTGGGGTGCAGTTTTAGTTGTTAACGACAAAAGGGAAAATAGAATGTATGAAGTAAAATGTTTCAGGTATTCCATATGTGGATTCATTTTTCACCAACCTCCTAAAATGTTCTGGACCTTGTAGAATCTTGTGGAACCTTCCAGACTTTGAGAACTACATTTTCCTCAAACCTCCTAGAATGCTGTCAGCCATGCCCTCACGAGTATATCAGGGGCATGGCGTTGCCAGTCAGCCAGTGAGTGAGATATAAGAACAAACTGAACTGAAGTGAGAGCCCCGCTGCAATATTGTGAACCTTGTTTTATTGTGTAATTATGAACGTGTACTGTGTTTTAAGACTTAAGAGTGTAAGTACCGATTAATAAAGGACATATTTAATGAGATGCCCGAGATATCTAGTGAGCCTATATCTACACAACAATATAAAAGAAATACTGTTTCTTCTTTTGCCATGCTTTACACGTAATGTTTGATGATTTTCTAAGACTGCAGAACACAGACTTTTGCTCTCCCTAATACTGTCTATTTTCCTCTGTACAAAAAAGATGCCCACAAAGAAGTCTTCAGGAGCTCAGTATAGGAAGAAAAAATCTCAGTTGCAATCTAGTTTGCAGTAAGGGGAAAATTTGATGGGAAAATATCTGAAACAGAACAACATAGACCAGACTTTAGGCAGCTGCGATCGTCCCAGTGAAGAAGAAATTGAGGAGTGAAGCGTAAATGATGGATTACTAAGGAATTAGCAGATTTACCTGAAGATAAGGAATGGAAATGTGAGGAAAGTGATGGAGAATCATCCAGTGGCGTAAAGGAGAGTGATGATAAAGAAGAATGTGGCTCACATGAAAAGGAGAATAATGACAAAGAAAAATCTGGTTTACATGAAAAGGAGAGAAATGATAAAGAAGATTCAGCCTCGCATGATGACAGAAACAGCAGTGAGAAAAATTGCACATCACAAATTGATACATCAGATCCTGCTTTATGGCCAGTGATCCTAAACATTGCCAATATTGATTGTACAATTTTGAACGGGTCAGACAAAATCAAGGATATGACATTTCCATTGAATGAGCAGAAGCGACACTTCTCAAAGTTGCACTGCAAAAGAGTGCTCGAGTATGGTTAGAAACTGACTCAGCATTGGCTAGTTTACTCAAAATTAGCTGACAAAGTGTTCTGTTTTTGTTGCAAAATATTTGACAAGAATGCCAAATCATTGCTTGTGCTTTCTGGGTACAATTACTGGCATAATTTAGCTGATGCTGTGAAGCAACATGAAAAATCACTAGGCCATATTACAGCCTATTCTAAATGGATGGAGGTCAAATCCAGGCTCAAGCTGAATAAATGCATAGATGCAGAAAACCAGTACATTATTAATGTAGAAACCCAGCATTGGAGGAACATGCTTGAGTGTCTGATCTGAATTACCCTCTTCCTTGCAAAGAATAATTTGACTTTCTGGGGCTTGTCAGATAAGTTGTTCACTGAACATAACTGTAATTTCCTCCGTTTGGTAGAGCTCCTTGGGAAATACGATGATGTCATGGGTGAACACCAACGTCTAGTAGTTCATAGAAAAGCAATGGACCATTACTGCAACAAAACAATTCAAACCAAATTGAGTGACCTTATGGCAAGGAAGGTGCTTGATAACATATTGATGCAGCTTGGCAAAGCAAAGTACCACCCCGTAATAATGAACTGCACTCCTAACATTAGCCACAGAGAAAAGATGTCATTTACAGTAAGATTTGTTGATGACGAGGATGGCTGTATCCAAATAAAGGAACACGTCATCTGTTTCCGGTCTGTGGATGACTCTACTGGAAAAGGCCTAGCAGAACTGTTTATGAATGTTTTGAATGAGAATAAAATAAAGCTTCAGGACTGCTGCAGCCAAAGCTATGACAATGGTGTGAACATGAAGGGAAGAAACAGTAGCGCCTAGACAAGGATCCTTGTGCTGAATACAAGAGCTTTCTTCGTACCTTGTGGCCACCATTCCCTCAACCTGGTTGTCTCAGATGCAGCATCTTCTTTAGATTCAGTATCTCTCTTCGGAGTACTGGATATACATCTTGGTTTCAGCATCAGGTATCAGGTGGAAGATCCTCATGGGCAATGTTACAAATCTGACCACGAAGCCACTAAGTGACACTAGCTGGGAGAGGCACATTGACAGCATAAGGTCACTGAGGTACCAAGTAACTGAGGTTTACGACGCCCTGATGGAACCAGCGCAGTCGAGTAAAGCCGAGGCCTGAATCCGACATGAGGCGCAAAGCCTGGCAAACCAGATCACTGACTTCCAATTTCTGGTCTCAACTGTGGTTTGGCACGATACCCTGTTCCAAGTAAACGTTGTAAGCAATGCATTACAAACTTAGTCAATGGACATCGCAACCGCTACTACTTTGATGAGAAGCTACCTTGATTTTGTTGTGGTCTACAGAGACAACGGATTTGAAGATGCCATCACTGCTGCCAAAGAATTAGCAGAAAACTTAGGAGTTGAGCCTGTCTTCAAGGAAACTTGCATTCATCAGAAGAAGAGGCAGTTTCGTTACAAGGGCAGAGATGAAGTGAAGGGAAGCTTGGAAGAAAAATTCAATAGGGAGTTTTTTTTGCTCACTAGTTGACACTGCTCAAGTGTCCATTGAAGAAAGGTTCAGACAAATGAAGCACCACGAATAGAGGTGTGAGTTTTTGTAGCTGCGAGCAGACAGGAAAACACTCTTGAACAATTGTACAGACCTTCACTGGACGCTGAAACATGGAGAATGTTCGTACATCAATGATTAAAGACTTGTATGTCAAATTAGACAACATTCATTACATTTTGCCACCCAGGAAACACTCTCCATTCAAAGTTCTCCAATTCATTCATGATGCAAAGCTGAAGGACACTTTTCCTAATGTGTGGATGGCTTTGAGGATTCTGCTTGTGCTGCCGTTCACAGTCGTGAGTGGCGAGCGCTACTTTTCAAAGCTCAGGTTCATTAAAACATGTCTTCATGCGCCGATGGCCGATGAGAGACTGACATTGCTTGCTATTTTATTGCTTGAAATTGCCATTGGACAATCTTTGGATCTCTCTGAAGCTGTGCTTCAGTTCACAGGGGCAAAGGTGAGAAAAGCGACCTTTTAAACTAAAGGGCTAGGGTTAAATTCTAAGACTGTCACCTACTGTAACATGATTTAATAGTGGTTCACCCAGTGTTGGTGCACAGTTCAATTTCTTGATGTTATTACATTTCAGTTATTCTTAGAATTAAAAAGTTTCTATAAATATAGAGGAAATGATTTTTTTATTTGGTTATATATGGCATGAATAAATACAGATTTACAGATTCTACCATGCACATTTATCATCTTATATGACAGGGATAAAGCATGCATGCAAATCGTGCATCCAAGTTGTGAAATGGTCTACAAATACAATAAAAAATAAGATATTCAAAAGTTTAACAAATGGAGGTGGGGGGGAGGGGGGGAAGCACCAAAGACGCTCCTTCCCTGGGGCACCATTTGGTCTAGGGCCAGTCCTGAGCAAGGCTATGCCGCTGTAGTGCCAAAGTGCAGATGCTTCCTACAGTGAGAGACGAGGTTTTTCCATTGCCATAGAAACTCCACCTCCCTGAACAATGGTAGCTAGGCCAATGGATGCATTCTTCTGTTGACCTACTTTGCATCTATACCAGGGGTTAGATTGTCATAGCTATGGTGCTCAGGGGTGTCAATTTTTCACACCCCTGAGCACCACAGCTATGTCGACCTAACTATTAAATGTAGACCAGGCTCCAGCCTCAACTTCCACAGCTACATTCTCAGATTCAAAAGGAGAGGGGGCAGGGCAGCCAACCTGAAATTCTACCCCTTCCCCCCGAACAGTAAGCATTAGCATCTGTGTCCAATATGAAAGGGGCAGTCCCAACAGCCTTTTTCAGCTGTGACAATGCTAAAGCTCACCCTGCTGTCCACTGAAATGGTGTTTTGCTATTTGCTGCTTGTCGGAAGCACTCAGCAAGCAAACGGGGATCAGGTCTTCTTTCAGATTCACAAGAGCATTAGCAGCTAAGATTCCCCCCAAGATGCTGGGTCTCAAAATAGATTAAACGACTCCCTATCTTTCCTGTGCTACAAAGCTACCACAGTGTGTAGCTGATACAATGGTTTCTGACCCCCGGGGCAGGCCAATTTGTTCACTGCAAACAAACAGCCTCCAAACCATTTGTCTCATTTTTAAAGGGAACATCCACAGACAGAATTTGTAAGACACCTTTCCTGGCACTGATTATGCAGTTATTAGCCATAATCAAATCCAAGCCAAGCTCAAATCCAATTAGCTCAGCCACTATTTCAGCCACCCAGACTTCTGGCTCGAATTCCAGGGGACCAATCTTCAAACCCAGTTTTCCGATAGGTTTCATTGCCTCAGTCACTGTCTCCATTTGAGACCAAGTAGGGGGTTCAGTTATGGATCCCCTGTTCTCTAGCTTTTTTAACAGGTCTGGTTTAATAACTATTATATTTGAGCCAGTGTCAATCACCACTGTGCATTTTGCAGATCCTTTTACACACTCAATAGCCAAACCCCCATGTTTGTTCAACTGTGCAGATTGAAGCTAAAACTGTGGGGCTGATGCTTGTACCTCCACCAACTGTTGCCCCTTCAGCTTGGTGCTCCACCATTTCCTGAACCGAGAGAGAGGCTTTCACTACACACTGGTGACAGCCTGTCTTGGCCTGCATAAAATTTTTAAAAGTCCTTTTTGGTGGCCAATTTTGTCAGCATTTATCAGTATCAGCATTTAACCGATTGTTTCATTTAATTTTTGTATTATTGCAAATTTCCCTTCTTTACAAACCAAACTGATCAGTTTTTCTAATAGTTCAATACAGTCATGAACCAGAATAGAATCCCCTCTTTCATCATATATATTAGACACAGAATGGTACTTACAGGGCCCTTGGCATTCAACTTCCATCTTCCCCACTATCAGCTGTTTCCTCTACTGGTGCATTGCTGCAAAGAAACGTTCAAGTTCCGTGGCAAATTCCACCAGCTCTCAGAGTGTCTTTAGTCTCCTTTCACTGATCTTGATCTGCAAGTCCAATTCCAGCTGAGCATCTATAAATTCGTCCATCGCCAATGTATCCTGGAAGGCCACATTGCTATCTGGGTATGCTAGGAGCACAAGCCTCTGCAGGTCCTCTGCCGGATGGGGTTTCTTCTCTCTTTCTACCTCTTAGCTGCATTCTGGCCAGCTCAGATTAATGGCTAGCTCCAAACTACATGACCAGGGCTTGTACCAGGTCTGGATAACTCTGTCTCTTTTCTGCAGGTAAGTTCTGCAGCACTTTCAGACCTGAGTCACCCACATTGGCTGCTAGTATCCTCCCTTTTCTGTCCATCTGCCCAGCCATTGATTTGAGCTATAATGTTGAACTGAGCCAAATAAGTGTCCTAGGGAATTTCCCCCTCCCTTTTGCATTATTTGACCTGGGACAGGCTGAACTCTCCCCTCTGGGCCTCTGTAGATTACAAACGGGGTAGAAATCTGTTGCAAATATGTGGTCTTACTCAAGTCCTCTGGCTGGCTCAATTCCTCATCCAGATGGCTGCCTGCCACTGTGGTCTGTGATATTTAGATTTCCTTCTGGAGCCGAATTTTCAACTCCTTAAGTTCTTGCTGCAATTCATCTCAGTTAGCAAGTTCCAAATTGACCAAAGCCTGTTTGATCTGCACTATTTTGTGGAAAAACTTCTGGTGTATGGCAGTCAGACTGTTGGTCACCTCATCAAGCCATTTTACCATTCCAGCCTAAGCATGTTTCCCAATCTGTCTGGGCACTTTGTAGTTGCTCCTCCAACAAGGTTCTTATCTCAACCTGCAAATTTTCTCTAAGCCCTTTCTAGGAAATCTCCAGCTCTTGTTTTAGGCCTTGTTTTAATTCATAGTAGCCATTTCCGATTTCTGTAGGTACTGTATCTCCATTATTTGTTCCAACTTGGTTCAACAGGAATACCATAATCTGTATCCTTGGAAACTGGATCCTACTACTATTGTCCCTTTTTGACCGATGTGACTAGTCAAAATTCAGGGCCCTGGCCATGTTCCAGCTCAAAGTAGAAGTGATGGAGTCTAGTATTTTCTTTGATGCAGTCTTGTTTATGTACAAGGAATGTACAAAGTCCTACTTCTCTGAACACAGGAGAAACCAAGAACAAAAGGAGCTGTTTCTTAGTTTATATCCCCAAGCCTCTTCAGCCAACAGACCCCAAAGCTCTCTTTATCTGGGTCACACTGTACTCACTCGCTACTACTTGGCTTTCTTGCTTTTTCCTCTGCCTCTCCTTCTGTTCTGTTTGTTCTCCCTCCCCTCATACGCACAACACAAACAATACTCAGCAAACCCCTTCTGTCCTCTCACTCCAAACTCCTGGGCAGGTTCACAACCCCCATTTATCTTAGACCTGGTCTACACTTAAAAATTAGATCAACTTAATTATGTCACTCATGACTGAAAAATTTTGCACCTGGAGGACCACAGTAAGTTTGAACTAGCCCCCCACCCCCGGTGTAGACATTGCTAAGACAATGGGAGAATTCTTCCACTGATCTAGCTATCACTTCTCAGAGAGGTGGATTAACTACATCAGTGGAAAAACCCCTCCTGTCAGTGTACGAAGCCGCTACATTATGGTGCCACAGCGACACAGCTGCAGTGTTGTAGACATGGCCTGTGTTGGGAGGCTTCTCATTAACTCATCCTGACAGTTACATTCAAAGAGGGGGGCATTCATACCCAATCTCAAAGAGGTTTCTGAATGATGCAGTCACCAGTACCTCTCAGCATAACAATAACAACACCGTCATGCCATATGCATTCAATGAAGGTTAAAGTAGCAGCTTCCACATGTCCACCGCTGTAATCTTGTGAGCTGGTACAGGCATGTGGCGGGTGGGAAGGCAGCACATTCTGCACCTCCTGAAGTCAATGAGAACACTTCCACTGACTTCAGGACTGCATCAGGCTCTAGATGGTTCTAAGGCTCACCCCAATATTCAGCCTAACATTGCAATGTTGCCCCATGGAAGGGATGCGATAATAATGTGCCAACCAAGGAGACTTCAGAAGAAGCACTTTTACGCTTTTCTAATACTTGAAATCCCCAAAACATGTATATTTAAAAAAAATCTGCTCCCTTGAATAAATAGGCCAATAGACTATGCAATGATGTGATGATCTGGGCCATATGTATATATTTTTAGCTGCAGTCTCAGTACAAGGAATGAATGTTGAAAAAATTTGACTCACAAATTACAGTAAAGCCAGATCTGTACCAAACCTTCCAGTCAGCTAGTTTGTGATTCAGGCAACCACATGAACAGTGGGTTAAGCCGAACTGCACTCTGGGGCTTTCAGTGCACTATAGCAGTGTCCAGACAGGACAATACTGTACAGCAAGCTAGTGCGCGGCAGAGTCACACCCTGGCTTGCTGCACAGTAACTTGCCATGTAGACAAGCCCTAAGCTGCACACCTCAGGAATAACTGCAGGAGGATTGTGCTTCCTGAAGAGACACCTATCTAATACAAAAAATCTCCTCTACTTCCTCCTTTCTCCTGGTGAATAGTAATTTACTGCTGGTCTACACCAGCACCAAATTACTAGAGCTCATGTCCCCCACATGCTGGCTCAGCTACTTGGCCATTGAGTGAAGGGTGGTGGGGTTAAGGCTTCATCCCACCCCACCCACCTGCCCCGGGTGGAACAAGTAGGTGAGTGGACCTGCTTTTCCTACATAGTCAGATCTAAGGACTGTGTAGCTCCAGGAGGGACATAAGTGAGTTCTTAGTCCATGGGTATGCTTCCTGTGCCAAATTATTTTATACACTTACCATACCATGCTGTTTCTGACCTACGAACTGTCCCATATAATGTTAAACAGATATTAATTAATGGCAAGGAGAGCGTGTAAACCCTCTGAAATGTGTCAAACAGGAAATGATACACAGTTAGCTCCCTCCCTTCAAGGATACAGCAAGGACTGTTTTGCAGCTTTTTGTGTAGAAAGCTAAGCTCTTATCTATAAATACCATCTGCAGAGCTTGCAACTACAGAGCAAAATGCAGCACAGAGGCAGATGCTTTTGAAATGAGGTAAAATCATCAAGATCAAGGTGGCACCTATGTGGGGAAGCAGCCTCCACATTTCCTCATTTCTAATTATTACTGTAACCTCTAACAATGAAAAACAAGAGGAAAGAAGATGCAATAAGCAGAACATAGGCCAAGGGGCCGATCTGTATTGCAGAATATTTTCTTCTAAAATTCACTAAGATTTTTAAGTTACACAGGGACCAAAAACATCTGCAGCCACAATCCTTTTATTTTATTGTTCCGAAGCCCTCTAAAAATAACTCACGCCAAATTTGGTATGAAAAGTGGTCCTGGGTTGAGGCTTTGAATGCCAAATTTCAGTGTAGAGTGACTATAACTGAGCAACAATCACTTATGTATAAGACACAAATTGGTCTCTGCACTCATGAAAGAGACTCATGAACTCTCGAATTTATAGGACAGACACTCCTCTTCTGTGACACAGGCACAGGGGAACTCTGGTGAGTAAATGCAACAGGGAGCATGGAAGTGGGAGACTTTACAGTTCCAGTGCATATTTGTCCCCTGCCCTGAAGTCCATGGAAGCCCTCATGCAAAAATTCTGCATGCTAGAGACCCTGCAGTTTGAGGGGTCAAACCAGGGCGGCTGGAGGGCACAGCTCTAGTGAGCATTCTTCAGGGTGTGTTCCCCCTCTAACCTAAGATTTGCTAGCAGAAATTCCTGAAAGATGATCCTTGTCTATATTTTAATAGCTCCAAAAGATGTGTTCACATGAGAACTTCAGCTATAGAATCTCCAACATTTTTCTATGCATGGGGTCTCTATGGATTTCTCCATTTTATAATATGCTGAATGAAGACAGCATGAAAGAACCTGGATTTTGTTTTCTACTAGCATTTGGTCCATGTCACAAAAACCAATTCTAATATATCCTGCCAGACCTTCCTGTACAATAACATTTTGAATTTCATATAAATATAAGTGTATTTGAAACTGATAATTTAAAGTCATTCATGCAGATTCAGTGAAACTATTAGGTACCTAAATTATTATTATTATGGAGATGTAATAGTGCCACCACGGTTAAGGATGGGTTCTTTTCTTTCCACTTAAAGCAGGGATTCAGCCTCTTTGTTTTATATGAAGAATACAGTACACCTTCACCAAATTTCCAGTACGTAATCTGTTCAGTGATATAAAGTTTTCTATGAATTTTAAAAATGTTAATTAGTTATAATTAATTAAATATCAGCCATTTAAGAAAGTTTAGATTTTGTGTCTCAATTTTTCAGATATCTCTTGCCAAACTTATTACTGATTTTTGGCGCTTGAACATTGGCCCACTTGTACATTATAACAGCATCGAAGAGAGTTGTTACTTGTAAAGTTTATTATTTATTTTTGATTTATGGAAAATATTCATCATAATGTTTTTTCTCCATCACAATGTTAGTTGACAAATATTTTTTACTTTAAAGGAATTCCCTTGAATCTCAGTTTTCATTTTTTTAAAAATAGATTTTCATTTCCTATGGTTGTTAATAAAATCTTAACCTCCCCCCCTCCATCCCCCTCCCCCAGTACTTCAGTCACTGGCTAGTAACATTAAATTTTTTATTCACCATCTAGCAGTGGCTCCCGTTTCATGAAAAACAGGGTCTCTTTGAAAGTGTCCCGGAGCCACTACGATGTTGGAGATCCTTTCTAATATTAAAAAACCAGGGAAATTCAGACACAAGAACACTATGGTGTGTATCAGCTAAGGCTTTGTGTGTACGTGTTTTCACTAAACTGTGTAGAAGCAATACTGGGGTATGTGTGTGTATGAGGGAGTCTGATGTGTTTGTGTGTTGTGGAGATTTTAGGAAAGGGGGAACTGGAAGGCTGACATCCTTACTGCGGCAGATTTAAGGCTGTGATGCAATATCTGTGATGCACGATAGTTATTCTAGAAATGAGGAGTCCCTCCTTGGGTGGAAGAGTAGAAGGTAGGTACTGTCGGATGCCTTAAATTTTCATTTCTTTCCTTATGAGGTCTCGTGTCATCTATATTTAACTGATGTACAATGTACAGTTATTATGTATGAATTTAGATTGAGATAGTAACCAAAATATCCTAGATGTTTTCCAAACATATAAGCCGACATAGTTCTTGCTCTGAAGAAAATTAAAGATCAAAAACGAAGGTGAAATATGGGGGAAAGGAGGCATCCCACACACAATGTGAAGATAGGCCTGGTCTCTAGTTCTGTTTGTTTGTTTGTCTTTGTTTTGTTAAGTTATGGAGGCAGAGGTGGGATATAGTGAATGGCATGAGAGAGAGAACTAAGAGAAAACAAGAGTAGAAAAAAGAAAAGGAAGGAAAAGAGAGCTCCACAACTCATCCACACGCTGTATAGGGTCAAAATAAAACTTCCTGCAGCTTGGCTTAATTACAAATAAACTAATAAAAAGCGACAAAGAGTCCTGTGGCACCTTATAGACTAACAGAAGTATTGGAGCATAAGCTTTCATGGGTGAATACCCACTTTGTCAGACGCAATAAACTAATGACAGCATGACATAAATTCCAAGCTCAAACCTTCTCCCTCCCCAACCCCCCTTCTCCGGTTTTCTCCTTGAGGACTGTTGATGCTCACTTGCTTAATCTGTGTAATTGTGGATGCCACTACACTATAAATGTGTACACTGCATGCTATGTTGTGTATCAGACCCTATGCCAGCTCTGCCCAGAGAACCACTCTCACCTCCTTATTTCCCAGGTAGTGTTAAGGCACCCACTTCTTGTAATGGGTCAGCAAGAATCAATCAGCATCTTTGCAGGGTTCCAATACCTACCAACAGGGTGGGTCAAAAGACCTCTATCACTGTGTTATAGTATACAAGGGAGTGAATATAGAACAGTACTATGTAGGTACATCGCCGGAAATTACGGAGAGGAGTTTTACTAACCTGTGTTTAACCCAAGTATCTGACTCATTGGCTTTTTCTGTGTAATTTTCAGGAAGAAATCCTCTGCAGCCAGTCCGGTGCGAGGTACCAATCACCCAGCCATCACTAACATCGGATTGTTGTGATCGGTCAACATATATCAAATCTCCAGTATTCAGCATTAGCTCATCAATGTTCTGAGGCTTGTATTGGAAGAGTGCTTGCAAGATCTGGTGGGGGATTAAAAAAGGAAACGTCTTCAAATGCATGTCAGGTCTTATTTCCAGAACATTAATGTTATAAGTGATGGAGCATTTCAGAGAAGAGCTGCTTAACTGTGAGCCATAAATTGTTTCTCTATTTTTTTATACTGTAGCTTATTCTTTAATGACATTTTTCTTTATCATAGAGAAAAAGAGTGTAGTGGACTCTTATAATATATATAAAAATAGACATTTGTTGTTCATAAAAATCTTATTTTCTGTAACAAGTGTAGAATAGTTTAAAAAAGATAGAAATATTTGTAGGTATGTTTTCCATAATTTACAATTATCTGGCATATGAAAAAAAATCACACTGTAAGTTTCATAGTATTGCACTCTGGGCTGTTATCTCTTGTCTTATACTTAGATTGTAAGATCTGTGGGGCAGGGACTGCCTTTGTGCTTAGTTTGCACAGCGCCTAGCACAATAGGGTCCTGGTCCGTAATTCAAATAATAATATGCTGTACTGATCTGGTTGAAAAATGGTGAAAATGTCATGAAAAGGTTTAAACTTTTTAATGAAAAAACTTCATTGAAAAGTTGAAAAATGTTGACCAATTTTAATCAAGAATCCTTTGAGCAGAAAATCATCAGGGATATAGTCATGCTCTACATTAGGGTATTCAGCCCTTACAGGTTTTTCCAAGGTAGGTACAGTCAACTAACTTATGTTTTTACTGTTATGCAGTGATCTGCCTGGAAGAATGCTGGTACTTTCAAATATTTCTTGCTTATTTTCTGTCTTCTTATGTTCACACTCCATAATAGTCTAAAATTAAGTTTTCCTGTTTGAGTTTGGAATTAGATCTGATTGGTCTGCATATCAACAGCCATACAATGTCACACAGTTATCTTCCACTGATTGGAGAATACAATTTTTCAGCCAAAAGAAGCACCCTGCATTGTAATGTATACTGAAACTATGAGTTATGCACGCATATTTTTTTCATGAATAAAAAACAAATCTGATTTTAAATACATGACTACAGAAGACTCAGTAATGCTGAACGCTGTACCTGGTAATTTACAAAGCGCATATCTCTAGAATACAGAGCAGCTGTCCACAGGCAGCTCTGTCCCGGGTTGATAGATTTGGCCAATTGTTCCAAAGTCTTTTGATGGTGAGGATAAAACTTATGAGCCAGGGTAAGGTGCAGCTGCTTTGTGCAGGGTTTCACGCGGCAATCTAGGAATAAAATAATAATCCTACAAGGTCACAAAATGAGGTGAAGTTTATCTAGGCTGTTTATTTAGCACCATGATGCAGAATTTTATTCCACAGACTTCTGCGCAGTATATGAAACAATGTAGTAATCAAAGGCAATCTTTCAGACTATTACACTATTTCCAGGTGAACATTCTTAATCTGGTGATGTGCACAGTTCACCCTTGCTCTAAAAAAAAATATATTTCATTCTTTCTGGTTCACCAATGAATACTCCCTTATTTTCTTCTACAAAATATTACTTCTCAGAAATGAAAATACCATCAACCAAATCCTGGTGTTAAGCCATCAGCTGGTGCGCAGTCCACTCAGGCTCTGCAGTTAAATATAACTCCATAGACCCTGAGAGAGGTGTTCTCTCTCTCTCTCTCTCTCTCTCTCTCTGATGCAGCTGCATAGTGCCTACGCTCGATGGCCTCATGGCCCCACCACAAACTCCTTTGCACACTTGACTCCTCTCCTTTCCCTGCAACTGTCCTGACTGCCAAACGTAGAAATCAGAGTGCTGGAAGATGACATCTGGGCATAGGTGCTGGACCTAGGGATGCTGGGGGTGCTGCTGCACCCCCAGGCTTGAAGTGGTTTCCATTATATACAGGGTTTACAGTTTGGATCAATGGCTCTTAGCACCCCATTATATAAATTGTTCCAGCACCCCTGCATATGGGGAAGCAGTGCCTCCCAGTTAGGGTAGGAAGCTGACTGACTGTGAGGAGGAGATGGCATTACAGCTTGGAGAGAATGAATGGGACACATGGTCAAGAAGAGGTTGCTTAGATAATGGCTTTGAAACAGGGCCCCCCCCCACAGCCCACCTTTCACCCTCCCACGAGGAGATAGTTTTGGGGTTAAGGGTTCCAGCTATCTCTTTCCCTTCCTCATTCAGGAGCAGTACTGAGTGACTGGAGCCCTAGGCCTGCAGTAACCTCTGTTATCCCAGGGGCAGGAGAAAGGAGGTCAGGATCTATGGAGATTGCTTGGTGGGAAATCCATGGCACCTATCTGTAGAACACTTGTACGCTGATGTGATGAGTGCTAAGGAAAACTCTAAGACAGACAAATATACAGATCGATCCCCGCTTTGACCTCTTTTGTATCGAGCCTTATTGCACCCATTACTGTCTGTATATTATAAGGATATCTATAGTACTCATCACTGTAACATCCAAGCACATCCCAAAGCTGTATTGCAAAGTCCTTAGTGGATTTCATAGAGTCTTTGGTTCTTCTCCCTTCCCCAGCATAAGAAACCTTGCTTTGAATATATCCCTACCTTTCCCTCTTCTTCTTCTTATTGCAGTGTAAGATGGACCCAGCATTTGGCCTTTTGTCTTTTTAATTACACTTACAGATGCTTAAATGTACTCTTTGGTATTCTTAGCAATATTTATTGATTTGATCTGTGACATCAATGTAGTAAACTTCTATTTCAATATTTCATGTCTCAGACATGCAGTTTTCAAGGATCACTCCGAAGCACAGGTCCCTGAAGGGAAATCTGTGACTCAGTAACAAACCAGGAGAGCTGACTAGTCTATGTGGGCATTGCAGGAATTCCAGACATTTACAGATCTGTTTGGATGCCTATCTTTCTTCCTGCCTCCCTTTCTTCACAGCATCACCATAGTAACCTGAACATCACCAAAAGCCAAAGGGTCCCATCACCTTCCCACACTGCCGTAACTAAAGTATAGAGCTAGAGGATCTGACATGATAAGGCTTTGGATGATGTATTCCTTCTGGACTCATTTGTTTTCTCCTTTCCTCATCCATGATCATAAAACTCACCATTATCCTAAATTATGTGCCAGGCTTCAAGTTAGGGGTGGTGACCTTTTATACTCTCTGTCCCTTTCCATTTTGGAGGCTCAGAACATTAATACTTCCAATGTATGCATTAATTTATTTTTACAAAAACCCCATGACACCTACTAAGGTAACCCCTTGACCTGAAACTGCTGTTTAGCAATGCAACACTGAACAGACATCAAGCCTGCCTCAGAAACCATGGAGATGACCACAGTTAAGTGCCTAAATAGAGAGAGATACACAGTATATATATTTTACAGATAATTCTACTCAGTAATTGCCTACAGAATGTTACAAAGTGAAGGCTTTGCTTAGATTTCTCAAAGATAATAAGAACACCATGAAGTGTTTTTACTAACTGCCATTTTATGCATCTGGCTTTTGGGAAGAAGAGGTATCTTAGGCTAATACATTATGTCTGATGTGTAAAATAAGCGAGAAAGCAGGGCCCACTTTCCCCAGGCATGATTTTTTTCAAAACTTTGGGGCAGGATGGTTGCATGAAGCGAACAACAGAATCTGATTGGAGCCCCATCAGAAATTCAGGAGATACTTAAATTACTACAGTTTCCAATTGAGATTGACTGTACCTGCCAAGATCGAAGCCTCAGTAGCAAAAGCCACAGCAAACTCTTTGATGACATTTGCATGGGCATCATTCATGAAGAAACCAAGGTAGCTGACAGACGAATGTAGTGATAGAGAAATGGCAGGTGGGAACAAATTTAAAAACCTGTCACCAACTTTCTTTAGGGCTTCATGCAAGAATTCCACTTTCCGATCTTCACACTAAAAGAAAAAATATGGGGAGCATGCATTACAAACCATCAGTGGCACCTACTGCCTCATAAACAATTCCTACTGGGCAGTATCCAAACTTTAAAACCACTACCATAGTTCGGTATTAGTTGGCACTCCGACTGGCAGTCACAGCAGAAAGGACAAGTACTGAATATTCACAGAGATTAAATTACTTTCTTATCCCTTGAAATATTCCACCTAGAACAGGGTTGAGATACATTGTGTGGAAGCTTGAAAAGGCTGCTGCCTATGCATACTTTCTGTGGTTAATTCAGACTTTTACATCTGACACCTTTCAAGAGCACTACATTCATTGCAAACTAATAAATGTTTATTTCCTATAAAATGTTATTAATGGCCAACTAGTACCACGGTGTTTGACATTTTGCTATGAAACTTGTTCTCTTTATTTTGTAGTCTCAGCAGCATTATAGAGTATGAAATTATAATGAATATAATTCATTTGTCCAATTGCTCCATCACTGCACTTTCCATATTGCTTCAGTAGATCTCTGACAAAGCGAATGGCGAAATGCTGCAAGGATGCTAACGTGCAACTTCGCCAGCAATGCAAGGTCTCTAAAACTTTTACAGATCAATATAGTTTTAGTGATACCCATACCGTTCTTCCACTGAAGTGTACACATTGATCCTTTACGGGGGAGGCAGCACCTCATTACGCTGTTTAAGACTCATTTTGTAGAGAATATCTCGACATTCATAGGGCGTATTATTTAGATTATTTTATCTTTAGATTCAGAAAACACCCTGATCACAGCTCAAATTTTCAAAAGTGCCTAAGTTATTTAGGAAGCTAAGTTTCATTTTCAAAACTGACTTAGGTACTTAGGATCTTAAGTCCCATTGATTTTCAGTTAGGCTTTGTCTACACTGGAACTTCGTCGGCAAAACTTTTGCCATTCAGGGGTGTTAAAAAAACAACCCTGAATGACAAAAGTTTTATCGACAAAAAGTGCCGATGTGAACAGAGCTTTGTCGGCAGCAGCGCTCTTCTGCCGACAAAGCTGCTGCTGCTCGTCGGGAGCGGAATCTTTTTGTCGGCAGGAGAGCTCTCTCCTGCCGACAAACAGCAGCTACACTGTGTGCCTTTTAGCGGCGTGGCTGTAGCAGCACAGCTGTGTCACTAAAAGCTGTGTAGTGTAGACATAACCTTAGACTTAGGCTACTAACTGCCAAAGGACAAGATACATCATAGATAATGTAGACATTGTAGACAACAGGTGTAGACACACTGAATTATATTGAAACAGAAAACAGTTGACTGTGTGTATGTAATTACTGCGACTATCTAATATGCAGCAGTTAGTGCACAAAAATTCAGTGCAAAATTACCCCCCTGTGTAGGTTAGGCATTACAAAGATATTTTGGTGCCAAAAGCATCTAGGTGAATTTCCTGCTTAGGAGCTTTTGAAAATCCCCCTGGATACCTATCTGCATCTGTAGGCACCTAAATATGTAAATCTGTCTCTAAAGTACTTTTGGAAATAGGATTTAGGCTCCTAAGTCACTTACACACTTTTGAAGTTTTTACTCCATGGCAATACTAAGGTATAGAACGTGAGCTACAATGGGCAGGAGAGCAAATGCAGCACCAGCCCAAGTAGGGGAAAAAAGCAAAGAGAACCAACTTGTTTTCTATAGCTATTTTTAGTATGTGGAACTTTCTCAACAGTGAACTGAGAGCAACTACTGTTCTTCCAGTCAGCATCCAAAAGCAGTGAGAAATGAATGCACAGAGGATGTTAAGTAGATGATATGTCTGAGGGTTTGCTTTTTTGTGCACACTGCATATGCAACTGCTTGCCTAATTTGCATGCTCAGAAGGCAAAAAGAGATAGTACTGACCACTTGCACATGCAAATACATGATTCGCAAACACAGCCATGTTAGCTGCATGTACAGATTAGGTATGCAGTTGCACTGACATATTCATACATAGAGTTTAAATGATCAGACCTCTAAAATGCCTAAATCCAGCCCCTCTGCTCTCATGAGACTTAAAAATCTCCCTCTAATCCCTACTTCCAGTCCATAACATTTGCTGGCCTGATCATTCCTCAATATCCACCATCCGAATATTTTTATTGATATTTGTAAATGTAGAGGGGAATAAATGCAATTACCTTAGCCTGTGTCCCAGCGTACTCTGTGATGGGATACTGTTGCTGGATTTTCAAAACATGGCATTTATTTGAACACACTGACCTTTGCATATTGAATCCCTCATCCATATAATTTTTGCACGCTATCATTTGTGCTCCTGCTTGCACATAGAAAACAATCACACCTGAGTTTTTACAATTATGCAAGGAATTATTAGTGCAAAATAATTGTAAGAGCAAGTGAAAATACACGATCAAGAGAGCCCAGATTTCAATCTGAATTTGACATTAGCATGTTTTTTGTGCTCAATGGAATTGTTAAAGGCTTTCTTACCGTAAAGAAATCACAAAGAGTTATGTGTGGGAAAATCTCATGGGCTTTGTTTCTTGCACATTGGTTCTTGCTCTCTTTCCAAAATTCCTGCAGTTTGTCATGCAAGGGTCCAGTTGGGCATAAATAGAGAGCATATTCCTGAGGGATTGGATCATCCAAAGAAGGATCATTACAATGAGAGTGCAACCTGAAATTGAGAGTGCATCGCACAGGGTAAGTTAAGGCACAATTGTGTACACATTCCTCCATCGCTCTGTTGAAGACATCCACAATAAAAGCAGAGAAAGAAAAACAAACCGTTGCTACATGAGCAGAAACTCATAATGAAATAAGAACAGATTAAAACTAGAGCTCGTCAAAAAATTTCCCCTTGTGATATTTATTGATAGGATGAAGTCTTTTGGTTTTTAAATGAAAATTTTCATTTTTTTTTTAAATTTGAAAATGAAAACATAATTTTCAGTATTTGAAAACAGAAAACTTGTGGTATTGTTTGTTTGATTTTCTCCCCCATTTTCTATTTTGCCATTGGAAAAGGGAGGAAAAGGGGCAGGGGGAGGAAACCACCAAAAAATGGGGGGTGGGGAATTGGGAGGTAATTTTGCAAATATAGGTTTAAAAAAAATCCTTCACAAAACAATTGGCATTTTTATTCATCTCTAGTTAAAACAAAACAACAACAACAACAAAACACCCCCACCAAAAAAACCAAACAAAAAAGAAAACACATCAACTGAAATTAATAAGTCATGCTCCAATCTGTAACAAGTCATTTTGCTTTGGGAATTGCAGCATGATCTGCTTCTGATTTTTTCAATTCACAGCATAAAATAATTTCTGATGGAGCTTGTTTTGTAGCCTATGTTGAACTGGATATGCGCTGGGATGAACATGCAATCCACCACTTGATCACCACTCTGGATGTCAGAAGTACATGCCACATATCAGCATGTTTTGCAACACATGGACCCAGATCCAAAAAATCCAGAACCACCTTCCTTGTAGTATGAACTCTAAGTAAAAGTCATAACTTGTGTCATCTCAGCCTTGCTGGAAACACAACAAAGAGGAATATACAATAATGCATATTTCAATTGTGCAATGTTCTCATTCTAAGCCTTTGTATCTGAATGATTAACTGTATTTGCCTTAAATCGCCCCATTTGGAGCAACATCAGTTGCTTCGTAGGAGGCACTGCTGCTGCTGGGTGCTCTTTTATATCTCTCCTGTGTCTCACAAATATCAGCAGAGAGCGTGGGTTTGAGATTTGACTCAGGTCTGGTCTACATTTAAAAATTAGATCGACCTAGCTACGTCACTCAGGGTTGTGAAAAAATTTTTGTGGCCTGAATGCTGTGGCTGGGTCAAACTAATCCCTTGTGTGGTCGACAGAAGGATTCTTCTGTCAATGTAACTACTGCCTCTCAGAGACGTGGAATAACTACATCAATGGAAAACCCCCTTTCCATTAACGTAGGAAGCATCTACACTACGACTCTCCACCGGCACATCCGCAGTGTTGGAGCTGTGCCGCTGTAGGGGTATAGTGTAGACATACTCTTAGATCTGGGATTTAAATTGCAAAATAAATCAGCATCAGCAACATCTCCATACTCCATCATCAGTGTCTCAGGCTGGAGAAAAAATTCAGATGACCCAAGAGTAGCAATTGACAATACCCATGGTCATGCCTATGCTGGATTCTTATTTTTTAAAACCGCAAACTCTTAGCCATTCAGCTTGATTTTATAGCCTTTTCCCACCTGGAGTTGTGTTCCCTCCAGTCAATGCCTTTTAACTTAACATGTTCCAAATTCCTTTACAATTGTAATCTCTCGGATCTTTAACACCTCCTTTTCTACTTTTGCCTCATGGGCTGAGCATCTAAACTTTCCTCTCTGATCTATAGTCATCATCCAGTTCTGTGAGAGGGAGAGGTTTTTGTGCACAAGTGGAGGTGTGAGAAATTGGAGACATTTATTACATTATGATTCCTCACAATCCTCCCTTCTTTGACTATGTCAAAATTAGGTGATCATGACAGTATCCATCCCCCACACCCACATGTTCTCTCACGTTCCATAAAATAGAACCATCGTCTAGGAAGCAGTAACTCTGCTCTTACTTTACTTTGCACTCTGTGCAAATAATTTTATGCCTACAAGAAACATGATCGAATAAAACTATTTCCATAAAGCAAAATAAAGATGAGCTCAGATTTGATTTCATTTTTACCATGAAGTCTGCTAAATCCAAATCCAGTGGGGAAACAGCCCATAAGCAACTACATTTCATTTGGTTTCATGTGAAAGTACTCCTGGGGGAACCGTAAATTATTTCATTCTTACCACTTTGAAGCCTCGTCTGCTGTCTTGTGTCCAGTAGCAGCCAAAGCTTTTTGCCTAAGGAAAATAAAGTGGATTCACCAGGAGAAAAGAATAGATGCAGTAAGACAGCAAATTCTCCTTTGAGTTCTGGAAACTTTTCCTTAATACACTGTATAAGCATGATTTGTACAGTATATGGGCCCACATTATTATTAGAGATGGGGCCAAACAAAATCCCAGCTCCAAACACTATAGTGGGCAGAACCAAAACTTTAGATCCACACACTCTTATACTTGGGATCTGGAAATCTGGATCCAAATTTTCCCAAAGGAGTCAGTGTTTTGTTTCTGCCCATTAGAGAGACAGATCTGAGCCACAAGGTCAGGGATTTTGGTTCAGGTCTGGCATTTTGGTTCAGGTCGATCTCTAATATGTAATTACTGTTCTATGGAACCAAATTATACCCGAATTCAGTATCTTTTTCTATCAGGGCAGTATGTTCCTGCACATACACATCTTTGAGACCAAGTGTTGAGTTTCTTGGGGTGGGGGAGGTGGGAATAAGTCCAGCAGAGGAACTGGACATTTCAGCCTGGCCACAATGCTAAAACTCACTATGACTCATGTGTTTCTTTTGCTACACCCAAGAGACAACATTTGCTACACTTGAAACAAGATTTTCTGCCTGTTGGGGTCTTGAAGCCAAATTTGTAACATTTAATTCCCTTCTGTTCAAGTTCTTATACTGCATCCAGCCCTGTGATATCTGTGCCCCTTCCAGCAGCGCATTAAACAGTGTGACTGGTTTCATGTACTTTTTTCTGTCTTCCTCACCCCAGGGAGAAAATTGTATGTGGATTTGTAAATAAATAATTAAACGTATTACTTACATACGACGTGCTGTGTCCTTTTATTACTGAAGGCTCAACATGGCCAAAATACAACTCTTAATCTTTCCCCCCCAAGCCCTCCCCGCTACTTTCTTTCTTGAGCACTGTGGACACCACCACAATCCTTCCTGTCACTCAGGCCAGTAAACTGGGTGTCAACTTTGAATGACTCAGACCTGTCTCTAGGACCTTACGTCCTAACTATGTGCAAATCTTGCTGATTCTTTCTGCACAACATCTCTAAGGTATGGCCTTTCTCATCCATCCTCACCGCTAACACTCTCGTCAAGGCTCTCATCATCTCGTGTCTTGATTACTGCAACATCCTTCTCTCTGGCCTTGACAAATGCAGTCTTACCCACTCATATCCATTCAGAATGCTGCTGTGAAGATCATTGGTTGCTTTGACCATGTCACCCCTCTCTTTGCCTCCCTCCACTGGCTCCCCTTTCTCCATAGCATCACGCATAAGCAGCTTGTTTTCACTTCCAAGACCCTTCACCAGCTATCCCTACCCTACCTATCATCTCCCATATACTATCAAGAGGTCGACTCCTGCCTTCTCTTTGCCAATGCCAGCCTCCGTCAATTTTCAAACGAGCTTTTGTTCTTTCTCCCATGCAACCTCCAACTCTTGGGAATGCTCCCGGTCAACATCTACAAAGCCAAATCATTGTTCTCCTTCATTTTCCTCCTTAAAACTATCCTTTGCCATTAGGCTTATAAAAAATTGACAAATGGCTAGGCAGCTGGGGTGCTGAGACCTCTGCCTATCATACCAAATCAGCACTGTCCCATTGTTTCCTTGTGCCAGTCTGTATCTACCAGTTGTCTCAGCTCATATTAGGACAGTAAGCTTATTGAGGCAGTGACTGGGGTTTTTTTGTGTTTGTATAGCACCATGCATGGTGGCATCCTGGCTTATGACTTCCACAAAGCAAATAATAGACAATAAGGCAATTTAATGCAAAAATGGATCCTATGTCTACAAATCTCTCTCAAACAAAAAGCAGAAGAGTTCTTATATATATATATTTTAAAGTACTGTTTTAGAAGAAGAATAAACTACCAGATCCCTGTCTGGAAATGCTAATAACAATTAGTACTGTATAAGCCTGGACTTGGGGGTTAATGTGTTGCTGAGATTCTGCCTGATTCCCATTTACACTAATGCACCTTTAAACTGCTCAGATGTGAAGGGGCCTTAGTGTAAAAGAGATTATGGCACTGCAGCTCTGAATCATGTAAGATCAGGCTATCTTATGATATTTCCAACACAACCTGGTTTTGGCCAGGCCAGGAATGCTGAATGGCTGAAATCAGGAACTGAAAACACATGCAAAAGTTTTAAAAATAATAACCAAAGTTTCTAAGCCGAGAAAGTTGTTCAGTTCAAATTTTAGGCAAACATCCAGGCTACTTTTTAAATTTTATCCAAACTTGCTCAGCACTTTGACTATTTATCTAACTGTTTCCTTTACACTAGAAAGCACAAATACACTGCATAGGTAGCACCACTGTGCTTTAAAGAAGATTTGAAGAATTTAGACCTCAGAGCCAAAAATTTTCAAAACTGGCCACTCATTTGGGGCGTCTCAGTTTTGGGATGCCTGATGGGAGAGACCGTGAGCCAGATTTTCAGAAGAGCTGTGTCCCCAAAATTTCAATTGACATTAATGGGAGCAACGGGAAATCAGTACCTGTGAAGTCAGGCCCAAGGTGTCTAAAGTTGGCACCCAAAAATAGAGGGCTCTTTAGAAAATTAATTCAATACTTTTGATACTGAACCTTTTCAGACATAGTTGCTTCACTGGTTGGTTTTATTTTCAATAAGAAGCCAACATATATATATATATATATATATATAAAATCAGGTTATGAAGATGTATTGTAGTCAGTTTTAAATTCACATTGATGGATCCTTATTTCACTCTCTGTCTCTCTCTCTCTCTCACACACACTCACACACACACACACACACACACGTTAAGAATTTGCAGGAAAGGGAGTAAATTTTTGAAGGGTGAGATTTTCAAAGGCACATAGGAAAATTAAACTGCCCAACTGCCACTGAGTTGAGGCCCTAGATTCCTCCATGTCCCTTTGAAAATCTCACATAAAATGTGCTTATCTCATCTGAAGATGTTTAGGAAACAAGTGACCTTAATACTGCAGAGTATTACTTATACCTTAATACTGCATACTTAATTTTTCTTTAATGCAGAGTCAAATTCTGCCCCCAGTTACACTGCTCCCTCACAGGGGTTGCCAGTACAACTGAGGACAGCATTTGGCGCTTTCGTATTTTTCATGGAGATACTATTTTCCCCTCTCCCCTTTGGCATGTAATTTTTTAACATGATCCTAAACTGAGAAAAATTCTTTATGGAATAAAAAGAGTAAAAATGACAGTTGTGTTGAATAGTTTTATATGATATTTATAAACAGGAAAATGATGTTTTGTGAAAAGTAAACCCAGTCTCTAATGTCCTACATGTGGTAAGATGCCTTTGCTGTGTCGTAGAAGCCAGCATAGGCTAAAAGGTGTCTTTAAACTTAACTGTGTTACAGCAAAATTGATGAATGAAAAATGTGACTTGTTTCTGGTAATACTGTGGGAGATAACTGAGCACGTCAAGTGTTTAACAAGTTTTACAATCTCTCAACCCAAAAGTGGATAGTTTTTAGATTTAGATATTAAAAAATGGATGCACAGTAGGTTCTTTTTAGGATAAGATCAATACGCCACAAAATGCTATAAATTAAGCCCAAAGCATGAAATCTTATCCACATACAGAAACCTCATTTAGCTAAATGTGTCAAGCAGTTGTCTGTTTTCTCTGTTAAAAATGCAAGCTGTCTATGTTCAAATTTTTATGAGAATTTTTTTTTAATATATTGAAGTAACTTAAAAATACTACTCACGCTATATGTGCAGGGAATCCCATAGATAAGAGGGATTCCAGTAAAGCGCAGGTGCTTCTGTTTTTGACTTTGTTCAAGACCTTCGAATATAGTTGTGTTTCAGCCACTGCCATCTCTTCCACTCCTCCTGTGAATGTATGTTCAGTACAGGCAGAAATTAGTAGAGAGAGACAGAGAGAGAGAGGCTGCTAAGATAAAAAACCTCAACCCCCTTGTGATCTTTTTGACAAAAGCTGATATCCTGTTTTCATAGCATGTTAGTCTTTGCACTTTTACTTTAGGGTGGTTGAAAGGCAAGAAATATATGCAGTCTTTGTCTGCCTGCCATAGACTGTAGCAAAATAAGATTAACCTAGTATATGTCCACAGTATAGCACAATGCATAGTCAGTGCAAATTTGCTAATTGCAAGGAACTGAATCTCTCACTTTCAGATCATTTTAAATGCACCCCAAGGCAGTAATGAGTCAGTGAGCATGAGCTATTGTCATGCATTGGTTGTTCAGTGGCATACGTGAAATCAGTTGGTGGTCTGAACCCGGTTCTTAGTGGACACATTTCCTCCTCACAGAGCCAGCACCACAACTGGGCCCCTTGTTGGCATCCCCATCAAAGAGGCTAAGAACTGAATGAGCATGGAGGCTGAAATATGATTTCTCCTTTAAAGGTGGCCCCTCCAGGTCAGGTTCAAAGCACACAGGTTAAGCAGTATGGGAAAAGTTGTACTTCCAGCCTGTGCTGCTCTTGGCAATAAAGCACTAAGACCAATGATGTACTGGATAAACTAAAGCATTCCCTTGATGACCCAGCAGCAGGGAGAGACAGGATGTCAGATTCTCCAGTTTACACACTACAAAGCAAGTTTAAAATGGCCAGAGATTGCCCAGAAAAATTCCCCATGTGAGGGGAATCTCCCCTGAATCTCCCCTGCCTCCTGTACTGCTATGTCCCTCCTGGCACAAGGAGTGGGGGGCAGGGTGCATATCAGGGGCTGGGAGAGGAAAAGGGTTATCAAGGAACAGGAGAGGGCATGGTAAAGCAAACCTTTGCTATGCCTGATTCTCCACTGCTGTAAGGTTCCCGAGGGCCCTTATGTCAGTTGAAGATGCCTCCACACCTCACCCTGGAAATTTTAACTTACCCCAGGTCCTAGTGGCTGAGAATCAGGGAGTTGTGACTAGTTTACCTAACAGCCTCCCCTCAGGCATAGTGGGGAATCAAACCCAGGTCTTCCGAGACTGAGCTCAGGGCAGCTGAGGGTCAAACCCATGATCTTGCTCAGTACGCTAGGAAAAAAGAGAAATATTAGTCATTTCCATGTGTAGACAAGCCAATTCTGCTTTCACTCCTGCCTCAGACTGAACCTTTTTGATCAGTTTTCTTCCTTTTTTTCTCATTTTTTTAAATGCCTCCGCTTCCTAATTCCTGCAATGATCAGAAGCAGAACTGCCAAAATAAGGTAATAAAAGCTGTTCTTGTCACAAAGCTGTCCTGGCTAAGAGGAGGAAGTATCAGAAATATTGTACAACCTCCTTTTCTTGTAAGAGTTCAACTCCCATCTTGCAGAGCCAAGTCTGAATAAGATTCCTCTGAAACTTTCGAGATTCTCCCATCATTAGTAAATGCCACAAACCTACTCTAAAATATTAGCACTCTCATTGGAGAAGCCACAGTCTCTCAGTAGCCCTGTCTTCACTTATACATACCAGCATGGCTCTTTGGCTCGCTTCACAACCTCCTGTCCCCCCCTCAAAAAAAAAAAGATCAAAACAAGATCATGACTATACTGTTATTCTGACCAGGATTTTTCATTTCAGCTGCTCCATGAACTTCTGAGTTTAGAGCAGGTGGAATTTTCCCATTGGCTCAAGTGCACAATTTTCAGAATTATGGAGGTGGAATTCTTTCATAGTTAAAATGCAGATCTATCCTGGGAACTCTCTTTTGGTTTGCTCTTTGCCTCATGCCTGGTGGGTGCATTTAGCAACGAGCACACCAAATTCACAAAGAGCAATGCAACCAGGTAAAGGGCCTGGTTTGCCAAACTGACTAGGTTTGAGGGGCTCATTCACCAGAGCCCAGAATTCTGGCACATGCTTTTCTCCAGCCACTTTATTTAGTATAAATGGAACAAGCAAGCATACCTGTGACTTAATCTTTGGAGAGTTTCCTCTCAGACAGGTTCATGAAAAGGTTTACAAATACCACAATATTACCTTACCTGATTACACTGATTAAAAGGGTTGCTGAGTTTTTGCCTTCCTGGTATCCATAGCTATGTCATCCTAGGCTACCTGATATCTACGACCAGGTTGAATTACACAGACTACAGTAATAATGTCATTTGCTACAGTGGGTGAGCCGGCAATTCTGGGTGGTTTGATGAAAATATTTCCTGAGTGGACTGGTTTAATAACAACTAGATTTCCCTCTGGCTTATTACTATAATGAAAAGAGAACATATTTTTGTTTTTAACCATGACGTCTCAAGAAGAGGTGAGTAACACCCTAGGCCAGAGTAAATAATGTTTCTAAGATTTTGTAGCTGTATGTCATGCATCTTAATGCTGTTTTATTTCCAGAGCAGCATCACATTTAGCAATGAAGGTATTCTTTAGGTTCAGAAATCATTTGCAGAAGGATGCTCTTTCCTTATTTCTGCCCTAAAAACAGCAGTTTATATAATGCCTCTTGACATTTTTAGTTACCAGAAATGTCTAGTATATCTGATAAAATAAGAGAAAAGTTGTATTTTGATAGGTAATGCTTGCTAGATGATGAAAAGATATTCTATGTTCCCTAAAAGTTGGTGACAAAGCTGAATTATACTTTGTCTAAGGCAAAAATTTACTGGGCCTGATATTGTGGATTTACAGCACACTAGCTCCTCTGACTTTAATGCATTTACTCCTGATTTACACCAGTGTGAGTGCAGAATCAGACCCACTATGTCATTGATTATACAGAGCCTACTGGACCAGATACCGAAGTTTTCTGTATCCTATCTGTATCCGATACCTTCATGTTAATTTTAAAACATAAGGTTTATTTACCCAGAATTACATTTTAATTTCAGTTTGTGATCTGCATACAACATTCAAAGGTTCTTCAGCATAAGCTAAATGGGAAGTCCAACAGATCAGAGCAGGCTTTGCACAGTTCGTAACTTGTACTTTCCTTTACAGTACTTACAGTAGCAATTAAAAAGCACCCTGTGGAAAATGCTTTGACATTTCAAGAAGGAACTTGTCAGAATTTCTTGATGTGGTGAATGAATTACTCTAAATAACTGTGGTTATAGGCAGACTCAAGCAACATTTTAGTTTCAGTAAATTGCTGGTCAATGCTTGCTAATTAGAGGTCCATTTGTGCAAGTTGCTGAGTGCCCCGACTCTCACTGAAGTCAATGGGAATTGCAGGAGCTCCTCAGTAACAAACAGGAGGTGCTCAGCATTTTACAGGATGAGGCCATATTTAGGCAAACAGAGAGCAGGCCTGAAAGCTGTCCCTGGATTTGCTTTGTATCAGCGGTTCATTCCAAAAGTGTGCGCAAAGCAGGGCCCCTCAACAAAAAAAATCATCACCAGTAGAAAGGCACTGGGGCGTGGTATGAGGAGAAAGAGCAGTTGGTTTTAAAAGTGACTTCTGTTCTTTGTTGGTCCAGGTACTGGAGACTAATCCCAATACTGAAAATCCTGAAATCACCTCTGTTACTGAAGACAAATTGCCAGTAGCTGAAGTTCATTTTTTCTACAAAAGATTTTTCAGCATACAACAAGCAAAAGTAGATCCCAGTGCAAATGGACTTGGTAGGGATTCTACATACATTTGTAATGTTTACAGTCAGGGGTAATCAATGATTTTTTGTCATCATCCAAATGTATTGGTGAAGGTCCAGACTCCAGAGAAAAAAATAATAACAATGATAATAAGTAAATAAAAAGATTTCAGGGTCCTTTCAATGGCATCTGGCTGTTCAGATTTGGCCTGTGGTCTGCCTATTGACTACCCCTGGTTTATGTAGTATTTTAGCCTTGCAAAACGACACTTACACAAACAGGGTACATTTTTTTTATTGGTGAGAAAGTAGCACTTATTTTTTTCACTAGCTTCCTCAGGGTGAGAGTGGGAGAGGACATTTTTTGCCTGGGCGGATATGTTTCCATGACACTTTTGCAAGGCTGCATTATTCATAAAGTTTCATCCAGGTTGTAGATTATTTGTTTCTTACTTCAGATATGACACAATTCTGAATGTTTTATATGAAACCTTCCAAGTCTGGAAATTCATATCATTAGAAAAAGGCAATGCAGTAGAGTACGTCACGGATAGCACAGTATGCATTTTGGTTACATTCTACAGGCCTGATCTTGTTCCCATTGAAACCAGTGACAAAACACACATTAACTTCAATGGGAGCAGAATCAGACCTAAGGTCATAGGTAAAGCAATATTAATTTATGCATAGACTGTTTATGACAGCTCTGCAAAATCTTCATTATGACACCAGAAGCCAGATAAAATGTACCTGATTTCACATTTTGTTTGTCTAAGAGATTCGCTCAATTTCTACTGAACAGGTTTGAGTGAAATTGGATTTGTTTGTGATTTTACATGAAACTGGATGAAACTCAGCAGTTTTGTCTGAGCTTCAAGTTTCTGCAAATCCAAAATTCAAAGGTAAGTTTAAGGGTAGGGTGGGCACAGCTGCATGAATCAAAACTGAAGACCTCCTGTATATGTAAATGGCACCTTTCTATTATTTACACTTGCTTTGGCCTTTGTATGTCAAACCAGAATAATTATATATATATATTTTTTTTACATAAAGCCATCCATTATGTTCAGTGGAAATTGTTGCCTCTCTTGTTGATCCACTGGTATGGATTCCTGTTCTTTAATCCATTTCACAGGAATAGGCTGGGCCTCTATTCCTGCCTCTACCATTGATTTACTGTGTGACTTTGACCAAGTCAATAAGGCTCAAATTTGCAAAAAATCGCTTCTAATTTTGGGTGCAGTTTTCTACATCTACATTTCTAACTCTATTGCTCCAATTAGCCTGGTTTCAAAAGCCAAAAAATTAGAGCTTTATTCTTGCCCTGAACTTTTGCTTTCTTCTACCATCTCATAGACTCATAGACTCATAGACTTAAAGGTCAGAAGGGACCATTATGGTCATCTAGTCTGACCTCCCGCATTATGCAGGCCACAAAAGCTGACCCTCCCACTTTCCCTTAACTCCTTTATATGTGGGCCTGTCTATCAACTCTTCCAAAACACTGGCCAGTTTTGTCCTTCTCTTGATTCTGTCCTGCCTCTGTTTCAATCTTTAGCATCTCTTATTCACTTCCAGTCTTTTGCTCTGAATCTTTATTCTTCAAACTGTAGGGAATGCAGTGTGCTGCAGCTAGGCTTACTTCCTCACTGTCACAAGTGGAGCCATACCACCTCCTTCCTCTTCACTGGATTTCAGTTGTCCTGAATACAGCACACAATGTAGCATCCAGCCAGAGATGATGGTAACAGTGAGCCTCAGAAGTACTAAGCTGATACAGGAGAGATTCAGAAGACATTTTTGGCAGAAGTTTTCATAAAAGTGACATTCAGAGCCATTAATTCTTTGAAGAGAATTTTTTTCCCTCCATTTGAGAGTTTTATAATCTATTCTAAAATTCTGAGTAGATCCTACACTTTATCCTACACACAATTCTGAATTTTCTTTTCTCAGAGTCATTTCACTCTTTAGAGAGAGACATATACTTTTTATCTTCCTGATCATGAAAATCAGAAGGTTTAGAAGTCAAGTTTTGAGTTCACTGGGGCTTAGCCTAACCCAGGGGTCGGCAACCTTTCAGAAGCGGTGTGCAGAGTCTTCATTTATTCACTCTAACTTAAGGTTTCTCGTGCCGGTAATACATTTTAACGTTTTTAGAAGGTCTCTTTCTATAAGTCTATAATATATAACTAAACTATTGTATGTAAAGTAAATAAGGTTTTTAAAATGTTTAAGAAGCTTCATTTAAAATTAAATTAAAATGCAGAGCGCCTTGGACCAGTGGCCAGAACCTGGGTAGTGTGAGTGCCACTGAAAATCAGCTCGCATGCCGAAGGCGGCACGCGTGCCATAGGTTTGCCTACCCCTGGCCTAACCACTCAGGGCCTGATTCTAACCCATCAAAGGCAAAGGGAGTCTTTCCTTTGCTTTCAATTGGCTATGGGTCCAGTCCTAATGTGCAGCCCACCCCTTGCAAGGTTCCGAGTGCTCTCAACTCCTTACACAAGTTAGTCGGCACCTCAAAGGATCAGGCCATGCCATGAAATGAACAGAGCTGTTACTACTTGAGTCTATTTTAAATTTAAAAAATGTTTTCACTAAAAATCCAAGTGTGTTTATTTCATAGAAGCTGCTGTTTCTCACTTTTCTTTTTGGTTTCTAGGAGCTATCCAGCCATCATCGAAGTGCCATGTTTTAGTCTCACTAAGGTTTCTTCCATTTATCCTTGTTTTATTACTTGTAGTAATCCTAGCAGTTGCCATTGGCCTGGGTGGTGAGTACAATTAGTTATTTATTAGGTTCTCAATTAACCATTCAAGCACTTAATTTTTCATGAGTCTCTTACTGAGAATGGAATTAAACTGCCACCAAAATAGTTTACTGAAGTAAAAAATCCTTTTGGTGTGATGACTTGAAATTTTATTTACCTGTATGAACAAAATTGATCTGGCACACAAGAGAGACCATTGGCATAACCTACATTCACAACACTGGGAAACCTGAAACAGTAAGAAACCTTCAAGGCAAATACTGTAATTGAAGACATAACTGACTGAAAACACAGACGTCAGTGATTCGACACAATGATCCCCATTCAAAAACCAAACATTTAAGCAGCCTGTGTGGTTGAGGAATAGAGACTGGATGTGGCTTCAGACAATGTCATTTTTTGTCCTGTATGTCTCTTATATACTAACAAAAGACTGACATCACTGTGTTTGAGTGCTCTAACGTCCTTTCCCTCAACCCAAAAAGATGAGACCAGGAAAAAGAATGAGCTTAGTTGCAACTGGAAGGTCACACCTGCACAAGTGCAGACGCAGAATTTGTTAGTGCTATAGCGACACCTTCACATCCAGAAAATTCATAGACTTACAAGGCTGAGATACACATGGGAGGAAACAACTCTGCACTGCAGCTCTGAGGAGGTTCTCCTTTCCTTCTTTGCTGATGTGGAGCCAGTCATATATACCAGACCCAGAATCTCTCCCTAGAATGAAACATAAACTGGGGATTAGAGAAGTTGGAAAGGAGCCATAATTGACAACAATGCTGTTTCACTATACACCTCTACCCCGATATAACGCTGTCCTCGGGAGCCAAAAAATCGTACTGCATTATAGGTGAAACCGCGTTATATCGAACTTGCTTTGATCCACCGGAATGCACAGCCCCGCTCCCCCGGAGCGCTGCTTTACCGTGTTATATCCGAATTCGTGTTATATCGGGTCATGTTATATCGGGGTAGAGGTGTTGTTGCCATTACCAATGGATAAATTTAACAGCATTGTGTAGCAACCTCCAGATTGTATTTCAACATTCCCAGAATACAAGGGTTGTCTTTTCATAAACAACACAAAAGTGGGACTATATAATCAAAGTAAGAAAAAAAAATACTTCAAGCACACAAATTACTATCCTGATGTGATCATGTTAGTATGTTCTCTTTAATTCTTGGCAGTCCAGTACAACTGCATTGGGAAGTTTCGATGCAGATCGTCCTTCAAATGTATCCAGCAATCAGCAAGGTGTGATGGTGTCTTTAACTGTAAAGGAGGAGAGGATGAATACAGCTGCGGTATTTTTTATTCTATTATGAGTCACTACTAACTTTTCTTGGCAGCAGAGTGTGTGCCATGTTATAGCAAAATGTGGGGATAAGAATGGATGAAGCAGGGGAGGTGTTGTGTTCTACAGATCATCCCCTGATCTATTAGACTCATAGACTTCAAGGCTAGAAAGGACTATCGTGATCATCTAGTCTGACCTCCTGCACATTGCAGGTCACGGAACCTCACACACTCACTGCTGTAATAGACTCCAACCTCTGGCTGAGTTACTGAAGTCCTCAAATCATGATTTAAAGACTTCAAGTTACAGAGAATTCACCATTTACACTAATTTAAACCTACAACGGACTTGTGCCCCATGCTGCAGAGGAAGCAAAAAAACCCCAGGGTCTCTGCCAATCTGAACTGAGGAAAAATTCCTGCCTGACCCCATATATGGCGATCAGTTAGACTCTGAGCATGTGGGCAATATCCACTAGCCAGACACCTGGGAAAGCATTCTTTGTAGTAACTCAGAGCCCGCCCCATCTAGTATCCCATCACCAGCCTTTGGAGATATTTGCTACGAGCAGTCACAGATCGGTTACATGCCTTTGTAGGCAGTCCTCTCATACCATCCCCTCCATAAACTTATCAAGCTCAGTCTTGAAGCCAGTTAGGTTCCCCCCCACCCCACTGATTCCCCTTTGAAGGCTGCTCCAGAACTTCACTCTTTTGATGGTTAGAAACCTTCACCTTATTTCAAGCCTAAACTTGTTGATGGCCAGTTTATATCATTTGTTCTTGTGTCAACATTGGGTCTTAACTTAAATAACTCCTCTCCCTCCCTGGTATTTATCCTTCTGATGTATTTATAGAGAGCAATCATATCTCCCCTCAGCCTTCTTTAGCTTAGGCTAAACAAGCCAAGCTCTTTGACTCTGCTCTCATAAGGTAGAGTTTCCATTCCTTGGATCATCCTAGGAGCTCTTCTCTGCACCTGTTCCAGTTTGAATTAATCTTTCTTAAACATGGGAGACCAGAATTGTACACAGTATGTGGGACTTCTCCCTGAAAATCTGGTCAGGAATAAAATAAACTCCGAGCTGTATTATCTCCCTCTGGGCCCACTCTGCCCATAGAACCCAGCCTTTAGAAGCACTGCTCCAGCGGAAGTTGTGCTGGCTCATGGCAGGTGGCCAGTAGAGAGAGCACTGCAGCTCCCAAAGTTGTATTTCCATTTTCCCTTCACAGTCCCCAAGATCCCAAGAGGTGATAATGCAAAGAGATCTCCACAAAGGGATCAGGCTTGAAGTGATAATCAGACATGTCCAATCCTATGTTCCTACAACTATGTCATGCTGCTAATACAGCAACAATTACTTTTAATTACATTTTTCAAAGCTACTCAGCTTGGGCTGGATTTTTGGAGGTTCTGAGCACATGCAGCTCCCATTGATTTCAAATGGCATTCACTTGCCAAGAAACTCTGAAAGTCAGGCCATTAATCTCTCTATTACTGCTAGAATTCTGGCGAAAACGTTCTGAATCCATGTCCATTTATGTGGGGACTTGCCAGGTACGTCAGGCTGCACTGGTGAAGCTGCATTTGCTGGGTGTCGCTTGGTATATTGTCAAGTAGTGAAGAAGGTAAAGGAAAATCAATTTTCTATTTGGAAAAAGATACAGGTGAATTATCTCAAAGAAACAAGTGTTCAGAAGAGACAAGTAATACAGACAGAATGAACCAAGAGATACAGAAGCCATGGTGATTTGCTTACATTGTTTTGCACTTGATAGATTTCTCAGTGGTTTTTATTAACTTCTTATTGGTGCTTTTTGTGTTTTTCTGAATCCCTCAGTCAGGCTGAGTGGAAAGAAGGCAGTGCTTCAGGTGTTTACTTTTGGTTCCTGGAGGACTGTCTGCTCAGATGACTGGAACGATGAGAATGGAAATGCTACATGTAAACGCTTAGGTTTCTCAAGGTATTGAATAAAAATGTCGGAGTCTCTAAATGACATTTTAAATAAACTTCTATGGTGGGAAGTGCTACTTGCCAGGCTTGGACACCCCCTGAGAAAGCTCTATCTACTGCACAGACCAGCTTCATTCTTGCAGGAGACAATTCAGTACTGACATTTTAATGGCATTCTCTATAATGTGACCAGAATGCTTTAAGTTATCTTGTATAAGGAATCTACTCTGATTTTTACACAGTGTTAGTATTAATGTAAAGATGACTAAAACAAATGATCACAGGTATTAGGATAAAATACTACTTCACTATTCAACATAAAAGAGGTGAAGTCGGGAAGTTTTATTTTCAAAATATACTACGGAGTGGACGGACCAGCACCAAAGAGACTGCTTGAATAGGAAAATCCTCCTCTCATTGATAGGAGCCACACTGCTGGGGCTAGGAAGGGGATAGTGGAGTGGTCAGAGCTACACATCCTGTTGACATAGGACAGGATGGCCCAGGATATGCAACTGTGTTGCACCTTGGGGAGCAAATTGGTGTTCCCAGAAGCTGGGACTGGATGACAGAGGATGGATGACTCGATAATTGCCCTGTTCTGTTAATTCCCTCGGAAGCACCTGGCATTGGCCACTTTCAGAAGACAGGATACTGGGCTAAATGGACCACTGGTGTGACCCACTATGGCCATTCTTACGTTCTCATGAGCAGGGTCCCTGGCTGGCAGATATGATAGAAGGTAGCATGCAAGCTAACCAGTTAGGGATCTGCTCATGCCCTTATTTGTCAGACAATGCCCCTTTGGGGCTGTGATGTACCAACTGGCACAGTAACAAGTTCCTATTAGGTGCTAATGCTTCTGTGCTGCTCCCCAGCACACCTGCACAGCAGACAGCAGGATGTGGCCCTAAGGAAATAAGAGCCTGCTGTGCCATGCTGCTGGAATGTTCACCCCCAGATTCAAATTTCACCACAAAATGTTTTTTCACTGAACTGATATTTCCTATAAGCTGTAATGCAGCAGATACTGTCCACCTCTATTCAGCCAGATCACATGCAACAAACTTCAGCCTAGAACTAGGGAAAATACAGCAAAAGAGTTTCATGGAATATTGATTCAAATTTTAAAGTAACTCACCTTGATTGTGTTCCCACCCCTTCTGTGTTTGCTTCCCATGAATATCCTAGCAAATGTGTTTACTTGATGGAAACTGAAAAATTTAAGTGACTATTGGAGAATATTTATTAAAGGTAAAATTTGAAAATAAGTGAGTATTTGCACCAGAAAATTGATTCTAAAATGTACACATATCTGATCGGTACATAAATATCAAGTGACTTAGTGTCCAATTAAGTATAACCAAAACAGCTTGAATTTCAGTAACAACTATTCAGAATGAGCTAGTCACAAGTGATCTACAGACCAAGAATTATTTGAAAAAATCTGAAAAAAAATTCACACTCTTCTCTGGGAAAATTTGTAAACTGAAAGAAAAGCAAAATTTGTTGAATAAAAAAAAACTCGTTACAATTTTTTTACCGCCTCTACTATAAAAACTATGTCTTATTCTAGAGGGAGAAGAAGAAATGTATGTTAGTGTTACAGAAAATGTACTGACCAATTAAAGATAAAAAGTTCAGTACAAAATTAGAAGTAAAACCTATTTTCTCTGCCAATTTAGGGAGTCTGTTCGGTTCTCAGTGTGTGTGTGTAACTTCTATATGTATTAATGGCAGTTCCATGCAGGCATGATAAGGCAAGTAGCCTCCTTTGTGAGAGATGACTGTATTGCTTTATATGCTGTTAGTATCAGACTTTATTTACTTTATTTATCATATTTACTACTCTTTTAGTAATACCACCACTGAATCATTTAAAAGTATTATTGGAAATTCTGTATCAGCAAGCTAAGTTTATTTTTTTTTATTTTTTTGCAGTTACATAAGTTCTGGTTACCTGCCTGTGGCTGCAATCGAAGAGGAGTTTAAAAGACATTTTATTTCTGTCAGTCATTGGTCATCAGCTGAACAAGTGACAGCCTTACACAATGCATCATACTTAAGGTATGTTTCAGATTGTTTAGTTAAATAGAGGAAACTTACTAAGCAAATCAGAGTATATATGTTGATAGAAATGGTCTAAGTAACAGAATAAGAATTGTTAATAGATTAAGTTTGTTGGCTTATTTTCTCAAGAAGTTACACCTTTTCTCAGGCATGCAGGCCTTCATAAGTATTTCATGCTGTCAGATAGCAGAGACCCAGGTTCAGTGGCAGCTTCATTACTTGTTCCCCAAAGAATGAGAGTTCATGTGTATTAGGGGCTTGATCCAAAGCCCATTAAAATCAAACTAAAGACTCCAATTTACTTCAATGGACTTTGGATCAGGCCCTTCGTTCATCTGTAGATATATTCTGAGATCTATATACTCATACAAATGCACATACCTACACACACAGGGTATTTCTGCATTCATATATATATGTGCTCACATACAACATTCAGTGTTTTTTCTTTTAATTAGACCCTAAATATGAAACCAGATATATATCCCAGAAATTTGAGAAACCAAAGAGCATGCTTAGGAACTAATATTACTGTCTTTTCATCTTAGAGAAGAGTGTACTTCAGGCAATGTAATCATCCTAAAATGTTTGGGTAAGTGTTTGTGAAAGTTAAAAGTAACAGATCAAAAACTATCTTCAATTAGATTCATTTCAGTTGGCTAATGTGTGGGGAATGAATCTAAGAAAATCCAGGAGTATATTGCCACGTTGTAAACAGTGAGTAGTGTTTTTGTGATGTCCAGGAAGAACTGCCTTCTGTAAATAAAGTTTCAAGGAAGGAATTATAGAAGGTCAGAGATGAAGATGTGGGGTGAGGAGGCAAGTGATGGGGTACAGGAGCATATATGGGGAGGATTTATGTACAAGCAAGGAAGCAAATATTTAAGGATACTGAATGTGTTCAGTCAGTGGATGGATATTATAACTCCAGCTAATTGTCACTGGGGAGGGGAAAAGGGAAATGTTTGTCTTACCTGTGAATTTTCATTCTAGGACCTTTCATATCAGAGAGTCTTTAGAGTGGGGCCTTCTCCATTTCCATGGCAAATAGAAGCAGACCAGACTTCGCTCTAAGCATGGGTGTGCAACCGCCCCTCAGGAAGTGTTCACTCTAACAGGTTCCAAAGCTGAAAAATACTATACAAGTTTAAAAGTGCTATGCAATTCAAACCATCTGCAGCAGTCTTAAAATGAAATTTAGGGATTTCCTAGGGGAGCACCCTCCTTCCCTTTCCAAACTACTTATAAAGTGAGTAATAGCCAGAAAAAAACTTTGACATAATGCAATCCTCTGAAGGAGGGTCAGGCTGTCTGACATGGAGCACCCTCAAATGAAAATTCACAGGTAAGACAGAATTTTCCCTTTTCCAGACCCCTCCATGTCAGACTTCACAGTGGGATGCAGAAAGCAATAAATCATCTCTTGGAAGGGAGGCAGGATTCAACTTACCCATGAGGAACTGAAAAGAAATTTAAAGGTTATTGGGGCACCCCTTTCCATAACATTCTATCAAACACTGCATCATCTGGGAGAAGGAATTTACCCTGATAGTGTTGTAGAAAATGTGGATGGAAGATTCTGCAGTACTCTTACAGACCTCTGCATAAGATGAATGTGATCTCTCCACTCCACAAAATCACTATTCTTTTCAGAGTGCATAGTAATGAGAAGAGTTGTACCTGAGGCTTTGAATGCCTGTGCTATATATCCTTATTCCCTACTTGGCTCTGCTCATATCTAACTTCTCTACCTCCTTAAGATGTTTGGATTCAACCAGAAGGGCAACAATACCACTTCCTATTATATGAAGAAGATTACATTGACCTTGGGGTGATAATCTTGTGGATCGAGGCCTCCTTAATTACCATATTTGACAGAGTGTTTCATTGTGCACGCCAAGCTCCAAAATCCCCTTTGTCAAAGAGGTGGCAAATAGCCAAAAGATATTTTCAGTGAGAAGAGGAAGAGACCTACCGACTGTGAAGCTGAAATATGGTTTTAATTAGGACATGTAGTACACAGATTAAGATCATGACATGAATCTGCCGATTGCTAGAGAACTGATAAGAGTAGTTAGTCTTCAAGAATCAGTTTATGTGATGGTAATAAGAGATTCTCATGGGTTTCTTACAGTGCAATATGCCCACAGTCACTAACTTGTCTTTCTAAAAACAATTGTTCTTGAGCCTCATGGTCAGGCCATTTTGTAAAAATACTAGAATGTCCTTTGCTTCAGCTTACTTTGCTCTGATATGTGTCCCTTGTAACACCAACATCTAAATCCCAAGTGATACATAGACATCAGACAGAATTTCTGCCAAGACGGTAGAAGGGTGTTGGTTACCTTCTTAGAATGACTGTAGCTCCTTCCTCTCAGCTGATGAATTAGGCAGGACTGGATTTTAGTTTAGGTTAGGTCCTGGTTGCACTGTGTTTTGTTTGTGCATGTGTTGGCAGTTTGAGAAGACGTTCCAGTTACATTTAAATCAGGTCTGAGAACCAGGATCTGAGAGTTAATGAGGAGGTGATTATTTTCACAGTGGCTTATACCTTCACAATCTCCTTTACCATCTTTACTCTCGGTGGCAGGGGAAGGGAGTGGGAAGACATAAAGGAGGCCTTTTAGCCTACTTCTGAGATAAGGGGACCACAGCCGCTGTTTTTGAATGTCTCTTCCTCATGTAGTACTTCTTTTCGTTTTCTAGCGGGTCTTGGATGCAAATAGGTTCATCATTAGGTTTCACACCTGGCCTGTGATATGCCAAAAGGCCAGATGGTCTAGATTGCATTCCATTGGTTTCAAGTATCAGAGGGGTAGCCGTGTTAGTCTGGATCTGTAAAAAGCGACAAAGAGTCCTGTGGAACCTTATAGACTAACAGACATATTGGAGCATAAGCTTTCGTGGGTGAATACCCACTTCGTCAGATGAATGTAGTGGAAATTTCCAGAGGCAGGTATAAATATGCAGGCAAGAATCAGTCTAGAGATAACAAGGTTAGTTCAATCAGGGAGGATGAGGCCCTCTTCTAGCAGTTGAGGTGTGAACACCAAGGGAAGAGAAACTGCTTTTGTAGTTGGCTAGCCATTCACAGTCTTTGTTTAATCCTGAGCGGATGGTGTCAAATTTGCAAATGAACTGAAGCTCAGCAGTTTCTCTTTGAAGTCTGGTCCTGAAGTTTTTTTGCTGCAGGATGGCTACTTTTAAATCTGCTATTGTGTGTCCAGGGAGATTGAAGTGTTCTCCTACAGGTTTTTGTATATTGCCATTCCTAATATCTGACTTGTGTCCATTTATCCTTTTACGTAGGGACTGTCCAGTTTGGCCGATGTACATAGCAGAGGGGCATGCTGGCACATGATGGCGTATATTACATTGGTGTATGTGCAGGTGAATGAACCGGTGATGTTGTGGCTGATCTGGTTAGGTCCTGTGATGGTGTTGCTGGTGTAGATATGTGGGCAGAGTTGGCATCGAGGTTTGTTGCATGGATTTTGTTCCTGAGTTAGAGTTACTATGGTGCGGTGTGTGGTTGCTGGTGAGAATATGTTTAAGGTTGGCGGGTTGTCTCTGGGCGAGGACTGGCCTGTCTCCCAAGGCCTGTGAAAGTGAGGGATCATTGTCCAGGATGGGTTGTAGATCACTGATGATGCGTTGGAGAAGAGTTATATGGACTCTGGCCATTGGGCCGCACTGCTCCAACACTGGGAGCAATTTATATGGACTCTGGCCATTAGGGAACACTACCCCGCCCAAGGGGTGATTGCGTGGAGAGAGAACATTAGGACCCATTGGGCTGCCCACAGAGAGGCAAGCAGGCAAACTTGGGAGTGGCGAGGTTCTGACACCCCATCCCCCCCGCCACAAAGGGGCAGTGCGGTGCCAGGTCCGCCACAGGAACCAAGACAGATGAATACCAACATCAAGAACCAAGGCCTAAATCAGATTTCAGCATTTAAGTATCTTTGTTTAACAGCAAATGGAGAGATTGACAGAGAACTGTAAGCAAGGCTGCTGCATGAGTGGGAAGTCTAATGCAGGATAAGTGAAGTGATTTGTAATAAATGGATGCTCAGACTGCTTAAGGGACAACTATACAAAACCCAGGGAAGAGCAGTTTGTCTGTACTGATCAGAGACATGGGCGACCAAAGAGAGGCACTTGAGAAGACTTGACACCATTGAAATGAGATATTTGAGGGCAGTGAGGGGGGGACATTGTTGGACCATGAACAAAATGATGTAATTCGTACTGAGACCAAGGTTTGCAATATCAGAGAGAAGTTGCAAGAGAGGAATCTGTGATGGTATGGGCATGTACAAAGAATGGATGAAGGTCCACTTCCTAGACACCACGGTACAAATAAGTGACCGTCACGTTAACACCACCCTATACTGAAAACCCACCGACCGCTATGCCTGAAATCCCATAGATGCTGAAATTTTGTGAGTGCTGTAACTGGCTCTTCCACTTGTTTGCTCAAAGTCAAGTTTCTGAAGGCTTTTAGCAATGATGAGAAGGTTATTGGACAAAGATAGGCATGTATCCCTTTCACTTGAAGGAAGGGATGACATGGCATTTGTGAATACCATGTAGACATTATGAATCCAAAAAGGGAGTACTCTGTATTGAAAATATTATTTGTTGTAGCAGAAGCTAAAGCAGGGGTTCTCAAACTGGAGGTCAGGACCCCTCAGGGGGTCACAAGGTTATTACATGGGGGGTCACGAGCTGTCAAACCCTGCTTTGCCTTCAGCATTTATAATGGTGTTAAATATATTTTAAAAAGTGTTTTTCATTTATAATGGGTGACCCCTTTAACGCACTCAGAGGCTTGGTATGTGAAAGGGGTCACCAGTACAAAAGTTTGAGAACCACTGAGCTAAAGTATCTCTGCGTGACACTCCCTGATCGTATCTTCAGTAGTTCTCTAGGATGCTTATTTTCATATTCTGAAGTTTTGGGAAGATAATGCTGTAATGATGGACTTCAGTATTTCCAGCTGGAATATTTATCACTTTGTGGGTATGTCATGGTTTTTAAGGCCCGGCTTGACAAAGCCCTGGCTGGGATGATTTAGTTGGGAATTGGTTCTGCTTTGAGCAGGGGGTTGGACTAGATGACCTCCTGAGGTCCCTTCCAACCCTGATATTCTATGATTCTATGATTCTATGATTCTCTTTGTAGCATAAAGAATCTTGTGACCTTACCAAAATATCTGTCTCTCCACAGAACTGGTTCTATTATTGCTAAATGTATAGCAAATTGCTAGACTATACTTGTGGTTCGTTATTAAGAATGTTTAAGAGAACAGCTAATCAAGCTTAGCCAAAATTATTGTCTAAAGACAAAGCAGTACAATACAGAAAGGAAAGAGTTAATATGTTATGTTAACAACCACTTGTTGGAAGGGAGATGTCCTGTGGCCTTCTCAATCACCTGGGCATAGACCTGTCTATGAGCAGGCGTTTCTTTCTTCCTGATTGTGATGGGGGAGCCTTGCCTTCCCTTGAAATTCAGGAGGCTCCAGTGAAACTTTCCTGCTTCATCTGCAAGCTGTGGGAATAGGGGTCCAGTACCTGAGGGAGAGGCAGTGGGGACTTTGAACTTTACCCACAATGCTCTACAACGCAGACTTTGGTCTGGTTTCAGTGAAGGGAGCTTTGATGTGGCCTGCTCTACTGTCTTGGTGGGGACCTCACCCTTAGGAGAGCTTGAAACTGGTTTCACGGTGGCCTGTTCTACTGCCTTATCCTGGATCTCACCCACAGCCCAGCTGGGAGCTGACCTCCTGTGGTCTGCTGGATGTCTGCCATTCTGAGGGGAGAGAAAACCAAAAGAACGGGGGGGGGGGGTAGTTTGTTTGTTTTGGGGTTTTTTGAGTTTAGCAGTTTTAAGGAGAACAACCTTGAAGCCAATGATGGAGAAAAAAACTACTGGGAGACATTTAGTTAAAATCTTTTAAAAATCCTGTGAAAGCTCTGCTCTAAAGGGAGCCCTGGAGTCTGCTGTGTGTACTACTTGGAGGCACAGAATTCTGGGGAGTTCTTCCTGAGGTGTGGTCCTAATCCCAGGCTCAGAGCCAAGACATGGTCCGCCTCCAGTTGGAGGATGGGGAACATCAACTGCGAAGACTGTCTGACATGGAAGGGACTGAGAATAGCTGGAATTCAGAAAGTAAGGAATAAAGTTGCATTTGACACAGATAGGATTGTGCTTACCATGTTTATAATACACTCCCAACCATTCTTTCTTCCCATCCATGCAGAGTGTGGTACTAGGTCCAGGTACTCCTCCCGTATAGTCGGTGGAAATGCATCATCGCCCTGGCAATGGCCATGGCAGGTCAGCCTTCAATTTCAAGGATTCCATCTGTGTGGAGGATCCATCATCACCCCATGGTGGATTGTCACAGCAGCCCACTGTGTTTATGAGTAAGTATCTAATCTACTTACCTTGTTTAACTTTCATATACCAGGCTGTGACAACTTGAGGGATAGTTGCTTTCACGCAGGGGAAGGATAATGGAAACAGAAGGACAAATGACATTGAAGAACAGTTCTGCACAGGAGTGAAGTGTTATCTTTATTTCACTTGCTCCAGTGAAAGTATCTCACATGTTACTGTATAAAGAAGGCACCTGTTGAAAAAATGCATACACTAATAATGGTACAACAGTTGTGATATCAAAATCTGAGGTCACATCTGGGAGATTGGGCCTGATTTTCAGAGGTTCTGAACACTCAAACTCCTTTGGATATAAATGAGAACTGTGGGTGCATAGTACCTCTGAACAAATCAGGCTGTAGGCCAAAATGGCTAACCTTGGACACCTGAAATTAGGTATCTAATCAATCCTAAAATAAGTGGCCTGATTTTTTGAGATTCTGAACATGCATGAAGTCATGTTCTTCTGAACAGTGAGGTCATCTTTAGTATGTTTGAAAAACCAAGCCTAAGTATTCATTTAGGTGCCTAACTTTAGGCACTCAAGTTTGAAAATTTTTTGGGAAACCGTATGGCACATGACTTAATAATTTAGGAAGAATTTGTACCTGACCATTCTTATATTCACAATCTCCAAATTATTTTATGAGACCATTTTAGCTTGTACAAAATCAGTTAGTTGTAGGACTGCTTACAGTCTAGTGTGCAAACTGTAAATGGGTAAAGACTTGCTTAGATTTTTCTTCTTAGAGTAACATTAAACCTGTTCGCCTTCCTTATGTGTAATGAGAATAGTCTCCCAGTGAGAGATCTTGTTTGCATGCCAGCATCGGAAGGGTCCCATCCTTACTCCTAGGAACTCACAGGTTAAGGATTTGTGATTTGTTCAATATTTCACAGAGAATCCGTAGTAGAGCCAGGAACTGAACACACGTCTCCTGCGCCCCCATCCAGCAATTTAGCTAACCCATAATTAGCATCACAGGCTAAATCCTGGAAGATTAGATTGGAATTACCGCATGCCTTGAAGGCCAGCAGACATGAATGGTGGTGAACCAGTGACAGAAGTGAGTTCCAGAATGAAGGTCTGTCCACTGAAAATGCCCTGCTACTACCCTCTTAAATAAATCTAGTGACTTACTTTGAGCACCCCAGCTGGTCTCAACCACTCTGGTGTCACACAGGGAAAGAGGTGGTTTTTCAAGTAGGCAGGATGCAAAACCGCATAAGTCTATAGAGAGAATCAAGATCTTAAACTGCATCAAACTGATAGGGAGCCAGTGCAGCCTTTCGAGCACTTGTATATATATATATATATACACATATGTGTATGTGTACTCAGCTAGTCACTGTATGCAGAGGCACCATCTTTCTAAGTTGCCAGGGGGTGCTCGACCCCCCGCCCCAGGCCCTGCCCCTACTCTACCCCTTCCCCCAAACCGCCGCCCCTTCCTACCCCTGCCCCGCCTGCCTCTTCCCACCCCCGCTCCGCCCCACCCCATTCTGCCCCCTCCCCTGAGTGTGCCCTGCCCTCGCTCCTTCCCCTCCCTTCAGGGCCTCCTGCACGCTGCTGAACAGCTGATCGTGGCTGGCGGGAAGTGCTGGGAGGGGGGAAGAGCTAATTGGAGGGTGCAAGTGGGTGCTGAGCACCCACTATATTTTTTCCGTGGGTGCTCCAGAGCTGGAGCCTGGAGTCAGCGCCTACGACTGTACATATGTTTATTTATGAAGTGACGTTTAAAACATGGCTGATATTAACAGACAGCTAGAAAAGTAGCATAGATTATAAATATTCCAAGTCCTATAGCTATTCAATTTTGTATGCAGGCACAGTAGACAATTTTAAAACTTGACATTTATTAAAGTTTTCTCCCTCCTGCCTCTTTGTTTCAGTTTGTACTTGCCTAGCTCATGGAGCGTGCAGGTGGGCTTTGTGACTCAACAAGACACTTCAGTTAATCCATATTCAGTGGAAAAAATTATATACCATAGAAATTATAAACCCAAGACAATGGGGAATGATATTGCACTGATGAAGCTGGCAGCACCACTTGCTCTCAACGGTAATTTTTTTCCCCTTTGTTTTTTCTCTCTCTTTTTTTTTTTTTTATTAAATTAAAAGCTAGGAGTAATTTCTAGTGATACAGACCAGAAAAGCCTCTGAAGCACAGATGGGCTTGAATCAGAACACTAGGGAGAAATCCTGGCTCCTCCAAAGTCAGTGCAAAACTCCTGTTGTCTTCAATGGGGAATCCCCAATGAGTTTTGAGGAAGTTCAGATCCAATCCACATCCAAACACTGCAGCTCAGGCGTATGTCTATAATGGGCCTTATTACAGGAACCCCGAGTCAAACTTCTGGAGAAGTTTTGATTTGGATCCAAACTGGATCTGAACTTTGAAGGGCAAACTCCTTTCTACTTCAAAGCAGTTGCAAGGCAGAACTGTCTGCTCACACTTTATCATCTCATAAGCCATGACTCAATGCCCATTAAAATTAATGGAGAAAGTCCCACTGATTTCAATGGGTGTTGGATTAGGCTCACAGTATAGATGGACTAGTCCCAAAATACCTAATACTAGGAGATATCCTCTACTTAATACAGGGTTCTCAAACTGGGGGTTGTGAAGTTATTATATGGGGGGTCACGAGCTGTCAGCCTGCACCCCAAACTCCACTTTGCCTCCAGCATTTATAATGGTGTTAAATATAAAAAAAAGTGTTTTTAATTTATAAGGGGAGGGGGTGGCACTCAAAGGCTTGCTATGTAAAAGGGGTCACCAGTACAAAAGTTTGAGAACCACTGACTTAATAGATCTAATTCACATAGAAATTAATATCATTAAAAGACACAAACTAGTCTTTAAAAACATAGCCAGTCCATTTATATACTTCTTACAGTGGTCACCATTTTAACACATGAATATCAAAGCTATGTGGGCTGTTGGAAATCACACAGAGGGAGGAAGCTACTTATCTGAACCATTTATTCTTATTCTTCCAAACTAGTTTTCCATCCCTGGTAGAAATGAGCTCGCCTCTCACCCTTCCAGCTCACAGTTGAGACTAAAGTATGAAGTTTATGCTGCCTGTGCCCCTGCTGTACTAATGTCTGTGAATATATGGAGGTGTGCAGTGCCCGAGGCTTTGAATCTGGCACTTTTCAAGAGTATTAATATTTCAAAGAAAAGTCAAGACAATTAAAATAAAGTGATGCATTTAAATTAAAAACAAAACAAACATCACTCTTACTTTCAGATCAGGATGCCAACTTCAACTGACATGGCTGGTGACCCAAAATACAGAACCATTGGTAAAAAGAGCATTGTGCTGTTTTCAAATAATCTACAAATATCTCCCCAAAGAGGACACCTTTCTTCTAGTAGTTCTACAAATGTTCTCACTTCTCATTGCCATGATTTCTAGTTCCCCAATTGGCTCTTCTTTAGAAACCATATCCACTCTGTGGTTAAATAAAAATTAAGCTTCAGTTTTTTTTCCAAAATCTCAACTACCATATTTTTTTAAAAAAATTTAGGATACTATCAAGTTTATAAGCATTCTGCAGTACATGACTATCTCTGAAATTTATTCACAATATGATCAGAACAGCTGGAATGTATCTAAAGGGAACTTGGAAGGCTACATACTTGTGGCCAGATGCTTTACACAGAGATAATTTCATGCTGGAGAACTGAACTGTTTGTGAGCCCCTGAGTGCTACTGGTATTTGTGCAATGGAACTTCCCTTTCTTACTGCCAGTTCATTTAAGCATGTTGCGATCTGCAGCTGCAGACATACAGTGATACCACAGTCACTGGTAAAGTGCATCAAATAAATTGCACAACATTCAGTGCCCCAAATCCTAACCCTATATATTCAGCTGACTGAAGAAAGATAAAAGCCCTTGCAGAGCCCCGGCAGTCTAGTCAGTAGAGGGCAGTGGTGTGCTCCCATAACTTATACATAAGTTACTAAATATGTACTTTAGCAAGTGAAATGGTATAACACTGTTTTTAGATGCTGTTTTGGATTTTGCACGTGGGAGGAGACTATTCTATTTTTTAGATGGATTGATTTTCATTACATGTTTACTTTGAGACAAATCTTGAAGCCTTTACTCATGCATAAAACTCTCATTAAAGTAAAGGCTGAATAATAATTAAAAAAAAACCTTTCCAGATCTGACATTATAGCAACTTTAGAGCTGTTCCTATCAAATGCCCATTTAGTGCAGCTACAGCTTTTCTGAAGTTACACTTGTTTTAAACATTTCAAGACATATCCCCCGCTGAGGATCTGACCCAATTACTTTATATGTAATAATAATAGTACTTAGCTCTTATATAACGCTTTTCATCAGTAGATCTCAAAGCATTTTACCAAGGAGGTCAGTATCAGATATATGGAATAATACACATCTGAACACAAGTACCACTCTGCCCCCATGTAGGTCTTCCTCTGCGTGTTTTAAGAGCAATTGTTTCTTTTTAAATAGGCCTGATAGAACCGATTTGTCTGCCTAATTTTGGTGAACATTTTCCAGAAGGGAAAATGTGCTGGATATCAGGATGGGGAGCTACAGAAGAAGGAGGTGGGTATTTTAATGTCCATTATAAATTATATGCACTAAAAAAAGTCATGTGGAGTAAGTACAGTGTTTGGCAGTTGCAGTATACAGCATTAAATCTTCAGAAAAATCTGGAAATCAAAGCTATTCCTAAATATAGCAATAATCTAGGGTAAAATTCACCCATGTGCAGAGGGTCCAAAAAAGGCATATGCACCACTTAAAGCCTCAAAGTAGGGTTATGCACAGGGCTGAATTTTATCTCTAGCAAATACTACCCAGAGTATTATTAATTTACCTAATTTGATTGGTTTCATTGTTTCTAACCTCAAGTAGAGGAAGTACAGCATGATCCAAGAACCAAATGTACATTGTCTATATTGATGTACTTTAGAGCTGGCTGGATAACAAAGAAAATGTGAATTTACAATGAATCATGGGCGTCATCATATTCATCAACCACTGGATGAATCACTCCATGAAAGTGAATGTTTTTGAATACTCACACTGTTCATTAGTCACCTCTTTAAAATGTTTCAATCATTCAGTCAGAGAGCAGAAACACTATGGGACCTAGGTAAGCCAAGGTGAGAGGTGCCCTAGGAAAATCAGAGGAAGGGAGAGAGGCAACCAACCACACAACGTGAACAGCAAACAGTCAAAGCAAAAGGCTTGTGAACAACACCTATTGTGGAAACGATTTATCCAAACGATTTGGTCAATAGTTACCAATTATGTATACACTCAAAGAAAATTAGGCTTATTTGCAAATAATTTGCTAACTAAACAGGGGGCTGAATTAACAAGTATTGTTTGTGATGAATAGTTTGACTAGCTCTGAAGTTCTTTATATCATCATCAGTTGTCAAGTTTGTAGAGCCACATAATGCACAACTTTCATGGCTATATGCTGTAGCTCATTATTGGGTAACGTAGGCAAGTGACAGGACGTCTAGATTTCCTGTTTGTGTATTATCATGTTAAGGTTAAACCATATTCTTTTATCCTTGTCTTGCTAATTCTTCATATCCTTAAACTTTTGTTCTTTACTGTAAGACATTGGTTTTAAGAAAATAATAGCACTGTAAAAACTGTAGGACTTTAAAAAAAGAGAATTATCTATGTTTTTAAACAGGTGATACTTCAGAGATCATGAATTTTGCTGGTGTTCCTTTGATTTCTAATAAGGTTTGCAATCACAGGGACGTCTATGGGGGAATCATAACTTCTTCAATGCTTTGTGCAGGTTTTTTAAAGGGAGGTGTGGACACCTGCCAGGTATGGAAGTTTCTTAACTACAATTGTATTGGTTAACATTGGTTGTAAAAATAAGAGTAATACATTATCAGGAGACAACTCCCTTACTTTTTCTCAGGAAATATTTGCAGATATTTACTATGTGTGTATAAGAGATACTGTGACTGTTTGCATTCATAAAGTATGGCTCCCTTCCTTCTTTTAATCTGTGTACTTTACCGGCTACAGGAGAAGGTAAATTTACAGTTCCAAAGAAAAATGTACTTAAGATATTTTCAATCTTCTCTTATGTGCTTAAGCATGGTGCCATCCACTCTGTGCCCTGCTCACAACCATTGGCAAGGTGAAGAGTTCTCACTTAAAACAGTTCATAAGAGCTGCAAGGTGCAGAAACTCCTTGGTTAACATACAGCAACAAGAGCATTTGAGAAATGGAAATGTGTAAATCTGGAAGAAAACTAGATTTGGAAAAAACTAAAACTAGATAACTCAGAGGATTGGTAATGAACTATGGAGTCTTTCACAATATCTATAAATCACTGGCTCAAATCCAGCCCAGGTTAGTGATCAAAAGTCATTAAGTATTTGTATTATGGTAGCACCCACAAAAACAATAAATTACAAAGTGTCTTTACCAAAGAGGGCCACTATGTGGCCAGTGATCATAGGGATACCGAAAGCTTTGTTGGCGCAGTAAGATCACCAGTGATGGACATAAACTGAACATCCAGCCAGGCTATCTTAAGGACCTAGCTAGAGTTTGATCCGGATGGCCCTTGATCTGTAAGGAGGGTACATCCCTTTGGGATTTGCCCTAGTGATGATGATGAGCACCCACAATGTACTACTGTGTGCTGTCTAAATATAGAGTAATACTAGTAATACTGCCCTGCCCTAAGAAGCTCACAAATGAAAGGCAAGGGAGAGGGATAAAATGTACCAGTTTACTAGCCCTGCTGTTTGCACTGAATATTCATGTTTGGAAGTAGCATCCCCTGACGTAAAGAGCTCCCTCTGGAACTGCTGACAGTGTTGAGTTAAATAGAAAAAGAGATGGGCTTAATAGATATGGGATAGTTAGAATGCCCTCAAGTGCTGTCATCATTGTCGAACCATGGACCTACTAGTAGCACTGTAGATCAGGAATTTGACTATTCACATCTATTATTCTGTGTTCATACAGTTAATGGCAGAATGGGGCTTCAATCTTGGTTAGTTCCTAGACATGACCATAATAAACAAAGGAAATTCTACCCAGAAAGCAGTACTTCAGAGTCACTGGGTCAGGCAGCCCTGGTTGGCAGGTGCAGCAATGCAACTTCATGGATGGCATTTCCAGAAGTGAATCATTCACGATAGGTCCTCTTGGGCCTCAGCATACCGACATGTAAATTGATATTTGTGGATTTCCCATGAACAGTTAGGAAAAGCAGATACCCAATCCCTATGCAACTCTAAATAGACACTTTACTTGAGGATTCTTTGGGATAGATCGATAATCTTTGTTCCAACCCGATAAAGACCTTCAGGGCTTCTACTTCTCAAACCATTAAACAGTGAGAAAATCATGGGGCGACAGTGCCCCACAATCGTAGGAGCACTGAACACTGCTGACATCTGCTCTGGGAGTCTTTGATTTGACTGTCGAATGTAGTGTGAATGCTTAGTAGAGCTGAGCAAAAATCAGAATTGCCATCCCATGAGAAATTCTGATCTTTCAATATTTGTTTTTGTCTTGAATTGGGACAATAAGTTGAAATATCAAAATTTTTCAAAGAACAAAGAAGTTCTGAAAATTTTTGATTTGGCACTTTCAACGTTTTACATCAAAACAAAACATTTCAGTGTTCCCAAATAGAAATAGTTTGGTTTGTTGAACTGACCCAAAATACTTTGTTTCAAGTCAGTTCAACATTAAACTACATTTCCCTATTATGGTGCATTTTCTTATGGGAATTGTAGTTCAAGTTGCCAGATTCTTCTCTATGGGCCAAGCTCCCTGGCCTGACTACATTTCTGTTATGGCTCCTGTAGTCATGCGACTCCCATTATGCACCATGCCGCTCAGTGAGAACATCGTTGCATCATAGGAGATATAATCCAGTCAGGACGCTCAGCCCATAAGAGAGAATGGGGGCCTGAATGACAATTCCCATGAGGCAACGCATCACAATAGGGAAATGCAGTTTAATGTTGAACTGACTCTAAATGAAGATTGTTCAACATTGGGTTTGTTCAACAACTCAAAATATTTTGATTCAAGTTGAACCAACTGAAAACAAAATATGCCATTTTGATTTTCCTAATGAAAACTTTCAACAAACTAAAAAATTTCCATAGGAAAATTTTGATTTCATGGAAACTGCATTTTTTGTGAGAAAATCATTCCCATGGAAGATTCCCTACCAGCTCTAACACCTACTACATCTTTGCACATATGAATGAGAAATGACAGATAACACTTTTTCACAGTAAAGAGAGAGGTAATTTCATGTGTACTTGTCTACCCTATAGAAAAGCCACTTGTCTGTGAAAATCAAAGTCCCTGTAGTGTATGTTTTTCGTAAGATTCAGAAGGGAGAGGAATTAAGAAACTCTTTTAACCAGTCTTACTTGCTATACTCCAAAATAAATAGCTCCTCTAATTGTTTCTTTTTTGGAGATGCTGACCATTTGTTTTATTTCTTTGGTCCTTCAGGGAGATAGCGGGGGACCCTTAGCTTGTAAAGATATGAACACCTGGAAGCTGGTAGGAACTACCAGCTTTGGGATGGGCTGTGCAGAAGTAAATAAACCAGGAGTCTACAGCCGTACCACCTCATTTCTTGACTGGATACATGAACAAATGGAGGTTTGTTTTTCCCCTCCCATCTTTTGTCTGATAATCAGATTTTGCTCTTCCTTCAAGTAGGTCTATTGCTCAGAATGAGAGGACTCCAACAACGCCTGTAGAGGCAGTGCAGCTATCTTACTGGGGCAGTCAACATTTTAGTTGTATCTGGGAGACACAAAGAGAACGGCAGGGATGACCACTTAGGGATGACTACCAGGCAATTGCTAGTGGTAGCTGATGATGTGAAGATGTTTTATTTCTCAAAAAGAAAAATAAGCTTTAGCAATAAAGTATATATTTCACTTTTATAATTTCTTACAAAGTGGATTACCAGTTTCTGGACTTTGTTTAAATCTGATATAATTGTGCCTCGGTAATAGCTTGATATATTATTGGTGGGGGTGGTAGCACTGCCTACGATTAAGGTTGCCCAACACTCTCCATTATAAGACCCTGTTTTTCAGTAATTTATAACTTTGCCAATCTCTAATTGCTTGAGTTGAAATTATCCATGCTGGGTGTCTGCCTCAGGCTGAATTTTTTGGAACATTTGAGCCAAAACAGTTCAACCATTTCTGAGAACAAGGCTAGGGGGAAAAAATCATTGTTTTGCTCAAGTTAAAAAATTCTGGTGACCTTTTCTTTGAACTGCTTGATCACCCCCATGCTTTAGAGAAGGAACTTGAAATTTGCAGAGGAGTGGCCTCTGTGTCAGGGATGTGTCTTTTACTATCCCTGTAAAATTCTGCCCAAATTTGGCCAAATCATAGTTTAGCTTTAGAAAAATCATAGTTCACACATGCTGAATAGAGACCTCAGATTTTAGCAGCTAAATTCCCTGAAGATTCCATCTGCACTGACCATGCTATAGCACAGGCGTTTCCCCACAATTGCAGCTTTGGATGGCTGTGGGCTGTACTGGGTACCACACACCTAAACACTTGAGAGTGGATAGCTTGTCTCTCCTGTGCTCCCAATGTCCCCCTTTGCTGTTTTTCACAGCTTCATCCAATCCATTCTCCTAAGGGTTCCCATTTGAATGGGGCATCATCAAGGTTTAACAACCTACATTGTCCCTGGTCTGGGAGAGAAGTGCTACAGCCCTGATGGCAGATGGTGGATTCTGCATACACAGAGGGATTCAATGATCCAGCAATTTCATAAAATCAACCAGAATTATTAAGTTGCACATAGATTCCCCAAGTTGTCACAAAGACGATACCCTTAAAGGGCTAAACATGGCAAGGCCAGAAGCCATGCACTGTCTAGGGATGTGGCATTTGCATGTACATTCCATTTTCTAATGCAAAACTTCATTTAGACTCAGTCAGACTCGGTCTCAGATTTCTAGAGGCACACACATGCTTTGCTAAACCTCTGTCGGCTGTAGTCATAATGAAATAACCCTATACTACCTGAGGAGAGTCAGTTGTGTTGTTTAATAAGGTATTTTCTCAACATTAAGACTAGGTTTTCCACCCCGCACCCTCACCCCTATTAATGACATATCCCAATGGGGAGGAAATGAAACCACATCAGGCCTTGTCAGAATGTAGCTGATCTATTATTAACCTGAGTGAGTTACACCCTGAGGAATATTACACATTGCCAATTAAACTTGAATTAGTGAGAAGTGTCCCCACCCTAGCAATAAAACCAAAACCCTGCCTAGCACCTAATACCAACCACCTGCACCCATACACAGTACTTCCATCAGCCCTACTAATGTGCCCTTCAGCCTCCTCATACAGCACCAGAGCTCCCACATTTAGCCCCAGTTGTTCTGTCCCCCACCTTCAGTCCCCAGCAAGGTTGAGAACCACTGAATTAAAGCATTCAAAAGTATCAATGACATTTGGTGAGCAGAATGTTGTTTGTTCAGATTCTCAGTAAATAGAATGGGAGTTAGTCTGTACCTTCTTTCAGTGCAGGGCATATTTTTCTGAAGAGTTCTTACTACGATCTAGAATTAGCGGTAATTTCAGCAGTCATTTACTGTGCCATGTGGATTAAAGAAATCATGTGACTTTAGAATCATTTCATGAAGCAGTAAGATGAATATTTTAAAAGATGCAAAAATGGTTTTTATTTTCAGAGAGAAGAACTGCGAACCTGAAGATAGCACTGAATCACTGAACTTTTGAAACTTGATTTCAAATTCCTTCTCCACAGAATCATGTACCCATCCCACGGACTCTTATATAGTATTTTATATTAACAGCAATTACTTTCTATCATCTCTTCATTGGTACTCAGAACTTACTGTATTTAATGAAAAAGAACAATGGTCTCTTCTGGTTGCATTCAGCCCCTTTCAGATGTAAAAGGCAAGTAGGATTTGGGATGATGTGCATGTATGCTTTTTGGCACCTACACGTCTCATGTAAAGAAAAAGCAGCAAGAAGACCGATAATACAGAGTGCTACCGGGATTAAAAATTGACTTGGGTGATACTAGCAGAAAAATTGCAGAGGAGGAAATTCAAATCAGTGACTATTTTTATACTTCCTTTCCAGGGATCAGAGTACAAGAAGTTTATTCTCCTCCTAGATCTGTGCACATTCAAGCTAAATACGCCACTACACAGCTATCATCAGATTTCTTTGTTAACTAAATTGACAGAAACAAATATCCGGTGATTTTTCAAGTATGCTCCGTTCTCATTATTAAGAGAGATCTAGGCCAGATCCACTTGTATCTTGCTGAAAATATACCTTAGTTTGATTCAGATATTTCATGGTGTTGTAAATGATTGGCTCTGAAATCAGCAAAACACAGCTTTGAATTTTGCACATAAATTCTGAGACTGTCTTGAAGATAGTTTATCAGAGTCTCCTTTATTGCTTTTTGATGGGTTATTAAATTAAACACACATGTTGCTACAACTAAAACACGCCATACAGCACGATAGCACAGCATATGCTGTGACACAGTATGGTACAGAACCACAGAAATGTCTGGCCGGAAGGGACCTTGAGAGATTATCTAATTCAGCCTCCTGCACTGAGGCAGGACTAAGTAAACCCAGACCATCTATGACCATCTATAAATATATCTAGTGTTTCAAAGTCACAATATATAGAAATTACACAAGATAGCCCACAAAAGCTCTCTTCAGAGAGAGGGGGTAGGTTTTGTATTGTTTGTGCACCTTACCCAAAATAGCATTCTGCATGAATCGGTCTCACGAAGATAACCATGAGGGGGAAAGGCATATAAAGTGCTGCTGTGGTTTCCTGACTTACAAGCTATTAAACAGCTGCCTCTTGTGGTTATGTTACAAAATACTCAGTATTTTATATCCGCTCTTTGTAAAATTATAGCAAACTAGGTATTTCTTATTTTAGAAAGCAGTTGTGGGGGGCTGGATAGCTCAAGTAGATGATAATGATATAGAGAAGTTTTAGTCACTGATTCAAAGCTGGTCCAAGCTAATACCACCACTGGATGGCTGACTGCAGGACGGTATGTTTTTAATGAGGTCTGGTCACAGGCAAGTTGCCAGCGGATAGTTATCCACATCACAAAAACCCTTCCTGGCCATCTCAGCAGAGAGCAAAAGGATGAAATCGGAACTACCCTGTCACCTGTGGAGATTAGGTCAAAGTTGAGAGACAATGGTAAAACAATGTGAGGGAGTTTGAACTGTCATTGCCCATATTGTGCTGTGGATACACCGAATACTTTAATTTCAAAGGTGGCTATTCTAGTAACTTTCACCAGGACTAAATGTACATAAAAGAAAACTGCAGTGCAGCAGAAATAGTATTTCTAAAGACCGCATTTAGTTACAAAGAATAATAAATTATTCAATTAAAATATATTAAGTTTCAGAAATAAAAACAACTGTAAGCTGCTATTTTGACATTTAGTGGGAAATTAGGACGGAAAGAATTCAGACTTCATTGTGAATCAGAGTTTCAAAGTTACTTTATGGTTTAATTGTTATTAATTTCTCATTTGGTTATTCTAATAGATCTAATCAGTCTGATGTATTATTAAAATGGCAAACACCAAGAGACATACCAGTACCATTCACTGAACTGAGACAGTGATATATTTCTAGAAACTGCTTTGAAATTCCTTTTAAACTATTCTTATTTACTAAGGGTATGTCTACACCCAGCCGCTAGTTCGGCGGCTGGGAATCGAAGTTCTGGGTTCGACTTATCGCATCTTGTCTGGACGCGATAAGTCGAACCAGGAAGTGATCGCCGTCGACTGCGGTACTCCAGCTATACGAGAGGAGTACCGCGGCGTCGACGGGGGAGCCTGCCTGCCACGTGTGGACCAAGGTAAGTTCGAACTAAGGTACTTCGAACTTCAGCTACGTTATTCACGTAGCTGAAGTTGCGTACCTTAGTTCGAATTGGGGGGTAAGTGTAGACCAGGCCTAAGTAAGATTATATAATAATCCCTGCAATTTTCCTTTAAATTAAAAAATATATACTAATACAACGTTCAGATGACAATCCTTGAAAGAGAAAGTGAGATGTAAAGATGAAAAAATATATAAGGATGGGTTAAGTGGGAAGGGGGTTGACTTTAAGGGATGGGGGCTAGCCTGAGAAAAAGACTTCAAGATATGGTCTAATAATTCTAGTAACTGAAAATTCTCCACGAGGTAACTGAATTTCTAGTCTCTACATGTGCAGTTTTGCAGTTGTGGTTAAAGTCTAATTTGCAGGATGATTTTAGGACCATATTGTATATGTGTAAAACATCTAAATACCATACTGGCATGTTTTCAGTTCTTGCCTCTCGCCATGACTTCTATTCTTTTACTCCAATGGCTATTTTAAAAATATGCACAACCCTTCCCCGCCCCCACCCCCTCCCCCCCAAAAAGGGGGCTGGGGGTGAAGAGGCTTCAGTTTAATTAGGTTTTCTCTATAATTTCCTGATAAGTGCCTCGGTGTTTGAAAATCTTTGTACTAAAGACATGTATATTTGTTACATTATTAAACAAGCTGATTAAACAACTTAAAAATTGGTAACTCACAATTGAAAGAACTGGGATTGACACAGGATTACATTACAGTCAAAGTATCCCTTAGATATATGACACACTTGGTGTGACATGCTATGTGTAAGGATACACAGACAGCAACACCTTAAAAAAAAAAAAAAGAAGGCAAAAGACTCAGCAAACTGATTAGTGGTTTTAGAGTTAAATGTGAAGCATGTTTCAAAAAAATCTTTCACCATCATCAGTGGATGGCCGGAGAGAACCACAGACTTCATTAAACCAAAAGAGGCAAGGTTAAAAATGTGCTACCATGATCTAGTAATTATAAAATGGAAAATTGTACTTGCCTTTGGCCCATCAAGAATTCATTTTTTTTGGCTTAAGATGTTCAAAAGAAAATGAGACACACGTGTTTGATTCTTTTTTAGGTTAATGAATGACAGCTGTTTTGCTGTTGTTTTTCCTTAAAAAAAAAAAAGAAAGAAAGATAAGAATGTACACGTTTGATACTCCAGCAAATAAGGGAGTTTTGAGACAAGCACCTGGTTTTACATACTATTCCTATTCTATGTTGGTAAACCCTTCATACACATGTTTTTGCAGAGGTGAACCTGAAAATATTTCGGTGTGTGTGTGTGGGAGGGGGGCTTGTGCTGAATTACTTCTCACTTGTCTAGTTCTGTGTTAGCCTGAGAACACAGATGCAAGAACTGCATAGTGGATTTTTTAAAAAGGGCAGAGAAGCCTCAACCAACCTTTTACAGGGCTCTAGGGAGCTGAAACTGACCTGAATAAAAAGTGAGTGCAACAGGGGAGTAGTTTGAACCCCTATACTCCATGCACCTCACTGCAAACCTATAGGATTTAACTGTTGTGTTGCTGACCAGTGCCTCAGAGCAGCATTTGGGTGTAGTCTAATCATCAAGGGATATGCTGTGTCTGATACCTCTATTAAAAGCCTACCTTCTGCAGATACATCTGTGAAAGTGAAATGAATTATATTAAAGAAATAGAATGAATTAAAGAATGCTGTATGTACCTTTAAGTAGAAATGCTGCAAGCCAGGGAGCAGGAAAGCAGACATTAACTGCTTAATGAATTGCCCCACTTAAAGACAATTGGTGAAGCATTAGCCTTAGATCGATACGAGTTAATAAGGAAGCAGGATATGCATATTGTGCCCTTGCAAATTTTACAATTTTGCTCTCTCTGTCCCTTTGTTTAGTTCGCACCCTTTTATCTGTATAAATAAGACTGCATCTTGCATGGGGGCTCACATTATCTGAATGTATTAGCAGAGCGCTGTGCTAATAAAACAGAGTGGTCTGACAAACTATGAGTCCTGAGTCTAACTTTGACAATTTGGAGGTTCCACCGAGATGGCAACCGTCTTCACTGGGGCCGTGTGATTCCTGACCATTTTTGTAGGATGACTGTGGCAGCCGGCACCTGGGCATTTGGCCCGAGCGGTCCTCCTCCTGAATGGAAGGGCGCACGACCACAGTGAGGTCTACGCCATTGAACCTGTTGGTTCCCACTCTGTTCTGGTAGGGATCCCGGGATCTGACATCAGGAATCTGGTCAGGTAATTATTTCTGTGTTTTGTCCGGACTGAGGACTGTCTTGTCTCTGTGTCTATCCGTCCTCCTGTGGAGTGTTTGAGTCTGGGTGCCATCTCCGTCCGGGGATCGGCCGACCAAGGGGTTCCTATCCCCGCGGTCTGAGTGAGTGAAATCTGCACAATCGCAGCCGCACCTCACCTTGGGTGAAACCCTTGGTGTGAAAGCAAGGGCGATTGAGGCAGTAGCCTGTGGGCTCCTTTTGTGTGTTGCCCTGGGCATCGCTCTGACGAACCCGAATTTCCTTCTTGTGTGATTGGTGTGTGTAAAGTCCTCCCGTATGGGTAACCAGACATCTAAGTCGGGACAGTTCCCTAAAGGAACGCCGGCTCAGTTTTAGGAAGGGTCCGGACTCCTGTAAATTTCTGGAAAAATGGTCTAGGCTAACTCAGGGAGATCCCAAAACTCAGTGGCCACTGTTAAAATCTTGGAACAAGGACCGAGTGGACATCTTAAAAGACAAACTCGGCCGATCTAAAACTAAATTGGAAAAGGAGAGGTTAATTGTTTCATGCAGTGGTGGGAAGAGGCAAATCGTAGGTGGACAAAATCAAAACTCGCCTCTCTCAAATATTCAAATAATAAGTTAAAAGCTTTATTAAAACCCTCCTCTCCCACCACCAGACCAAGCGCTCCCCTTTACCCCGTTCTCTGGAAAAAAAACCCCAACAACCCCGGATCGATCCCAACCCCCTCCATCTCCCATCTCATTGTAAAAAGGACAAAAAAGCCCCTTGTTCTGTTCCCCTTCATTGTCTGCCTCAGAAACTGATTCTTTAGTGTTCCACTACCAATTCAGCAAGGAGGGTGGGCTCCTCAACTAGCCCCCACCCTTCCTGGTCCCTTTCCTTAAACATTTCTTTCAAAATTGTGAAATGACCACAATATCACTCACAAAAATGGTTCATTGGAAAAAGCAGGTTCGGGCCCAGACAAGCGGGCAAGCAACAGATAAAGAAACTGAAAAACAGGTTGGAAGCCCTAAGGGCATAGTGTCAGGAGTAAGTGCAAGCATGAACCCCTGGAACAATACTTAAAATGGTGAAATCTGAGTTGATAAAGGTGTCATTTTGGGAAATAAACAAGTGATTTAAGGAAAGAGAGTGATAAGTTAACTCTACAGAGGCTGAAAAGAATTAAGCAGTTAAACCTTGTAAAAATGTTTAAAAGGACCTTGTTAAAAGAATTCTTGGTTTCTTTGCAGCCATTCTGAAGGACAAATGGGCCCTTTTCCAAAAGAATGTCTGTAAATAATCCAGGTAAAGAGACTATCTAAAATCATTTGACTATGGACAATTGAGTCAAATTTGCTAAAAGAACATGGGGGGGGTGGGGGTTCTATTGGAACTTAACTGCCCCAAATGTATAAAGGTAATGTAATCTATGTACAGCTCTGTAAAAACAAAGCAGTGTAAAAGGAATGTTAAGGAAAAGAAAAAGTGTATGTATCCGTCTGTCTGTGGGAATATGTGAGGTTTGTAAAACTCCTGTTTTGTAGGTTTAAGATAAATTGGTTTGGTTTTGTTTATAATGCCACTAAAAAATCCATTTGACTCTTTAATTCAAAGTTGCAAAACTGACAGACCTTTTTGCCAGACACAGGTAATCAGTGTTGGTTGGCTTTGAGATTTGGTATTTAACCCTTAAGGGGTAACTTGATTCTTTACAAAATTTAAATGTTTTCAAATAAAGACCAAGTCATGACTGGAGCAGGGCAGTCAAAATCAGAAGAATAGGGAGAGATTCTGGATTCTGTTTGTTTGTTTTTGTAACAAAATAGCAGATGAAAGCTGTAGTAAAAGAATAAAGACAGCGCCCCTCTGAAGCAACAGCAGGGGTGAGGTGCACAAAACAAAAAGAAGCAATGTTAGAAACACTGAGCCTTAAAATGGCTCTGTGTAATCAGACTGTCACTTTGATAAGGGTACATAAAACTCTGTAAGAACAAAAGAAACAGTTACACCTTATGTAAAAATTAATATGGCTAACGTTTTAAAAGTTAAAGTATAGAAGGAATGTGCAGACATGTGCACTGTATATTATAGAGGGGGTAAAAGAAATGCAAACGAAACATGCTACTTAATTAAAATCCTATTCGGGCTCCAAAGGAGCCACAATAGACTGTGTTTTCTTTTTCAGATCTCTGTGTGTTTTGGAAGCAAGAGTGAAAAGTAATCAAAACTCTGGTAAAAGTTAATTGTGTTCCTTTTAAGACAGAGTCTCTGAGCTCTGCTGATGGCTTTGAATCCAAAAGCCAAGCCTGTGTTGATGCAAATTACCTAACTGGTAAAGGAAGTGAGAGAACTGCCAGCACAAAGAAGTTACAGATAAAGAACATACCTGGTCAGCAAACAAATTGTCTAAATAAAAGGCACGGTATAACAAGATACCCTTAATTAAAATAAATTTATTGTTAATAAGTTTGTAACAATGTATAGTGTGTATGATTTTTGAAAAAAAATCCTTTATGGGAACGATGCTTTTCAGCTGTTACCTGTGAACAAACTTAAAGCTTAACACAGCAGGAAAGACATTGTAAACTTGGTCTGCTGTCAAGGAAAAACTGAGGTACACCACCTCATGGATTTAATGACTGAACAGTGGGATAATTTCCCCATAACTCTTAAAAGATAGAAGCCATTGAAACCTGGCCTGCCTATAAAACAAAAACACTGGAAAATATGAAGGTAATTCCTCTTGTTTTGCCTGCAATCAGCAAGGGTATTTGTGAAAGAAAGGAATATTTTAAGCAATAATGAATGCCACCCCAAAAGGGGTAGAAAAATGTTATTTTTTGTCTTTCAGAAAAAGCTGATACCAGCTACAGGACAACCTAATACAGAAACAAATAAAAGTGGGTATGATTATCCATGCCTGTTGCTCCAAAGCCCTGTAGTAAAGACATCTCACTAGGATCCTGTATGTGGGATAAAATGAATAATGAGACCAAAGTACTGTATAATGGGCTATGTGTATGTGTTAATTCTTGGGGAAAAGTGTTTTAAAAGAATGGAAGTGTTAGCAACCTTCCAATAGACAAATGTAAATGTAAATGTAAGTACTGTGTTTACAAAAGGTAAAAAGGTAACATAGTTCCTAAAACAAACAAAAAGGCAATGTGGGAAACCGAACCATTCATATTAGACATGCAAATGGCAACATATTAAGAATTGCCACTGCAGAAAGACATAACAGCTTACCATTGGCATAACATATTTTCTGAATGGTCTCCCACAACTAATGGCATACTAATGTTACTAACCCTAATTGTTTTTGGTTTTAAATTGTATGTGGGTTTAATTGGAATGTTTGAAATGTGCTGTTGGATAAAACAAATGTATGCAAAGCTAGAGCCACAGGCCCAAATCACCTCCCAGTATTTTCTATTACGTGGACTAAATAAGAAGTGACACTGGTGATTAATAATCTTAGTGTCAAAAGGGGGATATGTAGGAGCAGGATTTTATAATGTCCCATAAGAATTAATGTGTGATTTGATTTCATCCTGTCAGCCACCCTTTTTGAATAGCAGAAAGGAATGACAGACCAGAACAATCCTTATGACTGATTATGGTCACCCTTTTGTTTTAGAATAAGTTATAATGTCTACTATGGTTTCCTATATGTATTACAAAGTAGGCACTCTAGTTATATATACATTTCTTTGTTTTAAGGTTTAGTAAGTAAGAAACAGGATTCTCTATTGTGTCTATGTTAAGTAGATTAGAGGAACATTGAAGGCCTGGGTCTCAATGTAAATTGTCTTGGTTCTTGATTGTAAAACTTAGCAAGGTTTTAATTTGCAATGCCTTTTTGCTCGATATAAAATACTACTGTTTGTATTCTCAATCTGTTTGTGTGAATGAGGAATGTATGCATCAGAAAAAGATAAGGTGTGAAGGCCATTGTTATAGCCAGAGTCAAGGAAAAAGAAGTAAAGAGACTTAAAGGACGTCAAAGAATCATCAGGTACTGCTTACTACCCAGACGGCTGTTAAACTATCTGGCATCGCAGCGTGGATACATGCTTCGCAGTGTAAGAAGGCACCACCCCCAGCGAACCAATCATCACCTCAGGACCACGCAGAGTCAATTTTGACTCCAGAAGAAGACGTAGAGGACAGCCTGCAATACCTTACCATCTACGCTCTCGTAAGAGTTGCCAGAAGCAGACGACGCCCTAAAGCAAGGCCCAAAAAGAAGCAGTAGTGAGCCTAGTGCCTGCTGCCTGGTGGATGTAAAACCGTGACTGCGGTTCCCTCAGTTGAGGTTGTCAGAACCAGAAGGACCTTGCCTCCAACATGCGCCTCTGGTGGCGCCTGTTCCTCCGCTGCTGGTGTCTTAAGGTCTGGGGAGTCCACAATGACAGTTCTTTTATCCAGCAGCAAGTGTGGATAGCTCAGACCCTTAATATTTCTAATTGCTGGGTCTGCAGCCACATCCCAGCCCACTCTCAAGCTGGTGTTCCTGTCCTGGCAATCCCACTCAATTCCTCAGACCTCACTGGAGGACCTCGTCCGTTTAACAAAACATGGAACAATAATGATACTTGGGAAGCAGTGGGAATAAATGTATCTAAATGGATAAGTGTGGTGGAGGGAAAAGGTCATTGGTGTTGGGTGTGTAATGGGACAGGGCTGGATCTGGGAAAAAGCCGTTGCCTTCAGCATATTGTGGCCAATGGTGTATGGGATTATTCGAACAAAACTAAAAAGTGGCGGGCTGGGTATGGGGATATGAAATTTTTTTCTTGACCTGAGGATCAAACAGAAAAATCAATTTCATGTTCCCCCTACAGTAACCTTAGTGAAAACAATACAATCTTTCAACACCATGCAAAAAGGCTCCTGAGGTTACAAGTAGTAGTTGAAATAATGGCAAATGAAACCGGAGAGAGTTTAAAAAACCCTGGCCAAAGAAACAGCGATCTGACAGATGGCCCTCCAAAACAGTCAGGCATTGGACATAGTGCTGGCGGCCAAAGGAGGGACCTGTGCTCTCATTGGAAAAGAATGTAGTGTGTTCATACCTGACGAACCCAATGAGGTAATAGATCGCGTTAGTCACTTAGAACAAATCGCATATCTTCCCCATGAAGAGCCGAGTTCTTTATGGAAGTGGCTAAGTAACCTGTTCAATTTCTCTGGCATAGGAAACTGGTTGTTTCAGGGTGCCCTGACTATCCTGTGTGAAATCCTAATGATTTTTGTATGTTTTCAGCTAATCTCCTGTTGTATCCAGAATTGTGTAAGGTATGCCACCCAAGTGACTGCCCCAAAACAGAGTGCTAATATGATGATTTCGAAATATCACTGATGAACGAAGAGATAAAGAACAATTAATATGTGGAAGCCAGTAATTGTTGGTCTTTGCGTAAGCTTGACCAAAAGGAGGGATTGTGAAAGTGAAATGAATTATATTAAAGAAATAGAATGAATTAAAGAATGTTGTATGTACCTTTAAGTAAAAATGCTGCATGCCAGGGGGCAGGAAAGCAGACATTAACTGCTTAATGAATTGCCCCACTTAAGGGCAATTGGTGAAGCATTAGCCTTAGATCGATAAGAGTTAATAAGGAAGCAGGATATGCATATTGTGCCCTTGCAAATTTTACAATTTTCCTCTCTCTGTCCCTTTGTTTAGTTCGCACCCTTTTATCTGTATAAATAAGACTGTTTGAATCTTGCATTGGGGCTCACATTATCTGAATGTATTAGCAGAGCGCTGTGCTAATAAAACAGAGTGGTCTGACAAACTATGAGTCCTGAGTCTAACTTTGACACATCTTTGGAAGCATTTCACTGTATGTATATTGGCTTTCTTCTTTTCAACAAAGAGCAGGCACATAGCAAGGGAAGCAGTATCTCACTTACATGCAACTGAAATCTAAGATTACACACAGTACAAGAAGATGCAAGCCAAATTCGTCTGTTTAACTTTAGGGTAGGTACAAGGTAGCCATAAGGCATGCTTACCTTGAGCATACCTTGATCTGAAGAGACGCACCCAACATTCAACTTTAATCTCCATTTTCATGTAATCTAGGCTAAGCCGGCTACTGCTAGGCAGTTGTTGCTGGGATTTTTTTATGTTTGCTTTGTCTTTTTTGCAGTTTTCATGGCTGTTGGACACTAGTCTCAGTGACTGAATGAAAACTCTAGGGTTACCATACGTCCGGATTTTCCCGGACATGTCCGGCTTTTGGGGATTCAAATCCCCGTCCGGGGGGAAATCCCCAAAAGCC